>NW_025813485.1:2136928-2278593 GCF_021976095.1 Xenia sp. Carnegie-2017 | reverse complement strand
TGCTGTTGTCAACATTGCTAAACATTACCTCAATGGAAGGTAACTGAACTCGCTAAAAGTAGACAGCATAATTTTCATGCACCTAATGGAATGAGTACAATGGGTAACCTGCATTATGTTCTCAGAATCTCAATATAAGCTATATAAACTAAGCCCCCAAATTAATTGGAAGATCTGAGTCTGTTGGTCTTTTACCACATGGCGTTTCCATTTGGTAAGATATTAGAAAAATGATAATGTCAAGTGGATTTTCCAGCTTCGTAGTAGCTTCCCCCATCCAAGCTTAGTGTAATTTTCAAAGGAAAAACTGTCCAACTTTGCTGTCAGGTATAAATCTTAACAATACAAAGGGGCTATGTGACATATAAGGAAGATAGTTCAATTTATGAATGAATATTAAGTTTTACTGAAAATTTGTTTGATGTTTTAAAAAATATTGTGACTTTTTGTTTGAAAAATTATCTTCAATCATGGTGTAAGTTTTTAACATCAAATGCTTACAAAGTTTCTGAAAAAATTTGTAAATGGCTGAAGCTGAATATACTAAATTGTATAGCTATTAAGGAGATTTCTTAATCTGACTTTTAGAATGATCAATCTTTGTTGGATTGCAACAAGGAAAATGAAGTCCTTGTTGAGAGTACTGCAGAAGAACATCTAGATTTAGGTTCTGAAAGGAAGAGCAAAAGGTAGTTTGTTTTTGATTTAAGAAAGTTTTATGAAGAGACTGAGACAAGTGCTGTTATTTTTATCAGAAACCAGAAAAACAGCCAAAATTACCCACAACACTTCAATCAATGCCACAACCCAGGTGAAGAACTAATGTGATGATGAATACAAAGTAGTTTCACCATTGTTAAAGTACTTGATTCTGAAGATGATTTTGAGAACTTAACAGACAAAAAGGAAAACAAAATTCAAAATGAATTTGAAAAGAAGAAATCTCGCCCAACTAATGGTAAGGATTTCATATTTAATAAGATTCTATTCTTTCAAAATGTATTTTCTAACTGTTCATTACTAATGAAACAATTAATTTCAGAGTCAATTTCAATATGAATTATGTGCTACTTGTTTTTCTGATATAGATCTCAAAAATGTTCGTTGCACAGCCTGCAATAAAAATATTGAGGTCAAGAAGGGTAAATTTTGCAGACATCCCAGTCTTAATACTTTAATATGTAAGGTAAGCAAATGAAACTCATTTAAACTATCCTTGATGAATACAATCGTTAGTCTTGATCTTTTGTCCTTTTATATATACTTTTTATATAGAAATGCTTTAAGTTCTACAGTAGTGTAAATTCACCAAAGATGAAATGGTGTTGAAGGAGTTTTAAGCATGGTGTGCTGATGGTGGAAACTGATATGTTGTGATTTTTGTGAGAAAGCTTTTGTAAAAAATGCATAAGGCGAAATTTAGGAAATCAAAGCTGCAAGAACTATTGGATGCCGACGAAGATGAGAAATGGAAATGTTTTTGTTGTGATCCATCGCCCATTTTGTCTATCATCAAATTCTGTGATCGAGTAATGAATATGCTGGAGGCAAACAAGGACAGTAAATCACTTTTTAAAGACAAAAAGCTTCGTAATGTTGTTGGCGCACCAACGATAAGAGAGACGAAATATTCTCACTGGTCAAACTAAGGAAAGATCCATCGAAAATAACTCAGAAATAACTAAGAAATCAGATTCAGGTGGAAAGTCGTATTCTCTACGTTGCTCAAAAATCAGTCGATACAACTAAATGTTCTGAAGATAAAAGAAAACGAGGAAGATGAAGAAGAAGAAAGTGAGGAAGATGAAGAGGAAAGTGAGGACGATAACGTGAAAATTATCAGTAAAATAAAGCGATCTGAAGAACAATCTGTTGATGTGAATGTTTCAAAAGAAGAAACTGGTAGTAAAGGAAAATAAAATCAGAAAAAATAGAGGTTCAAAAATCAGACAATCGTTCTGAAAAAATAACTCAGGAAACAAAATCTCAGTTTTAAGGGAAAAACGTGTTGGTAAACAAAGGGACTCGAATGCAAGCTCCGATGACGTAAACCACGTTATGGAAAACGGTAACAGAAGAAAGGCAAAAAATCGTAGTACTAATTGAAGAGTGATCAACAGATGAATTTGTGCTGTTTGAGAAAGTATTTGAAAAAGTTGTCACAATCTTCTGAAGCATGAGGAGATAAGAAAATTGTATAGAACGAACTTTTCAGACGAGGTTCAATTAATTGACGATTAAAACTACGAAAAGATTAATGTATTGAAAACATACTGTAAAAATTTATGATAGTTCTTTAGTAAAGTTTATGTGAAATTTGATCTTCAATAAACGCCGCAAAGAGGTAAGTGGTAGTGGGAAACGATCGCTATGGGACCATTATTACAAGTAATTCTTTCAGCTACAGGATGGAGGAATACTTTACGTATACTAGCTGGTATGCTTTTTGTCCCCACTTTGGCTTCTTTAGCTTATCGTCTACCACAAAGCAAAATGAACAATGAAAAAGACGTTGACATACCTCAACCAAAAAGAAAAATTGTTGACTTTTCTGTGTTGAAGAATCCTGCGTTCTTAGTACTTTGCATAGCCGTGAGTACTTTTATGATGGGATATTTTATACCATTTGTACATCTGGTAAGTGTCCTTTGAAAGTTTAACTTTGCAAAATACTCAGAATTACATATCAGTTTAATTTTCTTTTACATTGTGTCATTATAGCCTGGCTACGCTAAAGTTTTGAATGTAGAAGAATATAAGTCTTCCAATCTCGTTGGAATTATGTCGGTTGGCTCTACAATTGGACGTCTTTTTTTTGGCAAAATATCAGATTTTCCTCGCGTGAATCGTCTTTACCTCTATCAGATGTCATTCTTTTTTATGGGTGGTCTTCAGTTTATAGTTCCACAACTTAAAAACTTCACTGGCTTATCTTTATATATGGCGGGTTTTGGTTTATTTGATGGTTGTTTTGTCGTTTTGTTAGCTATTGTTGTGAGTGATGTTGTTGGTATAGATAAAGTCTCAACTGGAATGGGAGTAAAATTTTTCTTTATGGCCATTACGACGTTTGTCGGGACGCCATTTGCTGGTAAGTAATTTTTTTTCGTTCGAAGTCAAAGTGTCTATGAGCTCCAAGGCCTATAAGTCTACTTTTAAAATTTGATCGCCAGAAATTTAATTTAAGCATTCCTACGTACACATAATCCTACAGACACAAGAAGATTTAATGCGTCTGCTGGTACGTGTACAGTACACAAGTCCATCAAAAAGTCATTTAAAATCACTGTTATGTTATGTAGTTCGGATTTGAGGGATTTGGCGCGAGATTTTTAATCTTACAAAATTATTGGGGAACCCCTGGCTCCTCTTAGTGTCCGACACTGGTTGAGTTAACCTGGAAAATCGTATTAAGCGTCATTTTCGGTACGAACGAAATTTTTTTATTATGGATTTCTAATCAATGATGATCTTGCCTGGTAGTAGTAACCCCATGTATTGCTCGTGACTCGTGTAAACGAATTATGCCCTTGGTGACTATTAAGGAAACATTTTTACTTCGCTGTTATTTTGAAAGACCAAAATAATTTGTTAAATTAATTTAATCTAAAATTTATTTGAAATATACTTAAGATTTTGTATGATTTTGTCCTAGTTACGTTTGCCGTATTCTAAACAGACATTTCACTTTTAGCCTGGTTAGTTGATAAATCTGGCTCCTACGACTTAGCGTTTTACACTGCTGGTTCCAGTGCAATTTTGGCTTCCCTTCTCCTGTTTCTTGTTCCATGCCTTGTGCCACGTGACGTGCGCATGCGAAATAGAATGGCATTTGATGTAGGTATCGAGGAAATTGCTGAAGATGATAGTCTTAACGAGAAACGATTATCATTTGGTGGTTTACCTGTCATAAAAACTGAAGATGTTAGTGATCCAAATTCAACCGATTCTTCATTACTTTCCCCTCCACCGTTGGCAGCACAAGGAAGTTTCCTATCTGTTCGTTCTTGCAACTCTATTAAATCATCTCCAAAGAGTATGCTATCAATTCATTCAAGGGAGCCATCATTAAGAGCTAGTAGGCTGGAAGTTAGTTGTGCCGTAGTTGGAGTTGATCCGCGCATATTACCTTCTGATGTTGTGCATCGAACAAAATCAACTCCAAATTTTCTTGTAGTTGAACGCATGACCACGGTATAACTGTCAAATAGAAATGCACATCTTCATTAGAGTAGCACAGTGAGCATTGTAGCTAGTTTGTGTTGTTGTGCGAGCTGTCGTTTTCTATTTTGGTGTTATTGTTGGTCGTATTACCTCGACATTAAAGTGCGACATTACTTCAACTCGTTATTGAAAAAGACAAAAAAAATAGACTAGAGTCATGAACCAAGTCATGCAATGTTGTGCAATGCATTGTTTAGAAACATGAAAAAATAACAAATAAATTATGTTGATTTTAAATATTGAACATGGATGACAATGGACATTATAAACTGTTGCAATATTCGTGGTTGTCCAGGAATAAAACGATTGGAAGTCTATATGAGCTACATGATTTTACTACTTGAAGTTCATAATCTACGTTGTCCATCTGTGGAACTGTCACGTTGATGGAAAAGAAAACAATTAAAGAACGAAGATAGTCTATGGAAAGAGTACAGAACCCTGTTCTCAAAAATTAGAGTGTTATCTTAATTTTATAGCATAGCATTTGGAAATATGTAGTGATTGAAGCATATTTTCGTTGGGTTGGGATTTATTTATAATTAATAGAGATCAATAGAGATTATTAAAGTTAGTTTCTTGCTGATTTTACTTTTGAAAGACATGTTTCATGTGTGTGATGGTTATCGAGGGATGGCGTTTGTTTATTTTATCAGATCCGAACTTTGTAACCCAATAAAGTTATTGCAAACAATACTTTGATAATTTCCAATATTTATTGAAATTTCTACTTTTTGACACATAGAAAAGGCGACATGACAATTTGAATAATTTATCGTATTTAATTTGATAAAAAAAGTTTCGGATTACAATGTTCTGATCCTGTTATTAATCGTAAAAAACTGCAGTATCAATTGTTTCTTTGGAAATTTTTAATACGACATTCACTAATGAACGACCAAACATAAGTGTGTGGGGGGCGGTGTATGACCCTACATCTTGTGAAATGATCCAGAAAGCGATAGAGAAAGAAAAGATCAGTTTAGTCCTTTAGTCTAAAATTGTTGGTTTTTTTCTATCAATTGCAGACACTACTAAAGTTTGTCCCAGAACGTACAACTGATTCAAATTATTTGACTTTATTTCATTTTCATTCCGTTAATTTATAGATCTTCGGAGTCATCAAATCTCGTTGATAATAGTCGTATTACTTGTATTAGTACATTTACGACGTACTAGCTAAGAAAGTTACTCAGGTTGTTGCTTTATGGTATAATAGATTTCTCTAAGGCATGGACATGGTAATCCTATAGAAACAATGGCTTTTTCACTAAGACCTATGGACAATGAACATTCAGTAGGCCGAACAAACGCCGCCTATTAATACGTGATTTCGTCAAAGTTCAGGCAATATTGAGCTAATCGGGTGATATCATGGATGTTAGCAGTTTAGTACTTTAGTATTCAACTTCAGCAGTTCAGGTTCAGAAGGTGCAACGAAATTATTTTTGTTCAGATGTCAAGAACGAATTTTTTTATTTGAAACCATTGATTTAAAATATAACGTCAAAGAATGAGTGCCAATGATAGATCTCCTTCAGAAATATCAAATGGTATTGAATTAAGCTCTCACGATTTGTTTCCATGTCTTGCAAATGTAAATAGTGATGATGCTAGAGAAATGGATCCACCTGGAATTTTTGAACATAAAATGTCTTACGCGTAAGTAACTGATGTCGAATATCTTACGGTAAATATGATGTTAATTGAAGGAATTGTTCATGGTTAATATTAATTGGCAGATTTCCTTAGATTTATATTTAAAGCTAAATGAAATGCACTATTTATGGATTTCAGTACGATTCTATAAAGTCTCTTTGCTTTTGTTTCTTCACTAGTGCTTTCTAAATATGTAAGGTAGCTACTGCTTGAATATTGAACACTATAGTAAATTAACCTGTTAGGATAACTAGCCCAAGTTCTACTCTTATAGCTGCTGTGCAAATTTTCACTTTCTAGAAAAAAAAATGAATTTCTTTGGTAATAAATTTAGAAATAATTCAATAATTTAGAAATCAGAAGAAAAGAACTGTAACCCAAGCCAAAAGGTATTATAAAGTAGATGATGTTTTCACACTTTTTTATCAATGACATGATCATATTATATCTATTAAACAAGCCATAAGAAAATAAATATATTAATTTGCAGTTTTAGCATTGTAGAGATTAAAAGTTACAATGTGTTCACCCAAGGAAAATGGCAGTTATTATCAAGAAATTATAATTTATTGAGTGCAATGTTTCATTTTTACTCAAGACATCATCAGACTAATAATTAAAATGGGACTATATAAAGATTTTAATATATGTATAAAAGTTCATCTTGACCATTTTAATTGTTAGTCTGATGATGTCTTGTGTAAAGACAAAAAGTTGCATTCAATAAATTATAATTTCTTGCTCAATGGCTGTACTTGGAGTTTATGTTGTGCAATTTTTTTTAACATGAATCCGTTTTCTGCCTGGTAAGTCACTTGCTATTGTAATCAATAAATATCTTCTGTTTTTTAGAAGATGTCAATAAATCCATGCTTTCACACAAAGCAAATAAATCAAAAAAAGTACAAGAAAAAGTACCAACGATTAAGGAAACTTGCAAAAAGAATAATTTTTGTAAGTATTATTTCTTTATTTTACCTTATTTTTTATGTCATTCTACAAAAATAGAATGTAGAAACTTTTTTTAATTTTCCCATTTGCATTTATGTGGTACAAGAACAAAGTATAATTGGACTAGGTATTATAAAACAATTAAAAAAAAAATTAGTCTTTATCAACTGTTGAAAATGCAACTTTAATTGGACATATGTTAGTGTTACTGCTGTCTGTATTTATGTGTTTATTCAACACGTCATAAATTTAGTGTTGTTTGATGAAAGTTTTGATGAAAATAATATATTACAATGTAGAATTTTAAATGACATGTTTCTCAATTGATAAGATTATGTTCTGAAACAGCATTTATGTTCTACATGAGATAGCTGTGTTTATTTTTTCAAATTACATACTGGAGCCTTGACAAGTTTCAGCCACCTTGGTTTGTATTAATGTTATTGTTAGGGGTTATGGTCCACAATATTGCTTTGCTGAATTAGAATGGCTTCTGTGTCTGACTAGATAAATGGGCAAATATGGCAGTGCTGTGTTGCAAGAACAATGCTTAGTGATTCATATGAAAATTTGCCAGAATGAACAGCTTTAGTCTTGCAAAATTTCCACATTTTACAATAGTACATCCTATCATAACTACGAATGTTAGGAAAAAGCGTTTGAAAGACGAAAAAAAAATGGCAAGCTTTTTGGTTAACCTGAAGGAAATAAAACTGTGCAATGATAAATTTTTGTGTTCTTCAAAATAAGTCTTATGACTGTAATAAACCTTAGGTGAAGTAGAAAGAAATGTGGAGAATGAACCTACGTACATATTCACGAACGAAACAACATGATAAAAAACCTCCACTACCAGACCGAGCTTTCTTTCTCAACTTATCATTGGTTGTAATTATGTATTATGGTGTTCAGTTAAATGTCTGTTTAATCTAATTTCTGTAAATATGATAAATGTGCACAGTGCATCTGCGTTGGCGACAAGAACTGTCAAAACAACTGTCAAACACGGAGGAGGAAGTATCATGATTTGGGGTTATGTCATTGGTGTTGCAATAAAGAAATATGGTTGAAAAAAAATTGGCACAAACCGCGCCCATTACCGCATTCTACGTCACCAATTGTCGCTCACTTTAAAAGTACAAAATGCTTCGGAGGATAATTGATTAGCAATAGAACACGACATATTGGAGATACGTTTACACTCTAATGCTTTCGACAAAATTGAACATATTTGAAACAACTCTGGTCTGGGGTCAGTGACCAATCATATAGAAACCGTTGTTCAAGCTACAGAAAGTCTAAACAAGAATTGATCATTTGAAAAAGAATTGTTATGTATCGTTCTATTGATGATAGTGTGCAATTTGCATAAATGAACGCAGTTATATCTTATGTTGCTCGTTTTGAAGCATAACTTATGGATACGGAAACATGTCATTTGAAATCTATACAAGAATTAGTTATAGTTATAGGTCCAAAGCAATCATAAAACATTATAGACTTGGTGTACAATAACATGTGAGGGCACCTGTATTTTGACTTTACTGTCTTACAGAGCTTACTCAATGTGCAAACAAAAACGCTTTTGTAAAATTAAACAAGTTTTGTAAAAAACGGTTTTGTGACATGAACTAAATTTTGCTTGTCAACTTTTCGATGATTTTATTTAAGCACAATTGTCTTCACAGTTTTCCTCGATTTTCAGGAAAATGCTGCCATTGCTGATGAAATAGTACAAACAGATGCAAAGTTTCAACAAGTTAAACTTGAACGAAGGTAATTCAATGCTGTACGTATGTGCGGTATCAATCTTGCAATGGTAATCTACTATTAAAGTAAATGGTTTGAACCTGGGAGTATCGTTACATGTTTGTAAATGTAGATCGTCCAGGTTGGTATAGTCCTGAGAAGGACTGTTTTTGTTGTTGTTGGCTAAGGTTGTCGAAACGTCACTCAACAATAACAAAAACAGTCCTTCCCAGGACTTTACCAACCTGGACGATCTACATTTACAAACATGTAATCTAATATTGTATAATTATACGTCCTACGTATGAAGTCCAATGTAATAACGGTAATCTGTATAGTGGAATAAAATTAATTTTTTAAAAGTCATTCACTTGTAAATCTAATGTCCTACTCTGTAACAATTGCATTTCATCAAACTATTTCATAATACTTTTGTTCATAATATCTATCATTATACATTATCTTTATTTCAGATTTCTTTTAAAAAAATTACTTGACTATAACACAATGCTAAATGAACAGGTTCAGCCTCCACCTTGTATCATTACACCGCACCCTGTTCCCGATGTTTCGGAACATTTTCCTGCTCCTGAAGCTGATAAAGAATTAGCCCCAGTTATAACACAAACAGCTAAAACTAAACCAATCAAATTGCGTATAAAAAAGACTGCTGCCAACCAAAAATCGAAAAAAGACAATGAAAAAGCATTTGTAACAAAAGAAAATGTTGAAGATTCTAGCATTTCGGAAGGTAAGTTTTAAATTTTGAATTCATCTTTAATCTCTCAATTATAAACTTGCTTGGAAGGAATTTATATTTAATTTATTTTGCAGTTTCTCGTAACCAGGATATTAAAGGTGAACCCCCTGTCAAACCTAAACGAAAGAAGCCTGGAACAGCAATGAAAAGGAAAGTTCAGCCAATACCAGTTGATGCTAAAGGTATAAAAAAAAAGCTATCATCTGATGTATTTTTTTCAATAGGTCGTTCAATTTAATTATTTTGTTTTTATTAATTTTAATTATTGATGTTGTTGTGATTATTTATAGGCAAACCAGTGTTTCCCATTGTACTTGGTGGATTGACTGTTCACAGTTTGGGTGATGTATGTTTAATTGTGTTATGATACCGTAGAGTCTCGAAAGTTGCCTACACCCCTTGAAAATAGTCCCTCTTTTTAACATTTACTGAAGAATCGCGAAAGCAACCACCCTTTTGAAAGTACGTAACCGCCCTTTTTATAGAGCTTTAAGAGCTTTATCAAATTTATGTTTATCCAAATTAAATGTTCATTTGTGTCAAGTACTGTAAACTTACACAACTTTAGACACATACTACTCGAAACTGAGCGCCTTCTGAAACTAAGCGCCCCCCCCCTATCTGAAAATAGCCTTTCTCGACATTTTTTTATTTTTAAACGTTTACGCCTGCAATAAGGTAGGCGTTTTCTGAAATTAACAGAAAAATAAAAGCGAAATTATCAGTTTTTTGGCCTATAGAGTTTTCGTTGTAAAACTAAAAAGGAACAAAAATAAAACCGATTTTTGCGGTTTACCTCACAACTCTAACATTTGATGAAGTATTATTTACGTCATAGATTGTGTGGGATCGTCCAGGTTTTCACTCCGAAAGATACATCTGGCCAGTTGGATTTTGTAGCTCACGTTACTACCCAAGTATGAAGACACCTGATACGAAATGTATTTATACCTGCAAAATCTTAGATGGTGGTTATGGTCCTACCGTACGTTTTTTTTTCCGTATTACGTATGTCCTCTTGATAGTGGTAAATTTTAATTGCACTACGAAAATAGATTTAAGCTATTATGATTTGTGGAATTTTTGTGATTCACTGATTTATTGCGATCGCCCCAGTAAATGCTTTAATCAGGAAACTATGACAAGGACTCTTAAACTTGAACTAACGATGATATATTCATGTTTTACTAGGCACAGGAATATGTTTGGTTTTAATTTTTATTTAGTTTGTCATGTCACCTGAAGATGATTCTGAAAATTCAATCGAAGCCTCCTCAGCAACAGCTTGTCATTGTGTTATCCTGAAGGCAATCAATAAAGCCAGGTTATTAAATCATCAACTTTATGAGAGGATAAAGATGATCTTTCAAAGATGAACAACTCCTAACAATGGAAAACACCGATGCAATATTCTAAAAGTGTTTCTCCTTTCGTTGTTTCCATTATTTAGGAGTTATATTTTGCCGTGTTTAAAAAAAACAACCCCAAACTATGGTAGAGCGCAATGATGTCCTGATAGAAATGCAAGTTAACTATTCATGTTCCCACCATGTAATTTAAAAAGATGGTCTCCTCCTTGCTTGTTTAAATTGTATGTCATTGATTTTTTAAGGTTTATTTTGGATTATTTTAGAGGCAAGGAAGCAACAAATACAGGATCAGGTCCGGAATTCTTTGGATTTTCTCATCCAACAATCCAGTACCTTTTACAAAGCCTTCCAAATGCTAGAAAATGTTCCAAGTATCAGTGGGTGAAATTTGAGCTTCCTAAAACGAAATTATTATTTATGGTTATTTTTCCTTTAATCCTTTGAAGTGTCCAGTTTTTCGTTTCAATGCAAACCTCGTTCATCTTGTTATAAAATCTCCTCCCATTTTATGCAGCAGATGATCGTTTGTAAACTCTTCTGGAAATAATAGTTGTTTGATGAGAATTGACAGTTTCTTTAAAGTTAGAACCTTTTATTCTCATTTCACGTTATATCTTTTAGTTAGGAATGAGATGGCGCAAAATGCATAATCGTTCATCATTTTCTGTAGACGGAACATTTGCCTAGTTTCCTGCTATCGTCTCTCAAACGTATTTTTTCCAGGCTGACGAAAGCACTACACAGAGGGCTTAAAGTTTTTATTTACATGATTGATATTCGTGTTTCTTCCATTAGTTTGTTATGAAACAGCTTTAAACAGAGGTGTAGCATACGGGGAATGTTACACCCCCAGATGTAGAATGTTACACTCCCCAGCTGTATAATGTTACACCCCAGCTGTATAATGTTACACACCCCAGATGTAGAATGTTACACCCCCCCGGCTGTAGAATCTTACACACCCCAGATGTAGAATGTTACACCCCAGCTGTAGAATGTTACACCCCAGCTGTATAATGTTACACACCCCAGCTGTAGAATGTTACACACCCCAGATGTAGAATGTTACACCCCAGCTGTATAATGTTACACCCCAGCTGTAGAATCTTACACACCTCAGATGTAGAATGTTACACCCCAGCTGTAGAATGTTACACCCCCAGATGTAGAATGTTACACCCCCAGCTGTGAGAATGTTACACCCCAGCTGTAGAATGTTTACCCCCAGCTGTAGAATGTTACACCCAGCTTAGAATGTTACACCCCCAGCTGTAGAATCTTACACACCTCAGATGTAGAATGTTACACCCCCAGCTGTGAGATGTTACACCCCTCAGATGTAGAATGTTACACACCCCAGCTGTATGTGTTACACCCCCAGCTGTATAATGTTACACCCCCAGCTGTAGCCACACCCCAGATGTAGAATGTTACACCCAGCTGTAGAATGTTACACCCTCAGATGTAGAATGTTACACACCCCCTGTAGTATGTTACACCCCCAGCTGTAGATGTTACACCCCAGCTGTAGAATGTTACACCCCCAGCTGTAGAATGTTACCCCCAGCTGTGGAATGTTACACCCCCAGCTGTGAGATGTTACACCCCTGTGAATGTTACACCCAGCTGTAGATGTTACACACCCCAGCTGTAGAATGTTACACCCCAGCTGTGTATGTTACACACCCAGCTGTAGAATGTTACACCCCAGCTGTAGAATGTTACACCCCCAGCTGTGAATGTTACACCCCAGCTGTAGAATCTTACACACCTCAGATGTAGATCTTACACCCAGCTGTGGGAATGTTACACCCCCAGATGTAGAATGTTACACACCCCAGCTGTATGTTACACCCCCCAGCTGTAGAATGTTACACCCCCAGCTGTGAGATGTTACACCCCCAGCTGTAGAATGTTACACACCCAGCTGTGAATGTTACACACCCCAGCTGTGGAATGTTACACCCAGCTGTAGAATGTTACCACCCCAGCTGTAGAATGTTACACCCCAGCTGTAGATGTTACCCCCCAGCTGTAGAATCTTACACACCTCAGATGTAGAATCTTACACACCCAGCTGTAGAATGTTACACCCCTCAGATGTAGAATGTTACACCCCCAGCTGTAGTATGTTACACCCCAGCTGTAATGTTACACCCCAGCTGTAGAATGTTACACCCCAGCTGTAGTTACACCCCAGCTGTAATGTTGCACCAGCTGTAGCCACCCCAGCTGTAGAATGTTACACACCCCAGCTGTAGAATGTTACACACCCCAGCTGTAGATGTTACACACCTCAGATGTGAATGTTACACCCCAGCTGTAGTATGTTACACCCCAGCTGTATAATGTTACACCCCCAGCTGTAGATGTTACACACCCCAGCTGTGGAATGTTACACCCAGCTGTGAGATCTTACACCTCAGATGTAGATCTTACACACCCGGCTGTGGATGTTACACCCCTCAGATGTAGATGTTAAACACCCCAGCTGTGGTATGTTACACCCCCGGCTGGCAGAGTGTTACACCTGGCTGTAGGATGTTACACCCCCAGCTGTGAGATGTTAGCACACCCCAGCTGTAATGTTGCACACCCAGCTGTAGAATTACCACCAGCTGTAGAGATGTTACCCACCCCAGCTGTAGATGTTACACACCCCAGCTGTAGATGTTACACCCCAGCTGTAGATCTTACCACCTCAGATGTGAGATCTTACACCCAGCTGTGAATGTTACACCCCTCAGATGTAGAATGTTACACCCAGCTGTGGTATGTTACACCCCAGCTGTAGAATGTTGCACCCCCGGCTGTGAATGTTACACCCCCTGCTGTAGAATGTTACCCCAGCTGTAGAATGTTGCCAGCTGTGAGATGTTACACCCCAGCTGTAGAATGTTACACACCCCAGCTGTGGAGATGTTACACCCCCAGCTGTGAGATGTTACACACCTCAGATGTGAGATGTTGCACCCCCAGCTGTGGTATGTTGCACCCAGCTGTATGTGTTACACCCCAGCTGTAGATGTTACACCCCCAGCTGTAGAATGTTACAGCTGTAGAATGTTACACCCCCAGCTGTAGAATGTTACACAAGCTGTAGAATGTTACACACCCAGCTGTAGAATGTTACACACCCAGCTGTAGAATGTTAAACTCCCAGCTGTGAATCTTACACCCCAGATGTAGAATGTTACACCCCAGCTGTGGTATGTTACACCCCAGCTGTGAGATGTTACCCCAGCTGTAGAATGTTACACACCTCAGATGTAGAGATGTTACACCCCAGCTGTGATGTTACCCCCCAGCTGTAGAATGTTACACACCCCAGCTGTAGAATCCTGCACATGTGGTGTTACACCCCCAGCTGTAGAATGTTACACACCCCAGATGTAGAATGTTACACCCCAGCTGTAGATGTTACACCCCCAGCTGTAGAATGTTACACCCCAGCTGTAGAATGTTACACCCAGCTGTAGAATGTTACACCCCAGCTGTAGAATGTTACACACCCAGATGTAGATGTTACACCCCAGCTGTAGTATGTTACACCCCAGCTGTAGAATGTTACACCCCCAGCTGTAGAATGTTACACCCCCAGCTGTAGAATGTTACACACCCAGCTGTAGAATGTTACACCCCAGCTGTAGAATGTTACATCCCAGCTGTAGAATGTTACACCCCCAGCTGTAGAATGTTACACCCCAGCTGTAGAATGTTACACCCCCAGCTGTAGAATGTTACACCCCCAGCTGTAGTATGTTACACCCCAGCTGTAGAATGTTACACCCCCCAGATGTATAATGTTACATCCCCCAGATGTAGAATGTTACACCCCCCAGATGTATGAATGTTACATCCCCAGATGTATAATGTTACACCCCCAGATGTAGAATGTTACACCCCAGCTGTAGAATGTTACATCCCCAGCTGTAGAATGTTACATCCCCAGATGTATGTTACATCCCCAGCTGTATATGTTACATCCCCAGCTGTAGAATGTTACATCCCCAGCTGTAGAATGTTACACCCCCAGATGTATAATGTTACATCCCCCAGATGTAGAATCTTACACACCCCAGCTGTAGTATGTTACACACCCCAGCTGTAGAATGTTACACCCCAGATGTATAATGTTACATCCCCCAGCTGTAGAATGTTACATCCCCCAGCTGTAGAATGTTACATCCTCCAGCTGTAGAATGTTACACACCCCAGCTGTAGTTACATCCCCAGCTGTAGAATGTTACATCCCAGCTGTAGAATGTTACACCCCAGCTGTATAATGTTACATCCCCCAGCTGTAGAATGTTACATCCCCCAGATGTATAATGTTACATCCCCCAGCTGTATAATGTTACATCCCCCAGCTGTAGAATGTTACATCCCCAGATGTAGAATGTTACATCCCCAGATGTAGAATGTTACACCCCCAGCTGTATAATGTTACATCCCCAGCTGTAGAATGTTACACCCCCAGATGTAGAATGTTACATCCCCAGCTGTATAATGTTACATCCCCCAGCTGTAGAATGTTACATCCCCAGCTGTAGAATGTTACATCCCCCAGATGTATAATGTTACATCCCCAGATGTAGAATCTTACACCCCAGCTGTAGTATGTTACACCCCAGCTGTAGAATGTTACACCCCCAGATGTAGAATGTTACATCCCCCAGCTGTATAATGTTACATCCCCCAGCTGTAGAATGTTACATCCTCCAGCTGTAGAATGTTACACACCCCAGCTGTATAATGTTACATCCCCCAGCTGTAGAATGTTACATCCCCCAGCTGTAGAATGTTACATCCCCAGCTGTATAATGTTACATCCCCAGCTGTAGAATGTTACATCCCCCAGCTGTAGAATGTTACATCCCCAGATGTAAAATCTTACACGCCTGAACTAATAAACCGATTTTCGAATGTTGTCTCATTTTCCTAAAATAAGTTTTGTATTTAACCAATTCATTAAGCATGATATTACAGAAACTGAAAAAATTATTTCACCAAATGCGTTTGAAGCTACCTTGTGTTTGTCTGCTTGCCCTTTCCATCCCCTCCCCCCTATTTCAAACTGTCACACGCTACGCCCCTGGCTTTGTCGGTAAAATTACCCTTTCCATCTCCTCCTTCCTACTCCAAATTGTCACGCTACGCCCCTGGCTTTAAACATTATATAATTTAGTGCTTTCTTACATTTCATAGGTAAACTTGGCTCAAATCCTGTTCCTAATGATGACGTTTCTTTAAAAGAGTCACAAGAAAATGAGAAAGACTGCTACGACTCGGGTGAAATATTTAAAGGTCAATTTGTCAAGCAAGTTGTCAATTAACATCCTTTCGAGTTTTTTATGAACATCCTTACGAAGACATTTCTTTGTTCTTCATTTGTTTTTTTTTTCATTTAAATCAGTAAATGATGGAAATTCTCACGCATTCAATTTTTCTCTTTTTACCGAATGATTTTATGTTTAACGTTTCGACATTAAGTTTCTTATCCTTATTTTAGGCAGACCTTCAAGTGAATCGCAGAAAACAATGCATAACTTATCTTTCACAAGTACAGCAAGCAGTTTGTCAGACGTTCCTTCACTTGGTTTTGACACGGATTTACTTGATTGTCAACTGAAGTCAACAAGTGGTGATCCAAGTTTGGATTTAGGTACGACTGTGTGTATGCTTTCCGTTATGTTACTAGAACGAACAATGCAAAGTGTCTGTCTGCAAAATGGGATATTGTTAATTCTGGTCGGTTTATGCAAAATATAATGAGATTAGCATTTTGGTTTCGCTCTACAAGCAGCCAGTCTATGCATGTATATGTTGCCTCGTTGAAGACTCTTAGCTAAATAAATATAATGTGTAGGTTTTATAATTTTATTTTACACCGTAATTTGAGGAATCAAAATTTGGTACGATGGCCAACTTTTTAAATAAGATTTTAATGATTTGCGTTATCGAATATTCTCATTTTTAAACTTTTTAGGTACTCCAATCTCGCCTCCAGGCAGTCTCTCATTACCATTGCAACTTTCACCAAAAATGAACTCAAACATGTCGCCATCTACATCATCTCAACCATGTTTTATTCCTCCAACTTCTCCGTTGTTTCATTTCGGTGATGATACATTGACAGATTAACTTCTCTACCTTATGTTTGCTTTTATCCTATTCACCATCTGTATCTATATTAATATGTAAATGCAGTAAATTTGTCTTTAAACTTGTGCGATCAAAATGTTTCCAAAAAACAAAAATACATGCATTTTAAAGCGACAGTCACAACAATAAAATAAATTTATATTTAAAACGTGTGTAATTTGTAATGAAATTTTGTTCTGAAACATAGGACCATCATAATGTAGTTAAAAACTTAAAATATAGCAATGTTTTGAAGATGTCAAAATATTTCAGGAAAGTTTGGAATAATACAGATTCTTAGGACTGATAACACAACACCATCGGCACGAAAACATGGCTTTAAGCAAACTTTGTGCATCAGTGCTTTTGAACTGAATTGTTTTTGAATGATGTGAAGTGTATAACTACGAATCAAAAGTTTGTTCATGTTATTGTATGATCGCAAAGATTGCATTATTTATAAACAATGTCGATGCGCCAAGTGGATCGACCGAGTTGTCAGTTTGAACACGTTGCTGAAGAGGAAAAACCAATTATTTATGACAAAAATAGAAAAGTTCTATCAAATTGTTTATCCCTTATTTCAGCATCAACCTTATCGGCTATACATGCACTGGCTTTTAATTACAGACTTAATCTAATTTTCTACTTCATTGTGTGAAACTTCACTCATCCTCTTTAGGTAGCTATAAAAAAAATACTGAATCGGACTTGTTTCCTGAGGTTTAAAATGTAATGTGATTAGCCTACTTTGTTAGCTGCTCAATTTTCTCACTCTCACTTTGATCATGCATGAAGTCTTCAATGAGAATGCTTTCCTCGTCCTCAAAATTCAACTATACTTGTAGAGTAGAAGCTGTACTCAAATTAGTTCGAGTTAGCGAGGGTTCAAGTTATTGAGAGTGTTGATTAGCATGCAGTTGTTCATTTACAGTGATTAAATAGCTACTTTGAAAGATTCGAACGTTTACGGAATGCATATAAGGCTATAGCAAGATCATTCATACCAAAGTTTTCACGCTATTGAGGTTTTTTTCTTAATGAACTTTTGAAACTATTTTGTACGTTTAAGTGAGTTAAAATTTCTGGTTGCTTTAAACGAACTTACAATTTTGCAATTTTGATTCACAAATTTTTAACAAATCCAAGGGGAATTAAATTTACTTCAAGTTAACTAAGAGTTTGACTGACTGCATTCATTATTTCTGACTTTTTGCATCTCTTTGTGTACAACTGAAGGAAAAGTAATCTGCAAATGCGAGATTCGTTAATTTTTTGATCCGCACTTCAACACCTTTATTTTTCCTTTAATATGAAAAGTTGTATGTGTGCACTGTGCAGTATTTATTCAAATGATCTATATACATATGATTCATGTTCCTTTTCTTTGCATCCTTCACACAAATATTTAGCTGTATCGACCAGATAACTCACAGATTAGCTACTAGAAATTTTAGTTTCACTTCACAACAGTAACGGGATGAAACAGTAAATTTTATAATTTAGATTATTATGGTATCGAGTAAAGAAATAAGCCCAGTGAGAAACAGACTTTGGTTATCAGCTGTCATTAACACAACGCAAAATTGGCTCATTATCTTTTTGCATGCTGTATTCTATGTTTTCGAATTCCGTCACCTTTGAAAACTACGGTGCCAAACCCAGGACATCCTTCAACAGAGTAAATTGTGTTATCGCCTTCTTTGACACCTTGATAACATCATCCCAGACAAGAGGCTTGATCGACCTACGACATTTTTTCGAGATAACCGGATTTCCTACGTAAAGAGGAGTTTGTTTCAGTTTGTGGTAAATCTTCAGAGGTCCTCATTTTTTGATTAAATGGATTTTTTCATGACAAAAGTTCAGAACAATTTTTGCCGGAACATTTCAGCCGTGTTTCTTTTGGGTTTTTTGACGAAATTTCTAAAAAGGTCGACCGAATAAAACTAACTAAAATCGTTAACTGCCTTAACAGTTATGAAGACTGCAGTCTTGAAAATATATTTGAAGACAATAAATTAATGGTGATCTCTATTTC
Source organism: Xenia sp. Carnegie-2017 (assembly GCF_021976095.1). Classification (NCBI taxonomy): domain Eukaryota; kingdom Metazoa; phylum Cnidaria; class Anthozoa; order Malacalcyonacea; family Xeniidae; genus Xenia; species Xenia sp. Carnegie-2017. Next base: position 2,259,695 of record NW_025813485.1, on the reverse strand, counting down.
AATAGCTCCTCAGTTTCGTTGATACCGAACTCAATTCGCTGCCACAGGAAAACATTTACAGAATATTCAAGCTGTTTCTTTGGGACAAATTACCGCGAGCCATTTGAGTAGTCGTGATTACTTGTGACAAAGATGACTTCGATATTTTCAGATTTTTCCCAGAGAGAAAGAATGGTCCAAAATTTTGTACGCAAATGATATTGATGACAATTTATTCATATAAAAACATTTATATATCTCTCTTTGTTTTTTTTTCTCAATTTAAGCTCTTCCGCCTTGAAAATAAAAACGACTCTTTAGTAAAATTATAAATCAAGCAAAAGTTAAATATTAATAACATAATTAGTTACCACTGCTCGGATAAAATAGCTAATTGTAACTAACATCATGCTAGCCTTAGCCGTTGAACTGTTTGATAACAGATCGAAATGGTATTTGCTGACATTAACTGTATCGGTTTGCTTCAGAGTGAGCAGACGTGGTGCTTCCTTTTTAGGAAATAACATAGGAATACCACTACACAGACACAGTCTATTTGCGAAAGAAATATTAAAACATTAGTTTGTACATAGCAGTAATATTATTGATCATTAGTTTACGTTTTACGTCACAAGACAATAACTATGAGCTCAGTTATAAGCTTATACTATCGTTTAAATGTCGAGACTAGAGTGGTGATGCCATCTATTTCCTATTTCATGTCAACATGAATTTTCTTCCATTGACAATGGTTTTGATATGTGATTGTACACTAAAGCTTTTGAAGAGTATGTTTTTTCTCGAACCAAATATTTACAATTTGTTGTTTTGGCAAGAAATCATTGCGGTAACTGATCTGACGTCATTGCGGTCATTTTCATATATTACAAGCACTACTTTGTATTTGCTTTTGTTTTTTTGTCTTTATTATGTTCAAAATTGTGCAATTGCCACAAATTTGTACGTCATCTTTACGTAAATTTTTAATGAAAATTCATGTTAGTACCATTGAACTCAATGGTTACTACTCTTTGTATTATTGAACGTAGCTACATTCCATTTACTATGTAGACGTGTTAATGGTTATAGAAACCTGCCATTTTTGCAAAATTAGTCTTTCATGACGTCAAGCGGGCATGTCGGTGTGATCTTCAAAGATCAAACGATGAACAAAAACATATAAGCAAAGTGAATTCTCTTTTTTTTTGTCACGTTTCCTATCAATACGTCGCCCCGAAGAAAGAACCTCGGATAAACCGACCTGACATAGTGCATTTAAATGACTTAGAAACAAGATGAGTCTTATTTTGATTAAATGCCCAGTTAAATGCGATGGAATTTGTTCAGACCAAGGTATCAATTGAAACACGCGCGCCTTAAGGTGGTGTTACTAAGAAATCATGGACAACGAACAACTTATTCAATATAATTGCAGATGAAAGATAATGTAAAATGTAAAGTTCCTTGTCCATTTTGTATACCGTCATGCATTGTTAAACACTGAACTGCATTTAATTATATTACGTGTTGTGCTTTTACACATCTGTCAACTCTTTGACATGACTGAAAGGTGACATAATCCTTGTTTTTGCGCATAAAAGCCTTTGAAGACATAAGTTAATTTATAAAATAAATGTTCCAAGACATATGTTTATTAACTCAAAATATTGATATTTCCATATTTTACGAACATTTGTTCCCCTCATTCACAACAAAAGGCGCGCCTTGGTAGAAAGTCACGTATTGGACTTACATGAAACAAACAATTTGCTCACGTTTGAAAAGAACGAAAAAGGACGTAAAAAATAACAGGACGTGATGATGAACAGAAGTTCAGAAATGTCTGTTCTAAAACTTCCTGCAGAAATTTCTATAATTTTGATTGGTACAATGATTGGATTTATGAAAAATGGCTTTTCAAAAAGTTTATGTATACTGCATACTTCATTATGAATATTCATTTATAATATACCTATAAATATCTTTTACAGTTTACATAAAGTAAATGTATTACGAACAAAGTTTACTCGTGCATTCTAAAGTTCTTGCCGCTCTTCAAAATTGGACCATAATTGGACCACAAATTTTAAAGGAATAAGAGAAGATAGTTTATAAAGAGTTAATTTGTTCATTATTACTCTGAGATAGCACTTGTTTTAGGATGTAAAATTCAAGGTGCTATAACTTCATGCTAACCATCAATACCATATCGAAGAAAATTTACTTTAAAATATAATCAAAGGAAACCTAAATTTATAAATAAGAATGAACAAACGTTTTTGCTCGTATTTTCATGATTCATGTGCACGCCAACACTTTTGTGCCTTTGATTAAAACTAACGTAAAAACACGACTTTATTAATGAAACTTTACAAATATCTTTGTTTATATGTCGATCTTCATTTTGTTTACTTTAGATAAATCTCCAAGCATTACATTGTTTCTTGCGTGAATTGACGCGAAGATGTGGCAAAGCACTACAATACAAATGATAACATTTATTGAAAGAAGGGACTACCTTTGTTTCAAATTACGTCAAAAGAAAATTAATTTTGTCCTTATTTCGTTTTTGCCATACAAAATTGTACTATTATTATACTCTGCTTGCTGTGCGCTACAGTTAGACAAGTTAAGTCAGCATCCAAGGTTTCTCGCGTCTGTTTATCAAGAATATTTTGAAGAGTTATGTGACAGGCTCATTATGTGAATATAATGATTTATCATCTCATTTTCATTATGTTTATGTATGACAACAATATGGCACTCAACATTGCATAAATTAATTGCTTGTTGTTCGATATTTCCAGCAAGTTACCATGAGATTTTAACGTATTTATATGTATTTTCTTGATTTCTTGTCCTCCAAAGGATTATTATACATCGAATGTTTCCGGCAACTAACTGAATTACATGAAAGAGGTCTTCGTCAAATATATAAACAAATACATGCCATTACCAACCTATTCCCCACTCACGCGGTAAATTCGAGTGTCATTAGATCTCTGATCAAAATGCCACCACTGAGAAGGAACAGGGTAAAAATGGTATTAACCCCTCTCCCTCCCCATCCACATATGATGAAGGATTTGTGAATTGTAATGTTATATTGTGAGCAAAAAAAGAATGGATGATATCGGTATTTTGAGAATAACATATTCACCTTAGCTGTACATGATCTATAAAACTGAAACATCTTTCTCTTTAACGTACTTTGCTGTTGCAAAATTAAGTGTTAACTTAATCAACACTATTTATTAGCATTTCCAGTTTACCTGCTAGTAAACACAGATCAACAATTTCTTCGATGACCTTTTTTGTTTATACAATCCAGCTATATTTAGAAGATACGCCAAAACGCTTTGAATATTAAAATGATGAACATAGGTTTCTATTTTTTTTGGGAGGGGGGCACACTAATCTTCTCATCAATTTGAAACAAAAATATCCTTGACGATGACCTTGGCTTATAGTCATCTACTCATATTTCAGAATTATAAATATCTTTTGCCTCAATGATATTCAATTTCAACCCGTTTTGCCTGTAATAGACTAATAGTATTTTGTAAAAAGCTGAGAGAGAGGAGATTAACAATGTACTTAGTGGCACAAAATCTCCATGGAAAGCAATTTTGCCTTGTGAGGAATGCAATAAATTCATCAATGAAAAGCTGGAATGTTAAAATTACTCGTTATGTCTCAACTGCATTTGAAACATTTTTTTCTTTCTTGTACTGAAATCTATTTTTTGTATTATATGAGTTTGGATAACATAATACTAGCAATCTAATATAGGAAAATTTATGCTATCACTAGGGCCTGTAGCCAAAACCTCGATGGGAAGAATTGTCAAGCATTTTTCAAGTACATTCAGCATGTAACATGTTGCTTAATGTCGCTTTTACCAGCTTGATTTTTACGTCGAACAAAATGTTATAAAAAAATGTTTACAGGAAAAGTATTGGATTAAACTATTTAACATGATAAACAAAATGCAAACGCTATATTAATTCAGACCATGCCGCGCGGACCATCCTTTGATTACTTCATGTCAATCAAAAATACTCCCGCTAAAACCTATAGTGTAGTAGATAACTGAAAGCTTCTGTCTCCTAGCCTATAGGTAACCGGTTAACAAAACAAATATGTGTTTACAGGACAGGAACCATAATATAATGCCAGTAAAACTATCTTCGGTAGTGTAATAGATGTCATATTCAACATAGCCATGTTATCAATAATTTCAAATTTAGGTATACTTATGCTAATGACTACTGATGTGAGTCTAAAGTAAACCTATGTTTTTTGTAGTGGATGTGTTGAGTTACCAATATTATATCCCTTACAATGTAAACAAAGCTTTCTTTTTGCTCAAAGCTTTTCACAAGTTTAAGAGATGATTTAACTCATACACGAACACCATTACGTTTGGATAATATAAATGTTTGTTGGTTGATAAAAAATTGCAACAGAAATGTCTGTTGTGTACGCAATGATAAATTCGAGAAGATTGTAGCTTATTCCAAAATTCATTATGACATCGTTGCCAAATGGCACGAAATCTGCGTCATGATTTTACTACGACAAACTATCTCGTGATGTCACAATATTAACCAATATTCCCAGCAGTATATTATATTCCATTGTGTATTAAGTACACGGCCTTTTCAAGCGCATTTTAATTGAAAATTTAAATGAGTACCATTTCGCTTGCTCTGCTTTTCTTTCAAAGCTAAATTATTTTTGAGCAATAGCTGTAGGCAGTTTTTGATTGGCCGACTTCCCCAGTCATTTGTCGCCAATGTCATTGTGAACTGCCAGCGACCAATCACATTCCATACAATTGACGTATATGGGTGTGTCTACTTGCGTGGGGTGCATTAATAATTCCATATGAAAAAAGATGGATTGCTGACTGTGATTGGCTAAACACCGCAAAACACAATACCCTCCGAGGCAGTTAATAATGATATGCCAATCAAGTTCCGCCCATTTCCGATTCGTAATTATCTTATCTTACAGGTAAGAAAGTCTTATAAATTTGTTCAACTATATCAGCGCTAGTGATAGTCAAAGGAAGTCAGATTTTTGAAACGGGAAGGCACCAAATCTCAACACGCGACATCTACAGGCCCGACGTAAAGTAAAGCTTATTTAATACCATTATCGAACAAGTCGACCATTTTCATCTGTTTTCAACGCGAACGTTGAATTCAATCATCATTTATATTCATACATTCCATCACTTGCTGTGCCCAAAGGGAGTCAGTCGTATCTAGTCAACAGTTCATTTTTTTATCACATCTAAATATACAACTATCCGTCGGGAAACATTTGAGAATATTTAGTCAAGGTAAGTTGTTGACTATCTTATTTCATCAAGAATACGTTGTCGAGTATTAATATGTTGTGATTTGCAATTGTTGGATGCATTCTAAGTATTGTGAGTTGATGCTTTTTAACGTTTTAGTAATACGAACGTATCTTTTTACAGTAAAAAGCAATCATGTATATGAGTGAAGCCCAAAGCGTTCCAGTTGTACCAGATGCATCTCTTTATCCACATGTATGTATATTCTCGTTTACTGTGCCCGAATTTGATCATGCGTGTCGATTATTTTCCGACAGAAATCACTAACACATTTTTATGATTTGATTCTAGCTTATTTAACTTTATGCGATATTCGTATCGCTCTTAAGAAATGTCTAATTTTACACATTTTATCTCGAAGCTAATATCACTAAGAAATGAAAACGAATTAAAAATTTTGAAACTACAATCTTACTAGAGTATTGGTAGACGCAAATTCTAACCAATTTTACTTGTCGCACATTTTGTCATAGTTTAAGTTGATGAATTTATTCTGGGCTCGATTAGTTGTCTTGTCACTTGCTGAAAATTCATTTTTAACGACAATGAAATACGTCTTACAACTATATAATCGAATCATGTAAAAAGCGGCAAGCCATTACTGACAAAGCAGTTGTGTTAGTAATACGACACGTTATAATTTTTGCTTTTAAAACATTAAAATTGTTGTTTGGTTAGCAATGACATTTTAGTAAAATGAATAGCACTTACCTGTACTTCTTGTGGTCCAACATAATGTACTTGGGGTTATTTCTTACAAAAGGTGATTTTGTGATTTTACCTTTGCGTTCATTAAATTTATATGAGATTGACATTTTTTATGGTAATAATTGACTTAACCTATGTATGTTAAAACTTTCAATCGGCCTATTCTAGTTTTTTACAAACTTGGCTAGAAAATTTTTGCTTATTTTCTTTTCTATTTGTATTAGTTTGGTGTATATGACAACAAATTTCAAACAAAACGTGTATATCGAGGTTTCCTCCATTGCTGAATATATATAAGAAATATTCATAATCTTTAGTAACCTTGCGCGAATGTCAATATTTCGATCAAACATTAAAAGGCAATAACGTATATATCGCCGCATTTAAAGTTCACGAATCAGTTCAAAATTACTGGAATGAACACGACAGCCAAAGTCGTCTTGAATTACGACCGAATTTTTCATTTTCGTGTTTTGATATCATATCATTCCCTATTCTAAATTGTTTCTAACATGAAAGTCATGGCGATAGTTCCGAGTAGGAGTATAACCGCTTCACCACAGTTACAAGGTAATTTACTTCAAACAAAATGGCTCAAAGTTTTTTGATAAAACCTTTATCTGTGTTTTGTTTTAAATATTTCGCGATAAATGTCCGAATCACGAAAAGTTGATAATAATACATGGAATAGTCACAAACGCTCTTTGGACAGCACAGATCAATGCACCAAGTTTCAATTAACGATTTTTAAGCAATACCTAATATAACTAAGTATTTACATCGAAAATAAAATGCTCCATGTTTTATGCAAATGGTCAAAGATTTTTTAAACGCGTAAAAATTCTAGTAGAGTATTTTTGCTTGTAGTGATCGAGTTGGCGATGTGCGGTTTTATGTTAATGTTTAAGTTCTTATTTTAGGTAGTTACACTGGCACTTCTCTGGCAACTAGAGCTGACACGAGCGCTGGAAGTGGCCAAATACAATTGTGGCAATTTCTTCTTGAGCTTCTTTCGGATGCTAAGAACTCACATTTTATCACATGGGAAGGAACAAACGGAGAATTTAAGTTGATTGATCCAGATGAAGTAGCGAGACGTTGGGGCGAAAGAAAGAACAAGCCAAACATGAACTATGACAAACTTAGCCGTGCATTACGTTACTACTACGACAAAAACATCATGTCAAAAATCCATGGAAAACGATATGCCTATAAATTTGATTTCCATGGGCTCGCTCAGCTTAATCAACCCATTACGTCCGACGCTCAAGCGCATGCTCAGGCTGTTTACAAATTTCCCGGCGCAGATTTTTATCCTGGTTTTGCTGGGGCAGGTTTTTATCCCGGAGCTGCTAGTCCTGGCCAATATTGGTCAAGCCAATACTGGGCAAGAGCACCAACTTCGCAAGGCCAGCATATGTATGGTGGACCTATAAGAGCATTACCTTACTACCCGTAAAACTAGAAATTCATTCCAACGGAAACTTCAGTGATTTTGTTCAGCCCATTTTCTTACATTGATTCTGGCTATTTATGAACGCTAACGAGCGCAAATGAATTTATTTTGTATTGAAATCTTTATATTTGTAAATAATTCACCGTCATCCGCAAAATGGTTTATGTTACCCATTCATTTTGTATGTAAGGACGAATGTCATCCTTAGCTACCATTGCTGATCAAGTTCAAGGCACCAAGCAAGTATGAGCAAGCAAGATTTTATACCAGTCTTTAGATGGTTATATGTACAGTAAATAGTTAGTGCAAGTACTATTTATTTTATCAGAATGTATAATGAAGAACAAAGAAATGCATATTTTTCTACGAGCGGCCAGTATTTTTGCTCATTCCCCCACCGATAAAAAGTACATGGTTTATTTGTCAATAACTTTGAAAAGAAATGTGCTATTTTGAAATCTATTGTTTTGCAATTTTGGCCGTGTCCCATAAAAATTGCACTCGAGTCAAAACATCTTCAGGGAAGGCTAGATGTTTAAAATAAAAAGTTAGCTACTACGTCCTACATAGTATATTGTTTACTTTAAATCATTTTTAATTGAAGTACGAAGCAACTTCATTTTAAGCAACTATTGATATAGCGTCTTGAGTATACCTTTACAAAGGGCTTGAATTTCAATTTCATAAGCTATTCGTGAATATTTTCTGACAATTTTTTCGGTAAGATTGGTTTGGTTCTAATTTAGGGAGCTGAGCATTTGAACTGTTATGTGTCCCTCACATAAAGTATCCTGCAAAATTTTAGAGAAAATTTAGACTTCAGTGTCTTTATAAAGATCTTATTTTTTCTGTATTAAGTAGTAGTATGGTATATTCCCGTTCAATATTATAATATAGGTGTATGTAATAAGGAGCCATTTTCATTTCCCAAGGTTTGTGGCTCATCTTATGGGCTAATCGCTCGTGTCACATGACATTTGTTACTATAAATGTGCACATCTGGAGAACGCTAACCAATGTTTAGCACAGCAGCTTCTTGGACGTACTTTTATCTCTCCAAATCCAATGTCGCACGGTTTAAGCCATAACATTAAGCTTGACGTTGAAAAAGATCAAGGGAGAAATCAAAATGGCGGTGATGATGAGATGAGTATCCTGATTTGATGCCTATTCCTTTCGGTTACTCCGCGAGAAACTCAAGAGTTCGGAATGAATGTGAGGTGTTGCAAATGCTTGGTTGAAAAAGGAGGGTTTGCTTCAGTTGTCAAGGTAACTTTTTATTACATACAACATCGTTTAAATAGACGGTAATTTGGTCATGTGAAGGAACTTTTGTACGTGATTTGGAAATGCTTTATACACGCTTAAGTATACGTAATAAATTTGACGGTTGTCTCTGTGCGATAAAAAGAAATCTTTTGAATACGAAAAGTGTACTGTTTAATCGCAAGACTACTCGAGGAGAGAAATTACTTTCAAGATTGAATCATGAAAATATTGTAAGGCAGAAACAAATTTACTATCCAAAATGAGTCAAAGTTTTATAACATAATGGTTCTAAGCGAGGTTCAAGTTAAACGATACAAATTGCTCGGCTTATTAAATGTTATCTTTGTAGAAACTACTATAACAAAGTAGATAACCCTTTTTTTCATGAAGCCCATGGATGCTTTCGTTCATAATGAGAGACTCATATTGTATAAGGAGGCTAGCTTTTGTTTGTCACGAGAGAGTTATGAGAAAGTATAAAAGCTAACAAGTAAAAACGTTTAAACATGCTTAGAGTTGGTTTGACTTATAAGTCAAAAAGACACAAGTTGTTTGAACTTTTGCAGTATCCTTGGATATTCTAGTGTCAGAAAAAGTTAATGGAAACATTGCTTGGTTTATTTTACGAACTCTAGTAAAAAAAGATAAAATTCGAAAGCAAAACCCGTTTTCGGTCCATGCTTCCCGATACCTTGTTATGGTTAAGGCACTAGAACGCCGCATGTTAACGTTTCGGTAGGAGATTTCGGCCCCTCCACGCTATCCTACTTGGGAGATGCAATAGCAAGCTTCCGCCCATCGGCTTTGCTCGGGGTACGCAGGGAGAGTGCGGTCGCGACCAAAGTCTGGGCTCCTAAGCCACTGCATACTATATCGCACCCAGCTTCCACTGCTAGTTGACATGTACTATATGAAGTTTTAGCTTTATATATATATACACATATTCAAAGGCTTACGAAAGTTGTGGTATTATTAAAGTCACTACTGCGCATGCTCAGATGATTTCTTCGATAATTTGCGACTAAGTGAGCTAATTGCCACAAATGTAGTGCAAGTACATATAGTTAGTCGTTGCCATGACTATGAACAATTATTCGAATAGACTGCGCATGCGCTTGAGCATGTGCAGATGATTTCTTTATTAAATTGTTACTATGCATGCTATTTACTTCAAAATCCGTGCTAGTAGATGCAGTTGGTCGTTGCCATGACCATGAACTTGGGTAGCTGGTCAAGTCGACTGCGCATGCGCAGATGATTTATCTGAAAATTTGTGACTGAGCGAGCGAATTACTCCATAATCGGTACCAGTACATACAGTTGGGCGTTGTCATGACCATGAACTTGGAGAATTGGTGCAATTGACTGCGCATGCTCAGATTAATTCTCAATTAATTTGTGACTGAGAGAGATCTGAAATCGGTGCTTGTATATGCGCTTGGCAAAGTTTCAATCATGTATTTTTGTCACGCTCTTTGTCTTCTTAAGCATGTTTTGACAAATGCATATCAAATTCATCAACACTTTGTTACGCCATTCGTAATTTCTGTGACAATCTTGGACATGTTTTTATTTTTCTCCATAACTTTGTATCTACATATTTTGTGCATAAACAATGCTCTAATATTTATGACAGATATTATAATTCGTGGATTGAGGTAGAAGATATACTAGAAAATAAAACTTCCAACACTGAAACAAAATCAAGCATGACAAAGGAGAAACAACGACGGAAGACTGAAAGAAGCTTGATGGAATTGAACGTAACTGAAGCACATAGCGTGCGCTCAATAAGAACTCGTGGACCAATAAAAACATGAATGATTCCAAGCATGTTGACGACTATAAAAGCTCTAGCGAGGACGAGGTTCTAATACAAAAACAATCGATTAATAACACCGAGTCTTCTGAAAATATGTTCAAAAGAACTACCGATGAACACATGTACAGTTTGTAAGCTCTTTGGCTCACGTGATATGATGTTGCTGAAGATATGTAAAAATATCTACCAGCGTCTTTCCTTTTGGACGAGGAATCTGATTTCGAAAGTGAAGAGGAAGAAATCACCACAAGAGATTTGCACGAAGATTCAAAGTGTACTCTGCAAACTTTGTGTATACAGATGGAGTTTTGTGAGAAGAGTACTCTAAGGAATGTTATTGACGAGGGACAGTACAAAGACGAACAGAGAATGTGGCGGTTTCTCCGGAGATTGTAGAAGGATTAGTTCACGTTCATTCACAGGGAGAAACTTTCGATTATTGTATGTGCTAACTGTATATATGTGTAGCTAAATATGAAAAAAGTGTGAACAATTTTTGTTATGCTTAATAAATATCTATGAAGACTTATTATTTGCTATTTTTCTCTAATAATTGCCAAAAGGGAATTATTCAAGTAAACGCGTTTGGACATTTTTGGTTTTCCATTATTATATTTTCAGGTGTTTTCTTTAGAAAGTCAACTAATATAAAGGAAAAAGAGTTTGATCTTTGAATAAATTGAAAAGCTCGTTTTGGACTTCTAAGTTCCTTTTCATTGAATCGCAGTGAATATTTTAAAATTTCATCTGGCAACACTGGCGGGAAACTAAAATATATAAACATACTTTAGTTTGGGCATAATGGCAACAACTCGAAAGATTTCCAAAAAAAAGAGCGCAAATAGTTTTATTGATAAAGACAAACTTTGTTCAGAATTGAGGAAATGGGCTGTGGATGAGATGTGCTTTCGTCCACAAGGTCGACACGTAAATACACGCATACCAAATGCTGAAGAATTTAAAACGTAAGCTTTAACATTACTTTTATAAATGAGATGCTTGTATTTAGGAAAGGAATATAGTTTTCAATTTTTGCTTAGCTGGGGAAACAGTTAAAACTGTTAAGTAATCAGTATCTTTGGTATAGTGTGTGGAAGAGAACGTCAAGAACTGGAAATATGCATACTTATTCCCATTGAAATTTACTTATTCTGATGAAATAAAACAATCGTCTAGGTTTGAATAATATTTAGTTGCCATTAGTTCTGAAATGATGAGACAAAATGACCATTGTTTCCTAATTAAAATTTTGCTTTGAGCAGCACACTCCTGTAAAACAACACATCTGAGGGTAATGTTGTAAATTATTAGAGATGCAAATCAGGAACACTTGAAATTATGTAATTTATTCAAGTATCATCTGTTTGTTACATAGTAGGTTATGACAAAGTAGGTAATTGCAAAATTCATTTGTCAAAAGCACTTTTATAACATGATAATTCATAGATATATATCAGATATATATCATCAAATTAAGTTGCTTTTATTTGTTCTGTTGTTTTTTTAGGATCTGCCGAGGTTCGCTTACACAAATGTGGTTGTATTCAATTCAACATGTTTACTCAATTCAGTAAGTATTTTAGTAAATATGGACAACCAATATCTTTCCTATTACCAACAGTGTATACTATATTCTATATCTTAGAAAAGATTTCTAAGCATTTGTATAGTAACCATAATTGAGCAATTACTAATTTTCATTCATTGAAATTTTAGACAGATTATCATGTTCTTTAGTTGAGTGATACCATTAATTTTACAGGGATTGGATTGTGAAGTGTAACTAAACAAAAGATTAATGCTAAAGGCAGTTTGGTGAATGTAAGAGGGAAAGCTTAGAGAGTATAAATAAAAGACAAATAAATCCCAAGTGCTTAATGAAAATTGTAGTGACTGACGGTTTTGCCTTATGATCTTTTAGTCAGAGGGAAAATGTTTTATTACTATTGCCATTGATATGCATTGCTAGTTGATGCATCATATGAAAAAATGAAAATATGAAAGAATAAAAATATAAAAGAAAATAAAAGAAAATATGGGAAGTCTGGAGAAGAGTGGGTACTGTTGTTTACCGAAAGTAAGGGAAAGAGTGGATACTATTGTTTACTTGAAGTCTGGGGAAGAGTGAATATTATTGTTTACTGGAAGTCTTGGGAAGAGTGGGTACTATTGTTCATTTGAAGTCTGGGGAAGAGTGGATTCTATTGCTCATTGTGTGTGTACTCTTGTGAATAATAATTATCTATTTGGTTTCGGAAGTTTAGTAGTTGTTGGTTGGGAGTTTGTAAGACACTGTGATTTTTCTGATTGTTTTGGATGTTGTTCTAAGTTTGTGTACAAGCCTTCTTAAACCGTTGTTTTAAATTTCACTGTATGCTGGCATGGAGCAGAGTCCCAGTCAATGTTGCGTTTTGTTTACAGTAAATGATTGGCTATATTTTTGGCCATATTTTGACCACACGTATGTAATGTGAATAGTTCATTGTTTACAACTACTCGTTTTAGTGATGGCGTAAATAATCCTATGGATCACATATCACTTGTGCACGTTTGGTTAATGTTTGATTGTCGTTGTTTTGTGTGATGTAGGATATTAAAGATAACTGTATGAGTTGGTTTATGTTCACCGTGGTTCTCAGTTTGTTGGTGCCACGAGTTATTTCCCTGTCAATATGTTCCGTTTTTCTTTACACCCGTAGTAAAATATACAAGTTAAAGTTCTATCACCATTGTTATGAAAGTTATCAATCTCTACTTCTTCTATCATACATTCACTGTATGGTCAGCGTAGCGAAAACAAAATGTTCAATTTGGTTTTTAATCAACAAAGGCCCCTTTTCAATGGTTAATTGACATGGGCATTTCGTGCACCACAACGGTGTTTGAATAAACAACGAATAATAACGTTTAATCTCTAATCTCACTAAAATTATTCTATTTACTCTAAGGGTGACTTCCAACAATAAGAACGGCAAAACGTTACTCGTAAACTAGGCGACAAACTTCTACAAACTTTAGGCTTGTTAAATGTGTTTTCAAACCATTAAGATATGATTTTGTCACCCCATACACCTTGCCAACATTTGCAAATTTTGCGAAGTGGGAATCGATGATATGAATTTGTAAAAATGAGGCACTAGCTATATGTTTACTGTCAGGCCATTATTTTGCATTTCATTTTCGTAGGAATGTCCTGAGAATAAAGGAGAACATTAAACTGTATCTTTTGGATTTTTTAATCCATTGAAAGCATAGAGTACGCAAAGTATTCAAACTTGTGATTTTTGAGTAGGTCTAGAACAGCGTTTTGCTCATTGGTAAGAAATGAAGAACAATTTTCTCTGAATTAGACTTTTTCCTATAAATTAGATCTTTGGTATTACAACTTTTTTTTATTTTCTCGCAAAAATTTATTTATTATATATTTTAAGTCGATTATGTCTCTTTAACCTCACCGCAAAGTTATTCGTTACTTCAAAAGAAAAATGATGTTGATCTTTTAAAAGAGAAGAAAAACAAGTGTAAAGATGTTTTGAAAAGAGTGATTGATTTAGAGGATAAAATTAATCATGTTGATAGAGATATCACACAACATGAAAATGAAACATTGTCAATTTCAGGTAACCCAAGTACAGTGTTACATACCACCTACTTTTGTTCCATTTCCATATCCTACATATATGACCATCAATAATAGCAATAATGGGTCACTTTCTGTAATGTTTGCTGGTAGGCTCTAACTTTGCAGCTCTTGCGGGTAGATTAGAACTTTGCAGAGCTTATGGGTAGGTTAGAACTTTGCAGGGCTTACTCATTACTGGTAGACCAGAACTTTGTAGAGCTTACGGGTAGACTAGAATTTTGCAGAGCTTACAGGTAGACTAGAACTTTGTAGAGCTTACAGGTAGACTAGAACTTTGTAGACCTTACAGGTAAACTAGAACTTTGTAGAGCTTACTGGTAGACTAGAACTTTGTAGAGCTTACAGGTAGACTAGAACTTTGCAGGGCTTACTCAATACAGGTAGACTAGAACTTTGTAGAGCTTACTGGTAAACTAGAACTTTGTAGAGCTTACAGGTAGACTAGAACTGTGTAGAGCTTACAGGTAGACTAGAACTTTGTAGAGCTTACAGGTAGACTAGAACTTTGTAGACCTTACAGGTAAACTAGAACTTTGTAGAGCTTACTGGTAGACTAGAACTTTGTAGAGCTTACAGGTAGACTACAACTTTGCAGGGCTTACGAGTAGACTAGCAAATAAGTCATGCGATTTGTAAAAACACCATATTAATTGAACAGAAATTAAGAATTGATTATAAAAAAGTTTCTTTTATTATATGCACTAATGTAGTCATCTCTTTCAGATCAATCTTTTATTAAATTACAAGAGCTTGACAAACGTTGCATACTTCTGTCATCTTATTACAAGAAAAGTGTGGAAAAAGTAAAAGTTTTGGACGAATTTCGTCGCAGGATTGAAGGACGCATTTTACAACAGAACGATCTGAAACGGTAACTACATTATATCGAAGTTAAATTTCAATCTTAGACAGTATGAATACATGTCCGTAAGACCTGTATAACAATCGCTTACATAATACCTTGAACTAACATAATAATATGAACCTTGCACAACAAGTTGTTATGTCGACAATAACTTATGATAGCTTATTGTTAAAAAATTTTATTTGTCATGAAATCAATGGATGTTTGCCTCATTATACATGAATCAAAATCAAATGGAAGTTAATTGAAAAAAACGAAGGAAATTTTATGAATATTTTATGGTTCGTTTAAATTAAAAGTCAAATCTTTAATTGGATCCCTGGTTTGTTATCATTTTTCTTGGAAATTTCTATTGTTGTTAATAGAAACTAATTAATTCTTGAAATCTTTATACTATAGTTCCAATATGTTTTAATTCATTTATATGTTTATATAGAAAGACAGGTAAAGACAGTAACTACTTTATGAGAAAAATTCCTCAGAATAATGTTACTGAAAAAGAATGGGATCAACATAGTTTTGTTGGCTTGGAATCTGCTTGTTCTGTGAGTTTGAGAGTAGCTTTCATAGACGTTTACTTTCATCATATCAAAAGTTGATAAAAATATTTGGGAGGGAGGGGTGGTAGAATTTGTTTTGATAAATGCTACCAATCACTATTACTGAAATGCTAACGAAGTAGAAGGTCATCATTCAAGAGTAGTATTTTGAATTTTTGTTTTTGGAGAATTTATTTTGTGTTGTTCAATGACTTGAGAAATCTATTTTTACTGTCATTTAAAAGAAAAATAATTGTATGGGAGGGGAGGGGTACAAATTTTCGCTGGCTGCACCCTTTATCATCATTTCAAGATTTTTTTGTGTTTCATTTAAAGTGGTGTATAAAGTAATACGATTACTGATTTCAGCGAAACGTTAGAGAGACCTGTGAGGCTATTGGATCATTTTTACATCATCTTCACGATATTAAAATGGAAGAAGAAAAAGTTGAAGCAAAGTATTTATTGTATATTATATGAATTCATCCATTGCTCAGTGTATGAATTTATCAATTGTTCCTTACATCAATGTGTATCAAATTTACCAATTGCTCATTGAAATTGAAAAATGTGCATTTATGTACTTGTAATTTTCCCAGAAATTCTATTGAAAATACCAAAGCGAATTTGTGGACCTCTATTGAGGTAAACTTTGTTAAAATATAAATGTTCTGCACGATTATACATTTTAACATAAAGTTTGTTCTATTATCAAAAGGCAAATTTCAAACCAAGCAATTTATTACATAAATGTACTTTATGATAATACATCGCGATTATTGGTTAATCTCACACACTGTCTTAAAAACCCTTTCATTAAGAGCAATTTGAAATGTCTTCCTAGAAATTGATATGAAATTGAAGATTTATAACTGAATTTTCGGACAATTATTTTGGAAAGAAACAGTATTTGATTCCAACCATTGATATGACAAGTATGACGTCACATTATGCTGATGTGTTCATTTTGAAAATAACGTCTGTTACTCTCGGTGACGTAGCCATCTTGGTCATCTGACTGATTTTTGTGCTCACTTAATCAATATTATTTTTTAAAGAAATTTATAATAACGCAATGAAATACATATGTACTGACAATGCATTCCATGCTTTCTTTGTTACATAGTACTCTCATTTTCTCATTTTTACGTTACGTTTTGCTGTGGTATTTACTGTTATGGATAGTTTGGTAATTTTCCAACACGCCGGTTATTGTTTGTGAAAAAAATGTTTATTTTTAATAAAATTCTCATCTTAGAGTTTTTAAAAAGTCTCTAAATTTTCCTCTTTAGTTAACGAAAGCAAACATTTTCCCAATTAGAAAATGATATAGGGATGTTATAGTTGTTTTAGTAAAAGTTACTACGACAACCTTAGACGTATTTTACTTTTAAGTGATCACCTTTATTAGTTGTGAAAGTCATATTGTTCACTGAATGCTGCAGCGCATAATTTCATTGCCATTTGCTGTGAATTTTTACCAATGTGTATTATGTAGACAATTGCATCCAGCATTCACCCTCTGATGTATTTGGATCATTGACGAAAACTGTTTTGGATTCTTCAACCAATCTTGAAGAATTAACATCCAGAATTGATATCAGGAAAGACGCGAAGCAACTGAAGTAGGACAAACAAAGTATTATTTGAGATACTCATTATGTATTTGTCTAGTGTTTTTTAACGTTGAACTAGGTTTAGGTACGAAAATGCTGGGCAACTATCAGATACATCATCTCCAACACCTCTCTATATTAGTGTGCACCAACTTATTGAGGTATATGCAGATTTTTGCAAATTCAAAACTGTTTGGCATTTAAGCACATTAAATGGGTGAATGGGTTAACCACTGATTATCAATTTCTTCGTATATACTGAGTGAACACCATCTATTAATTTTTAGGAAGGTCAATCTGCGCACATGGAGAACTTTGTTTTAGCTGAAAAGTCAAAAAATCAATTACATAAAGGGCAATTGCTATTGAAGACGTTTAATGAAAAAATCGAGACAAGACAACAAGCTTTATATGGAAATAATTTGGACTCCTTAAGAATCGCGCAGTTAGTATTGCCATTCATTTTCTCTCATTTTGCATCTAAGTTCTTAATGACCAAAAGAAATCGTTTTTTATGTTGTGTTTTTGTGAAATCAGTTTTGTATAGTTATATGAACTATAAAACTGAAATACTTCCCAGCTTTTTTGTGATATTATCATATGCGGTAATATATGTATTTCCAATGGTTTGACCAGTTTATTACATTTTACGTATAAAATTATGTGATGCAATATTGCTTTGGGTAAAACGAAGTGGCTTATTACGGTCTCCTAATGTATGTAAATGTATACGATTTATTACGCTCTCCAAATATGAAAGTGGTTAAATGTGGAGGGAAGGATTTTTTTTGCTAGTAAGAGGTAAAAAGTTGTTTTATAATATAGAATCAGAAGCTTGTGAAATATACAATCATAAGTCAAGACAATCTTAAGGACAGTATTTCTGATGCTAGTGTTTATTAAATAAAGGACCTACAACAAGTTTACTTCATTGTATTTTTGCTTTTCCAGATATTATTCAAGCATTTAAAAACGCATATCCTTTTTATAGGCAACTCTATAAGACAGAACTTGAATTTGTTGCGTCCAAAGCAGTTTTGGATTGTTTGGAAAGGGAATCTCAAACACTTGAAAAAACAAGATTGGAGAAACAATCCCAGCTGGATACTTTGTATGCAAAATATCGAAAGATACAAGATTTTGAAAAAATAGTGGTACGTGTTTCAGTCCAAACGCTTGTTTATGGTAACTGCAAATGGTAGCTGCTTATAGCTAATGTACATTTTTGTTCTATTTAACGTTTGGATTGTTTATTTGAACATTCAAGCTTTCAAACATGATCAACGTCCTTCATTTTAGCAAGAGAAACAGAATATGATACAAATCTTAGTAAAGCATAATTCAGATGCCAAAAGTAAACTTAATCAACAACAAACTGAGGTACGTTATCAGTACTAATAAATAAGAACTTTCGTTTGCTTTTATCATCAATACTTAATATCTTGATGTGTTTTTGTGAGAGGATCGTCTTCTTTTTCTTTTGGATGTATGGTTCTGTTGTTTCGTAGATTTTAAAAACATCTCAGGACAAGGTCTGTTCCCACGAAAGTGAAATAAAAGCTACAGTATCATGTTTAAAAGACAGCATTTCCAAAGAAGTAACATCGTTTGTTTCTCTATCTTTATCTCATATGATGTACTTGGATATTAATGGGTTTGTATCTAGAAGACAATTATAATTTGCATTGATCGTAGTTTGTCATAGTGACGTATAGAAAGATGACTATATATTTCACTTGGATAAATAAACCTTGCTGTCGCAAATATATATTACGTATTATGCTGAAACTTTTTCTTGTAGTCGTGGCCGTGTTCCAGTGTCCCAATTAGCGATTAATCCACTTAATCATGGTTTGAATATGAATTCAACGATGAAGAACATTTTGGTGACCCTTGATTTTCACGATTTCATGGTAAAGTAATAGTTACATCTATATTTTCATGACTTTATGGTAAAGTAATAGTTACATCTATATTTTCATGATTTTATGGTAAAGTAATAGTTACATCTATATTTTCATGATTTTAGTGTAAAGTAATAGTTACATCTATATTTTCATGATTTTATGGTAAAGTAATAGTTACATCTATATTTTCATGATTTTAGTGTAAAGTAATAGTTACATCTATATTTTCATGATTTTATTGTAAAGTAATAGTTACATCTATATTTTCATGATTTTATGGTAAAGTAATAGTTACATCTACATTTTCATGATTTTAGTGTAAAGTAATAGTTACATCTATGTTTTCATGATTTTAGTGTAAAGTAATAGTTACATCTACATTTTCATGATTTTAGTGTAAAGTAATAGTTACATCTATGTTTTCATGATTTTAGTGTAAAGTAATAGTTACATCTATATTTTCATGATTTTAGTGTAAAGTAATAGTTACATCTATGTTTTCATGATTTTATGGTAAAGTAATAGTTACATCTATATTTTCATGATTTTATGGTAAAGTAATAGTTACATCTATATTTTCATGATTTTATGGTAAAGTAATAGTTACATCTATATTTTCATGATTTTATGGTAAAGTAATAGTTACATCTATATTTTCATGATTTTATGGTAAAGTAATAGTTACATCTATATTTTCATGATTTTATGGTAAAGTAATAGTTACATCTATGTTTTCATGATTTTATGGTAAAGTAATAGTTACATCTATATTTTCATGATTTTATGGTAAAGTAATAGTTACATCTATATTTTCATGATTTTATGGTAAAGTAATAGTTACATCTATATTTTCATGATTTTATGGTAAAGTAATAGTTACATCTATATTTTCATGATTTTATGGTAAAGTAATAGTTACATCTATATTTTCATGATTTTAGTGTAAAGTAATAGTTACATCTATATTTTCATGATTTTATGGTAAAGTAATAGTTACATCTATATTTTCATGATTTTATGGTAAAGTAATAGTTACATCTATATTTCATGATTTTAGTGTAAAGTAATAGTTACATCTATATTTTCATGATTTTATTGTAAAGTAATAGTTACATCTATATTTTCATGATTTTATGGTAAAGTAATAGTTACATCTACATTTTCATGATTTTATGGTAAAGCAATAGTTACATCTATTATCGATATGTCTGAAACTACCATATGTCAACATGTTGTTATTGTTCAGATGTCATTAAAAGCCATTTTAATTTAGATGTTTCTATACTTAAGGTGTAATCATGGTTGCTTTAATCTTAAATTTTGATGTTTCCATACTTAAGGTGTAATCATGGTTGCTTTAATTTAAATTTAGATGTTTCCATTCTTAAGGTGTAATCATGGTTTCTTTAATCTTAAATTTAGATGTTTCTATACTTAATGGTTGATCATGGTTGCTTTAATCTATACTTAAGGTGTAATCATGGTTGCTTTAATCTTAAATGAGCTCTTATGAACGTTGAATTTCTTGAACTTGTAATGACGAAATCTCTCTGGTGACGTGACGTAGTTTTCAAAGTAAAATGACTACACATGTTAAAGTCGAGTTTCTTGTTCCATTTTATAGACATCGGATATGCTTTTATTAAAGACTGATGAAATAAAGACCCAGAGTAAGTTAAAATTTTCATAGAAATTGCATACTTGAAACATATTTCTATACGACACACTATTTCTTGGCTCAATCTTAAAATGTTCTTGTCTGAATGGAAAAGAATCTAGGATTTTTTTTCGTCAACAGTTAACATGGAAAAGGAGCGTCTGAAATACAACAAGGTCATCTACAATTCATTATCAAAAACGAAAGCAATGAACGCAGTCAACGATAATCATGCGAAAGGTGATAAAGTCCATTAACTTTTATTATCCAATCATCATTATTGAGCAATTCTTCATACTTTGTTTACTGTGCAGATCTTCAAAACGCTGTAATAGAGCAACTTGAAACAGAGGACAAGCTATTATTACCAAAAATACAAGAAAATATTTCAAAAACTACAAAAGCATTGTCCGAGTGCATTGTTGCCATGGAAACTGTAAATTCATGGTAGGAGGACAAAAATAATTTCGATGTACAATTCCCTTGAGAATCATTTTCAATTCTTTAGTAACTGCATTGCAGTGGGATTATGTACAGTCATAGATTTATCAAACACATTGATTGTGTTATTACTTTAGGTGGGAACAACCTGCTCAGTACTTAGTGCCATGGGAAACAGTGGAAGGTATGAACATGAGAAACTGGAAGGATCAATGGACGGTAATGACAACACGCCTTCGACAATTACAAACGAAGAAATGAACAGTGTTATCTATTGGAAATAAAGGTTGTGTTAAATAATCTTCAACACGATTTCGTGATTTTTATACATACTATTTCAAAGAAATATACACGATCGTTAAAAATTGTTGCTATGAAGGCCTTCGTTATTTTGCATTAAAATTTATCACAAAGGCGGCAGTAAAAATGAAATGATCTTGTTATTTCATGCTCATCTGTCAAGTATGATGTTTTTTAAAGAAACATATGTACCTGTAACGCATCCTAAAAATGCGAGCAATAAAATAACAATGTTCTTAACAGCTAAAAGTCGCGTAGTCTCTTGTGAAAATAAGATCCAATGAAATATTGTTGGACATGCAAACGATAGTAAACAAGCGGCAGTTGAACCAACTAACGTTATTATGTCATTCAGATGTGGAGTTGCAGCAGCCAGACCACCTGAAATTACACAAACACACGTGATAAATGAATTATGTCGAGAATATTATCCACAGCTATGCGAACATTTTGCCTTCAAGTGATAAATCGGAGTAAGAAATGAGGGACGTTATTTTCATGCTTTTCAAGACACTGCGTATCATGTTTTTATCATGACGTGATGAACATAGACGAAAACACGTCATTCAATTACGTAACATTACAGTTGTATGGGTTTATTTTCATCTCTTTTTATGTTTACCATCTTACCAACTACCACTCCCACCAACTTCCACTCTATCAACTATCATCTCACCCACTACTGCCTTGCTCACTACCATCCTGTTCACTACCACCCCACTTCCTTCCACCCTACCCACTACCACCTCCACCCACTTGCACCCTGCTTACTACGACCCCAACCACTTTTACCCTACCCACTATCACTCTCCAACCGGATGTAAATAGACATTCTGTAAGTCAAAAAATAATGGAGCTAAATATGATTATATAAAATTAAGAATGTAAAGGATCTTTATGTGCATGCGATGAAGTACATTTATACTTTGCAACAGTTGTTTGAGCTAACACTGCTATACGTCTACTTACATGAGACACCCACAGTTGTTGTTCGAATTACTAAAATAGCAAATGTGCGATATTTTCTTTGCAGTCGTCGAGTAATGGTTGACTCAAGAATGTGAAAAAATACATAGATCTGTATGAAATACGTGCAGAAGATGGCCACGGAAACCATAAGCTTGACGGTAGAATAGTATCTGTAAAGAAAATGTGATATTCTATCATAAAACCACAGAATAACACATAGATACGTCTTCAATAAATTGCATATTCTTCATGAAACCACAGAATAAGATTGAGGTACGTTTTCAGTAGGTTATATATCTTTCTATGATACTAAATGAAACCAATGCATAGAAATATAAACTCACTTGAATTTTGGTAGGTTAAGCGTTATGCTGCCTCTACATTTGTCTTGAAATGTCATATAACCGAAAATTGCCATATTTAAATATAAGATAACTGAAATCCCCATGCCAATATTAATTATTCGAGGGAAATGATTTGTGTTTTTCATTTTACTTCGAACTGGTAAAATCTGCGAAAACATCAAATCGTTAGCATCAGTGCCCTCATCTTGATATTCACGTCAAACTCGTGAATATAAAAATAATTTTTATATGCTTACGCATGCCACTTACCATTGCTACAGCTTCAAAAGCATACGTACTAGCTCCAAAAAACAGTGGCAAAGCATTCCAACCAGCAAAGTTCTCCAGCTCTGATAGCTGTTGTGCATGACTGAATAGATATTGATAGATGGAGATAAAAACGACAAGCATAATTATATTTGCAAAAGACGAAAGCCAAGATAGAGTTCTTAAGTCGGATATCAGGCAGAACAAAATTAACAAAGGTAATAATATTGGAATATATAGTTTGGCTTTGATATCTATCACATCCAAATCTTGTAATGCCTAAAAAGAGGACATAATGTTATTACTAACGACAAGAAGGTGTAGGAAAGTAATGATCAAAAATATATTACTTGAAGATGGATTTTACGTAAATGTAGTAGCTACTTTGTCAACATATATTAAGATGAAACTGCAAGACTACATACCACAGCATGTTACTTACATCTTGAACATTCTCCACTATAAAAAGAACGTAACTAGTACAAGCTCCCAGCTGCATCATGCACAACAAAACATTTACAATTGTGCTGAAAAAAACATGGAATGAACTTTGCTCTTTTTGTTACATAATCCACTTAATTTTTTTCTGTAGTTAATTGTTTTATTTAAATATCGAGAACGCTTCTTTTGTACTGACATATTTTCCTACCTTCCAATATTTGGGTATCGAGGGATTAGTAGAGGAACGCATTTATCAGCAAGTTCACCATATGTAAATGATGATTTCCCAGTGCTATAATTTTATATTAAATTACTTATAATTTCTCTGCAGTTAAAGATATAGATTAGTAATTATATGACGTACTTGATGGATAGACGTTTTGTACAGCTTACCAGAAGATGATTGCAATGAATTGTAGCTGCAGCAATGAAGACCAACAGCACTGGTCCTACCTATTTGTTACAATTAGTAAAACTCTACATTACTTCACAATAAATCAATAATTTTTCATCTTCAACTTTATGGACCACTTGGTGCAAATGAAATTTGAAAATATAAACTATTTCAGTTTATTAAGGTTGTTTATGCCGCTGCAACTGATCATAATTTGACATTTTGCATATTTTGATCCCCAATCGCTACAAAACTCTGGTCAAACTTTACGTCTGAGCCAGTGGTCTAAGCAGACATCATTCAGGATTCCTACCACAATGCCAGCATTCATTAAAGCGCGAGGCAATCCAAGAACACCAATTCCAATACTGGCTTTAAGAAGATGCATCAATGCCTGACCATCTCTAAGTTAAAAACCAAAAAATTTAGATTGCTATATGTCTTAATGCCTTATTGTGTAGTATATTGCTTGGACGAAGTAAGCATCTTACGATAAATAATCCTCATTCTCTGGCAACTTGATTGAAACATCATCTTTTGCTTCGTTTTGGCTACTATCATGGTATTGAAATGTTCCCTCGGAACATTTGCTGGACGTCAAAAGGGGTGTGCTTTCTTGACTTGAATTCATCGATCTCCTGTCGTTTTTGCTTCAATAGTAAAATAAAAAAGCTTTTGTTGTTTTTCACATTCATAACGAAAAGACACGAAGGACGAATTAAGGCTCAAACGTTATATTTATTTTGTGACTGTGGCACTTGGAATTAGGAACGAATTTGCAAGCTCAAGAGGGACTTGACTAGAGGCATTTAACCCTAGGAGTAAATGATAGCGGTGATATAATCAGGTTTCCTTAAGGTTACATAAATGATTGTGATTTATCAATCGTTTTAAAAATCTCTTCAAACCTTAAAGCTGTGAACGAAATGAATAATCAACAGTATAAACATTAATTCAAAAATATCAAAGTTCACATCAGTTATAAGTGGACCATGAACTCGTTGATTATCACCAGGCAACTTCATGCGCCAAAAAATTGTCTAATGTCTAGTGTCTAGAGAAAAACAGGTGAAATAACCATCTGCATTTTTCTAATTGATGGTAGTCCGTAGTCACTAGTTTAATGTGAAATGCCAAATGCAAAAACAAGCGCAGTTTACTAGAAATTTCCTTCCGAATATTGTACTAAATTTTATTCAATTTTACAATTGTAATTACTGAAATAAGAAAATGCTAGTTCCATACGTAAGAACTCAAAGAAAAGTAAAACCTAAGTTGATTTTCTCAAGTAATACTTGAACCTTGAACGATGCCTAAAGAAAACGTTAAATGTTGCCTATGGGATATTAAATATGTTAAAATGTATGATACTCGGTTTTACTTCTTCATTATTTTAAGTATATTACTCATTAAATGAACATATTCGATGAAACATTCGAATTTGATCCTATGTCACAAATAACGACATAAAAACAATGAAAACCCCCACAATATCCATACTTACATTTGTTGAAGCTCAAAGTATGTAAATCATTAGAAGCTATTGTATCGTCTTGCTACATACGCCTTGTCAGAAATGACATTGATATTCAATTTAAGTGCCTCCGATCAGTTAGTAATACCTTCTCGCCCTTGGCTTCTCCAGTTATGGTTTTTGACTGGAATATGCAAGGATGATCATTTGTCTTACACCAAAGACACTTGACTGTGTACGAGTACGAGTGATTGTTTTGTGTCTGTGTAATTATGTATGATAAAGTCGATTTACATTTTGTCGAGATGGCTCGAATCGAAAATGACTTCTTTTATTGCTTAGATGAATAGAAATGTTTTTGTCTACTTCCAGAACATTTCTGAACCCGTTAATTGCTCAAATTAATATCGAAAGTTTTGCTAGTTAAAAAAATTAACCCAAAAGTAAAACTTTTGCTTAGTTTATAAAATATTCAATGTCTGCATTTGCAAGTCAAGTAAAAAACGTTGTAAACCTTCTCCTAGACCCAAATTGCATCTTGACTCCGAAGAAAAGGTCCATGTTGAGAAACTGTCTTGTTTATTTTATCAACTATTGAGTCCAATATGAACCATTTCTTATGAGTTTGTGTAATATTATACTTCATAAAATTGTCGTCGGGGGCTAGAATGATGTTTGTAAAATTTCATTTGTGGTAGGAGCGTCTCAGTCTCTCAGAAAGATAAGAAAAGCAATTACATGGTAAAATTATACATGGTTAAATGTACAACATGAGTTTGTCATTATGACAGATGGTAAAAAGTGTATAAAATAAATTGAGATAATGAGGTTGGAAGGATTTGAAATACCTAACACATAAACTTCAAATTATTTTTGCAGAAAACCATGATAAAATGACTTCTGCCTTGAACGCTGAGGATGTAAAGGGGAAATTGTTTCATTATCTTAAGGATCGCGGTGTTTTGGATTCATTTAAGGCAAGGATTGTATGAATGTTTGTGGCGGGTTATTTGAATACTTTAGTTCTTATTATAGCAACGTTTGCTGATTTGACTTTGGTACACAATCAAATGCTTGTGAAACAGTCAAATCGTTTTAAAGTTTTGATGAAATGATTTATAGTTTTTAGTAATTTAAGTTTTAAGTATTGCATGGAGACATTGGCATAGATTAAATTCAAAATGGATTCTTATACCAAAATTTATCATTTTTTGTCTTCCTTTCAGACAAAATAAGGTCATTTGTAATTTCATATTTTAACTATTAAAAGTCAAGGGAGCTTGCATATCACACAACAATAAAATACTTGCATTATGATATGTTACATGCCTTCTGTTATTTATGATTGTTTGATAAACAATTGAATAATGGCAGACAATTTTTTTTGTCTATTTCTTGCTTAAAAAGATCCCGAGTTTTTTGCAACCATTTATAGAGAAAAAGTTAACAATTTCATTATAACAAACTAAGTACAAATGTAAAAAGTTTTTATTAATATCAAACTCCTACTGGAGAGAGCTGATGTTTCTCATTTTGTGGGAAATATTTCATTTTATCTTTCAGCAAATTATGGAAACTTGTGTATGTTACATTGAAGCTAATCTATTGATAGATGCCATGTCTTATTATTTTCTTATTAAGCATTCATATTTAGTCTCAGTTAAGGAAGCAGTTGATTGAAGCACTTCAAAATACCACAAGTACTCCAATTTTTCAACCAAATGTTGAAGTACAAACTGGAAATGAAAATAGTTCTCTTCCATTGTTTCAAAGAGCAGCCAATTATATTGTTGCCCAATATTTGCAAAGCTGTGGATATGAATACAGTTTGTCAACATTTCTTCCAGAAAGTGGGACAAACTTTAAAAAGGTAGAACTATGTTTTATTTGATTATTTTTTCGAATTCAATAATTGCAAGTTTTATAAATAATTTCTTAGTAATTTATGCTTTGCTTTAGGAGTTCTCAAGTAATGATATATGTTATTTATTAAACATTGATGCCAAATCGCCTCTTCATCGGACATTGGTAACGTAAAGTTTTTGAATTTTGCTTTTTTTCTGAAATTTAAACATTATTTGTTTTTTGTACTTTGTTAAGGATTCCCAACTTACATCAACCTCAAAAGGTAAATCTTCTTTGTTATTTATGAGTAGATGTATTGTTGAGCTTACAGCAACCACCAGTGGTGGCCATTGTATGAAATATTTGTGGATCTTGACCTCAAAGCATGT
Source organism: Xenia sp. Carnegie-2017 (assembly GCF_021976095.1). Lineage (NCBI taxonomy): Eukaryota > Metazoa > Cnidaria > Anthozoa > Malacalcyonacea > Xeniidae > Xenia > Xenia sp. Carnegie-2017. The sequence continues at coordinate 2,232,002 of NW_025813485.1, read as the reverse complement.
GATTTCCCTAGAAAATCCTACACTGAATATGTATACAACAGAAGTGTATCAAATATTCATTATATAATATGACAGTTACCTTATAAAGGTGTGATTTGTGTTGTTTGGTGTAAGATTTTTAATCTTTTGAAATTAGTGGGAGAAGGCTCAGATAGGCATCCATTGGTGGTCTGTCTAGCTTATGCCACTGGACTCTGGTCAGATGGCAACCTCCCCAGTAATTTTTGATTTGTGGGAAAATTTAATACTCTTCACTTCTTCCAGATCTCTTGAAACAATTTACCTATATACAGAACAAATGTCTTATTTGAATGAATTGTATGTTTAGGCCAATTTCTTTGGGATTTTTTACGTGAAGTTTCTGATTTCCACAGTAAAGTAAAATGTGATTCCAGCACTCAAACTACATCAGAAAGTCAAGTTTCATCTATCTTAGGTATTGTGCCTACCATGACATTAATAGAGAAGATACGTTTCTCTGTAAGAAATGACATGTTTTAAATCTGTGTTTCATTTTGTTTTATCTTAAGAATGTTTGCATGTTTTCCACTGAAGATTAAACTTTTCTCAATTATTGTATTTTGTATCAAATACATACTTACATTTGCAAGCTAGCTCCTTATAGTGAAGAAATTCCCGTACTTGTATTTGAAGATACAAGTATTGAAGAAAGCAGTAGTAGCCAGGATGAAACTCAAAGCATTGCCACTACCGATGATGCATCCTTTCCCGATGACAATGATGAGCAGCCAAAATTGTTTTCCAAAACGAACTAAACAATCTTGTTCGCGATTTAAATTTGCCAAGACTCTGCCGAACTTCTTGCATCTCGTTTAAAGGACAAGAACATGCTAAATGGTAAAGTTAAGGTAAGTTTCTTCCGTACCAGGCACCAGGAATTTTTAAGATATTTTGCTCAAGAAAAAGAATTAGTCTATCGCAATGACATAGTAGAGCTACTGAAACATCTCGGCGTACCTGAATACAAATCAGAGGACTGGAGACTTTTTATCGACAGCAGCAAAAGGTCTTTGAAATGTGTGTTGTTACACAATGGAAATCAATTTGCATCTGGGCCATTGGCACATTCGACAACATTAAAAGAACAGCATGCAGCAATTAAGTACGTCCTAGAAAAAATTTCTTATGACCAACATAAATGGCTGATTTGCGTTGACTTAAAATGGTCAACTTCTTGCCAGTCTGGATTTACCAAATACCCATACTTTTATGCCTCTGGGATAGTAGGGATCGTACTCATCATTACGTGAAAAAAGAATGGCCAGTACGTGAAGAGCTTACAAGTTGTAGAGCAAAAAATGTGATAAACAAGCCTCTAGTTGACAGGGGACGTATTTTATTTCCTCCACTGCACATAAAGTTCGGTTTGATAAGGCAATTCACTAAAACTTTGGATAAAGATGGACGGTGTTTTCAGTTTCGTTGTAAAACCTTCCCCAATTTGTCAACTGAAAAATTAAAAGCTGGTATTGATCCCGAAAATCCTGGCTCTTTAAGCGATGAGCAAGGAGAGCGCTTTCACCATGACTTAAGAGAAAAGTGGGACATGGTGATGATGGCGGACTACTGTTGGAATTTAAAAAGAGATGTGCAAGCACCAAAACATTCGCGACAATCAAAAAAAACGAAAATTTAGACCGTAATAATGCAAACATTAAGTTTTCATTTTTAGTTACATGTACTGTACATGAAGTGTACATGATTCTTTCTTCGAATACTGCAATTTTATCATAAAAACTGACATTTTGTTTTGAAACATCTTGAAAACATGTAAATCTTGAAAACATTGTTTTAAAAAAATATAACTAAAGTCGCATAATTTTAAATTCAAATTGGCAAAAAAATTTGACCTCCGAGGGCAAAATGAATGTTCTTTCTAGATTTAGCATAGCAAAAATATAGTAAATCAGTCAAAAAATATCAGACACCTTTTAAAAAGTTTCTTTTTGTTGACCAGTGTTATAGATGGTAACATGTACAACGTGAGTTTGTCATTATGACAGATGGTAATAAGTGTATAAAATAAATTGAGGTAATGAGGTTGGAAGGGTTTGAAATACCTAGCACATAAACTTCAAAGTTTTTTTGCCGAAAACCATGATAAAATGACTTCTGACTTGAACGCTGAGGATGTAAAGGGGAAATTGTTTCATTATCTTAAGGATCGCGGTGTTTTGGATTCATTTAAGGCAAGGATTGTATGAATGTTTGTGGCGGGTTATTTGAATACTTTAGTTCTTATTATAGCAACGTTTGCTAATTTTCACTTTGGTACACAATCAAATGCTTGTGAAACAGTCAAATCGTTTTAGAGTTTCGATGAAATGATTCATAACTTTTAGTAATTTAAGTTTTAAGTATTGCATGGAGACATTAGCATAGATTAAATTCAAAATGGATTCTTATACCAAAATTTATCATTTTTTGTCTTCCTTTCAGACAAAATAAGGTCATTTGTAATTTCATATTTTAACTATTAAAAGTCAAGGGAGCTTGCATATCACACAACAATAAAATACTTGCATTATGATATGTTACATGCCTTCTGTTATTTATGATTGTTTGATAAACAATTGAATAATGGCAGACAATTTTTTTTGTCTATTTCTTGCTTAAAAAGATCTTGAGTTTTTTGCAACCATTTATAGAGAAAAGTTAACGATTTCATTATAACAAACTAAGTACAAATGTAAAAAGTTTTTATTAATATCAAACTCCTACTGGAGAGAGCTGATGTTACTCATTTTATGGGAAATATTTCATTTTATCTTTCAGCAAATTATGGAAACTTGTGTATGTTACATTGAAGCTAATCTATTGATAGATGCCATGTCTTATTATTTTCTTATTAAGCATTCATATTTAGTCTCAGTTAAGGAAGCAGTTGATTGAAGCACTTCAACATACCACAAGTACTCCAATCTTTCAACCAAATGTTGAAGTACGAACTGGAAATGAAAATAGTTCTCTTCCATTGTTTCAAAGAGCAGCCAATTATATTGTTGCCCAATATTTGCAAAGCTGTGGATATGAATACAGTTTGTCAACATTTCTTCCAGAAAGTGGGACAAACTTTAAAAAGGTAGAACTATGTTTTATTTGATTATTTTTTCGAATTCAATAATTGCAAGTTTTATAAATAATTTCTTAGTAATTTCTGTTTTGTTTTAGGAGTTCTCAAGTAATGATATATGTTATTTATTAAACATTGATGCCAAATCACCTCTTCATCGGACATTGGTAACGTAAAGTTTTTGAATTTTGCTTTTTTTCTGAAATTTAAACATTATTTGTTTTTTGTACTTTTTTTAGGATTCCCAACTTACATCAAGCTCAAAAGGTAAATCTTCTTTGTTATTTATGAGTAGATGTATTGTTGGGCTTACAGCAACCACCAGTGGTGGCCATTGTATGAAATATTTGTGGATCTTGACCTCAACGCATGCAATTTTCCTAGAAAATCCTATACAGAATATGTATACAACAGAAGTGTATCAAATATTCATTATATAATATGACAGTTACCTTATAAAGGTGTGATTTGTGTTGTTTGATGTAAGATTTTTAATCTTTTGAAATTACTGGGAGAAGGCTCAGATAGGCACCCATTGGTGGTCTGTCTAGCTTATGCCACTACCCTGGTCAGATGGCAACCTCCCCAGTAATGTTTTTTTTGTGAGAAAATTTAATACTCTTCACTTCTTCCAGATCTCTTGAAACAATTTATCTATATACAGAACAAATGTCTTATTTGAATGAATTGTATGTTTAGGCCAATTTCTTTGGGATTTTTTACGTGAAGTTGCTGATTTGCACAGTAAAGTAAAATGTGATTCAAGCACTCAAACTACATCAGAAAGTCAAGTTTCATCTATCTTAGGTATTGTGCCTACCATGACATTAATAGAGAAGATATGTTTCTCTGTAAGAAATGACATGTTTTAAATCTATGTTTCATTTTGTTTTATCTTAAGAATGTTTGCATGTTTTCACTGAAGATTAAACTTTTCTCAATTATTGTATTTTGTATCAAATACATACTTACATTTGCAAGCTAGCTCAATATTTGATACTCATAATTCATTTATGCATGTTCTGCATTGTTCTGGTGAAATTTTTATCACATGTTAAACTTAATTGTATATAAATACTACCTCCTACTCACAAATTGTTGTTTGTTTTGCAAATTGTTATTACATGTAAAACTTTTTATGTGATATTGTTATTGATTTAGAAACTGTTATTACAAACTTTTTTAAAACTTGATTATATGGAACATGACTCCACACCATTATTGATTTTTTTGTTGAAATTGTTCTAATAAGTAAAACTTGACAATAATATAGCATACACACACAACATGCATGAGCTTGTTTGTTTCATATTGCATTCTTAAAATCAAGTGGAAACATGGAGATACGTAAGCAATAGTAAATAGTCATTGATGACTTGTTTTGAGTTTCTCATTGTTCTTTGTAATAGAGCACAAATTGTCAAAATTGGAGAAAGAATTCGAGGAAAAACGTCAACTATTTAAAACAAATGACTCGCAGGGATTAGAAAATACTTTGATGGCAATTCAAAAAAATTATGAAGCGAGAAAACAGAAAGAGTTAGAGGAAGAGGTAACAATTATTACAAATGATTTTAACCTTGAGAAATTATATGAAAAAAATGGAAATATCTTCATCAATAACAACTTTTGAAAGAATTCTTGTAGTTAGTTACCACGTAAATTTGCGTGCTTTACAAAATGATGCTTCTTTTTGTTGTAAAAATATGTGAACGCAATTTTGTGAAATACTTATAATATAGAAACTATACAGCAGTGTGCATTAATTTTGAGTAGTTGAAAGCTTTTCGAACGTCCGAGTTACTGAAGATGAGAATGGATGAGAGACAAAAGTATGAAACGAAAATGAACGAACTTCGCAAACAGGTACGTAGCTATATATAACATTCCGTGAACTGATGCTTTTGCTTACATTCACTTTGTGTGTTTTTTTTTTTAAATGATTCGTGGTCTTTAATTGTGTCGTTATTTGATTAGTGTGTTACGGTAATACTTGTAGTTATAGTCAGTGGTCTCCAATGGGGTGTGGGGGTGAGAAAGAGGTGTTTATTTGTACAACATAAAAAATATTTGTAGAAAAAAAGTAAGTATGCCATTTACGTGTGATATTTTATAGGGGGGGAGTTCCCCCTGAAACTAAAATCTTTCCGGTGCCTTTGATGGTATAGTAGTTTACTGTACATGGAGTGCATTGTGATAGTATTTCAAAAAGAAAATTCTCAATGCTTTACAGATGTCTGTTAATTTTTGCGTCCTTTTATAGTATGAAGATGAATATATTTTAAAAAATCAAGCGTTGTGTGCAATGGAAAAAGAAATATTGGACAGAGAGAAACGATTACAAGAGGTAAATAATTGAGAATTTTAAATCTTTTTTAAATAAATATTAAGGGGGGGGGGTCAGCTGTATTTTCCCTTCCTCTCAAGTAGCTTGCCTGCCCAATCAAAGTCATTATCAAAACTGTGATTTACGTATTAGTTATTTTTATATGTCATTGGACAAGCATAAAAACGGCTGCAAATTCAGTGATTTAAAATATTTAATACCACTTTCATAAATTTCATGAGAGTGTCTCGTTAGCTCTGTCGAAAGATTTTGTCAAATCGACTCAGTTTCCACTTTTTCTACTCAGTAATACGGCAGAGTACTTTGCTAATCTTTGTGTCTTAGCTTACTGTGTGTTTGCTGCAGTTACTGCATGTCCAAAACCAAACCTTTGTGTTTTTTTCATTAATGTTTAATTCAAAACGTTTTCCTTTTTCCTTACACATACGTGATCATCACCATGTTCCTCTTCGTATTGATGATGAAAAAGCCTCTTTTTGTTGGTAGCCACTGCCTCGGCCATTGCTCTGTAGGTTTCTGTAAGCGACAACTCAAAAAATTAGCGAATACCCTTTAAGCTTTGCGAATTGTTATCACTATTCACGAAGAATTGCAGTGCAAATGTCATTATAATTTTTTGAATACATTGAATTCCATCCATAGCACTGATCTGTATCAAATTTTCTGTTTGACCATTTGCATTTGTATGATATCTTTTATTCAATTTGGACTATTTTCTGTTAAACAGAAGATTATTATGCGGTGCGAACGAAACGATTTTTGTGCAGATTGGAAATTATATTTTTTGCGTTGCATCCCGTCTACACATATCACTTCCATCTATATCAGGCAGATCGATGATGTCAAATTATTGAAGGAATTTGGTATTATGAAAAATATGACCAATTATACTCGAATTACACACCTCGTGATCATCCACCAAAATTTACAGTATAACATTTTGCTTAGCTACGCATGCGCTGTGGCTATCCACAAAAAGTAAATGAATAATTTGATTTATGAAAATAGGACATTTATGTATAAGTATTACAGGATGAGTTTGCTGTGCTTATTACTACCGTCAGTGCAAAAAACTAAACTATTTATATCACGTTTTCTAACTTGTAACCGACTGAACTATTTAATGTAAAAAGTTTTCTTTCTGAAAAAAGCGGAACATTTTTCACCATTAAAGAATTTCCGATAAGTTCTCTTCGTGCAATCATTAACAAATATTTCCTGTTTTATTGAAGATGAAAATGAACATGTACGTGCAGCCATTTTAGTATCGCCCTTATTATTTTATATTTGCAACGATTGTTTTAAAAGGATCGACAGTCAGAAGCCTACAAAGAAAGACAAAAATTTCTGGAAGAGATGCGATCATTTAAAGAACGCGAAGCTGTTTTTAATAGCAAGATTTCAATGAAAGAAAGGTAACTACAATACAAATATACTCGTAAGTCGTAAAATATTTCAAAAGCAGGTGATTACTTATCAACGTCACTATGATAAGTGTCGTCTACGCAGCGTGTAGTCTTTGCAGCTCTTATCTGCATTTTACACCTGTTAAAATTTCATTTCTAACCTGTGCACGATTTTTCTAGAAATTTTGACTCACTAAATAGTATCATTTGATGATAATGAAAATAATAACGAAAAAAAAGTATATATTTAAAAATACTTAAGTTGAATTAAAAATACAATTAGTACATCTCGACATTTTTCAGTTGCTAGTGAGAAACGTCTTTAGAACACTCATCAAATCTTTTTAAATATAACGCATGCAGTAACTAACATAACAGTATTTTATTTATATATTTTCTTGACTGCGATCCATATTATCCTCGTGACGAATTTGTCGAGTTGCGCCCGGTGCTGTCATTCCTTTTTGAGATGCTCCTTTGTTTGAACCCATTTGTAAACCAATAATGTTTTTACCGGCTTTTAACTGTTCTTCACTGAAATTGCGAACATTTGGTGTAGATTCGCCTCCACTCAACTAAAATTGCAGATAATTACGTTTGATTATCTCAGTTATCTTGTACGTTTATTTAAATATTTCCTGTCTTTACCTTTCGTTTTACTGATAAAATACCATCAATGACCTGAAATCATAATGATACAGTTTTGAACTGTAGATTTGAACATTTTTCTTAAAAGTGGCAACACATGAAAGACCATTCCGACAAACTAATTGCAACAGTTACTAATTGCAACTAATTGACAAAAATAACAAAACAAATTGCAACTTATTTAAGTTGGAAAAAGAGAACGAGTTCTATTGCTATTTAAAAAATTTATTAGTACTGAGGTAAATTCAATGGATTTTTCTTGGGCGGAAGGGTTTCCCCTTTAGTCCATACGTGGAGGACATAACGTTCTTGCTCCTCGGAGCATAAAAAATGTAAATCATTTTTAAGTTACCCCTGGTATGTTTTGTGCTTCGTATAAGTCGACTGTCTGAAATAAATCAGCTTTGTTTACTCCTACTTCGCCTGCAAACTTTAGAAAGTTTCCAATGTTTTCCATCTGTAAAAAATCGACAATGGTTCATTATTGATAAATCTTTGTAATAAATTACATTGAGCAAAATTTGTGTTTACCATTTTGAAAGCCATTTTGGATTCGTTAATCTTTTTGACAGATCCTGGTTTTATTGCATTTGCCAATCTAAAAATATTTCAAATATCACAGTTTCAGGAATGAATAGTTCAACTAGGTCACTGTGCAACTTGGTGATGGATATTTAATTAGATTACTCGTTGTGGTCTGTGGTTAGCCAGTTAAACGTTCCTATTTGCAAGAAAAGGACTATAAGAAATTCGTCACATAAAAACTTTAATAGAGTGACCCTACTTTTACTTCAATATACATTTATAATTGCGGGGCACTCACTGACCTTTGCGTCGCTTATATGTAACATCAGGTAAAAGTACCATATTTTATCGACAACACAAGAGCATGTCGTTATACCATATATGGTCAAATTTGGACATGCAAAGGAAAACTTTTTTCATCGCCATAAATAATTATTTTTTGAAATTGTTATGTTTTCAGCCTAAAATTTGCCATTTCTTAATACATCAGCCCTCTGGCCAGTTTGTACATGCAAAAATAATCAATTGTCGTGAATTAAATTCAATACACACTGGCTGTTAAGCTGCCTGTGACGTTTCTTAATTAGCGCTGATATTATTGCACTATGTCATCGTCCACTACCTTCGTTATTTTGTAAACAGTTTCATTCACATCCGGGATCGATAAATGAGTATGAAATGTAATCTGCTATCGTGTCAATTGAGCCAAAGTTCATTGACTACCCTCCAGACATGGGGCAACATATATTTGATAACCAAATAAGGTAGGGGGGCAGACTGAAATTTAACAAACTTACTCGCATAAAAGGGTTCCATCCTTGAGTGTTTCATGGAAACCGCCTTCAAAAGGTTTTCCTGTCGTTTCTGATATAAATGCGATTGCTTCTCTCTCGCGTTCAGGATCGTATTTCGCCATTTTCTATATAAAGGAAGCAATTTTCAACTGTTGAATGTCTGCAATATTATACAGAATATGCAAGTTATGTATCACGTTTCACAGACACAACAAGTGTATTAATCTATTGTTTTAAATTGTTTTGGCTAAATTTTTACTACTTCATTTGCCCATTAGGAAAAAACGCTGTCGATATCTTCAACAATGTTAATAAGAATAGCAAATAAATAGATTGATTGTATTCAGTTTTGTTTTTCAAATTTTCCTTTTTATACACTTGGAAATAGAAAAAATAGCATAGGTTTTTTAATATAGTTTTTACAAAACTACTGGTGCTATTCATCGTGTGCAATCATCCTGAGAAAATGTACATTCAAGAAACATTCATTTAAACAGACGTATATGGTTTACACGTTAAACCATCCACCTCCTGTGGATATCAAAGACATGCAAAACAGTAAGGGATAAATTACTGTTTGTGCATATGAATTTATACATGTACGAACTTACTGTCTGGTTTTTACATACGCTTTCAACGACAGTACCATGCGTTCGCAATAATATTTCTTATTTCGGGAAGGAATTTTCAACTAGTATAAGTGTGACCCCCAGAATATGAAACTTTTGCGTCGCGTATAAAAACCGTTAAGTGTGTGAAATGTTACATAGATGTTGCATTTGTGTGTGATGATTTCTATGTTTTCAATTTTAAAATGAGAAAGATTACATTCGTCTTAGATTTTTTCATTCTAACAGCGTGCATGTTGTTTGATTGACTATGAAGAAACTGCAGTTCCTGGTTATTAACTGGCTACTTGGCCACTACTTGTTTTTGTACTTGCAGACCTGCGTGAACTACTCCTATCCATACGTAACGACTAACAGATGCAAATCAACACATTGCTCTGTAGTAACATCTCTAATGGCATGTCACTAAATAATATTCTTAATCATAAGACATTCTGACCTTTCTCTGCAAGTCTGCGGTCATACCATATCCTCTTGGTCTATCTGCCATCGTGTTTGAATTTTGTTTATTTGGAAAGATTTACTTGGAGTACTTGATCTCTGCAACAGAACACAGGCAATGCACTGCTTCGTATGAAACAACATAAATATATTTGCTTTGTCCACGCCCCAAAATAACTTCAGTGTGACGTGTGTTAATGTGATATCACATTAACGTTACATTGAAACGACCTATTTCGTTTTGTGTTTTAAATTTCGAATTATTTTGGGTGATGTAGTGAAGTGCGTTCGGGGGGTCATCAAACCTGTTTATTTGTAGGTAATTTTTGAGTTAGCAACGGTGATACAGGTTTTTCAGTTAGAAATGATGCGATATTATTAGGAAATCTGTATGTTTTTAATCATCGTGTTTTATCACGATTGTCTGTGATCATGACCATAAGTGGCAAAAAGGTCACATTATTAAGAAATTCTATTGATTATTGGTCTGAAGTATTATAATTCATTTGCATTCTTTTACAAATCTGAAATATCCGCAAAAATTCTCGTTTACACGTGAAACAATGTTGTGCTCAATATTTCAAATTGTATGACTTGTCTGCACTAAGTTCGTAGACAATTGTCACAAGGTCGTGTTAATGATAATTATTCTCATTTTCCTTTGGTTGATGTGAATTATGTAAAGCAAGAATTTTGTAAAGTCGATGATATTTTTTCAGAAAACTCAGTGCATGCCTTCGTGAAGAACAATTGAACATTATCCCTCTGCTACATTCTAAACTTTTTTTGCACGATAAAATGGGTTTTCGCCAATAATACTTCTGCCGAGTATTTTTTGATAAGTTCGTTTTGATTGAAAAGAAATGATGTCTTGACTGAAAGAAATTAACTCTGCTTAACAAATGATCACAGTGGACACCTAATAAAGATCATTAATTGTGAGAATAAGATATGTTCACTGTTCATTAAGGCTATCATGTTATAATGTAGGCAAAAACATGGCACCTCTAAAAAACTCCACTTGTTTTGCACATATACGTTTATTTTCGCATTACCTCATATGGTGTTTAAGATGTATTTTTATGTTTTGTTGGATGCTTGAGCTTTTATTGCTTATCTAAAAGACACTCCTTGAAAATTCTAGAGACCAGAGTATTGACAGAAAACAAAGATGTCGTAATACCTTATATGGAAATTTGGAATGAAAATATTGCCGAGAGCGTGGATTAATTGTTTGACTATTTTTTACGACCCCAAATGAAACAATTTGAATTTTTATATTTTAAGACTTTAGATATCGTTCAAAGTTGACGTTTTTCAAAAAAAAATTAATATCTTCCAATCATGTTATTCAACGTATATTAAAATAATAGCTCCCAGTCCTTTTAACGTACAGCCATTGATTAATCATGGAGATCACTTGGTTCAGGTCATTTCTATGTTTGAACTATAAAGTTCAGTAAAATTAAATGATGCAATCATTAATATTCGACATAAAGGGAAAAGGAAAAGAAGTTGATGAGCTATACCATAAATACTGATTAGTAATAGCAGTAGTATCAATAAATTTTCATCTGATTCCCTCTAAATGGTTTTTTTTTACTTTCTGTGACAAATAGAGGATATGCCAGGCGAAGGCTCTTGTTTAATAAGTGTGATTTCTTTTTGTACTTTAATTTTTTAAATTTCGTAAATATTGAGTTGAGATATAAATTACCTGTGCAAGTGTGAAACTAATGATGCGTTTTTCTGTTCATAAGATCTCTGAAGAATACTGAGGAACGACTGAAAAATGAATACGAAACAATAAAAGCTAGAGAAGATGCTATTATACAAAAGGAAAACATAATGGCAGAGCAAGTAAAGACAAAAGTAGACAGGTAAATTTTTGCAGCTCAAATTTCATGTAAAATATGGTGCTCTTTTTGTGTGTTATTTGTGCTGGCCGCTGTGCAGAATAATCTCTGTGTTATTTTAATATATTTGTGTTTATAATAATTAAGGAAAATCCATTCAATTAGCTTTAAGATGATGCACTGGAACTAGGAAGTTCCCGTTGGAACCGTATTCTGAGAGAATAGTCGTGAATAAATATAGAAAGTCCTTTTATTTTTTTTAATATTTATCTAGTTTTTTAAATGAGCAAGAAAAACAATGTATGAAACGAAACCAGGAACTTACTGTGTGGGAGTCACGTCTTAAAGGTTTGTCTATTTTTTCAATTTTTTAAAGAATGGCTTCGGCAAACTTATTTTGCTTTTTCTCTGAACGAAATCTACCGCAGTTTGCTGTCGAATTTCTTTAACGTTTTGTATTGCGAAGAGACTGAAGCCAAAAAAAAATTTTAGTCGTGTGCATCGCAGTTTTTGTTTTCTCTAATCCATCAATCTCCTTTTAAAGTGTCTCGAAGTCGTTGTCATCAATATTTAAAACACTTAGCTGAGCAACGCTTATTTAATTTTGGCTCGTGCAATTCTTAGCATTGTTTCTTTTTTTACATAAATGTAAAATCTAAAGAATAAAACTTTTGAATAAAGCCATGAATAGAATTTTTTATTAAGTGAAATGTTTCGTCTTTAACTTAAGACATCATGAGACTGACTTAGTGATTTACAGGGTGTTACATTGTAATGATGATAATGTTGTGCGATGATTGATAAAATGGTGTTCGAATGGACTTAGATGAAGTTTAGTAGGATATACGAAAACGTTACACTAAATAAATATCTGATCCATGCTCTTATATAGGACAAGTTTTGCAATGAAAACCTTTTTTTTGCTACTTCACTTTTAATCTTTCCCATTATTTTCTTGTTTAATCATGGCAAAAATCTTTCGTTCACACATCACTGAAGTTTTCTGTCGTTTGATTTGAATCATCAACTTCTCGATCAACCTCATTGATCTCAAAATAAATTTTTGGTAACTGTATTACGGTGTTACATTTAATATTTCCTCAATGAAGCAAATATACTCAGTGTCTCAGTGTTTACATGTTGCTATCAAATTAAACTTTATAAATCAAAGTATCGTGTATACAAAAATTCCTGGCACTTAAAAGTTTCAGGTTTTTATTGATGGTTTACATGTTTTCATGTGCGACATTGAAAAGCATAGTTAAATTATGTCCTTTGGCATTTTATACTATGGAATTGGCAAAATTGTTGGTTTTTTCCGAGATCAATCAACTTATGAAATATTCTTCATCAGAAATTGAGATTTTTTTATCTGAGCGTTTTTCTCAGTATTTTGCATAACCTAAAAAATTTGTGTATTTCGTACCATAACTGTTGGTGATCATTTTATTTTTTAATGTGTTGATTGTTAATTTTATAATTATGTGATATTTTATTGTTGATCTCATCACTTTCAAGATTATGCATGTATTATATTTAAATAATTAGCATGAATTGTTATTTCGTTGAATATTATGGGATGTAGGCGAAAAATGTAATCTAAGCCAAGAAAAAGAAGAACAACTAAAGTGTCAGAGTGAACTTTCTGCAGCAAAAGAAGAATGTGCTCAACTAAAGGTTTTTTTCGTTTTATCTTCAAATCATAGAAACTATTCATTGTTTTTCATCACCTGTTTAAAGTTTTATGTTTTACATGGTCGTTTTAATATCACAGAAAATAAGATGTTTTTTCATTTCTATGTTTGTATTAAATTACATTTATTTTCTGACTGCATATTTTGTAGTTCATTACTTCTAACTGTAACTTTTAATATTTTAGTCATTGTTAGAAGCATCAAAATTATCAACAGAAGATTTCAAAAAGCAAAATATGATTCTGGAGCATAAAATTTTGGAGGTGGGCAAGTGCTTTCTTTGTAACATACCGATACTCACTATTGATGAACATATTTCATGTGCTGTAAAACTAACTGAACTGGTGCAATTTCTTCCAGATGAATGATTATCAGACTTTGAAGAAAAATGAAATTGTGTTGGCCAAAGACATAGAGTATTTAACACAGTAAGCTTTCGATTTGTGAAAACTACTATGCACAGCCCATGCAAATAACGTTTGTATTTCACTTCGTGTAGACGTTTAGTGGAAAGCAATTTACTTTGCAAGGAACAGGAAAGAAGTTGGTTTTCTATTGTGTCCAACGTTATTGTATTGTCATATGATTGTAATAGTTTTTTGTAACATTGAAAAATTAAGCAATTTAATTGGTCCAGAACTATAAGATGACAGACGCACAGAATGACGTCACATATATTACCTGTGCCTTCAATAAATGGACAAGAACTAATTGTAAAGATTTGACTAAGATGAAATTCATTCCTGGATTAGACCAAAGATAACCTTTAAGATGATTTAGCTCAAAAAGTGGAAGAGTTTCAATGCAAAAAAATCAAGTATATTTAATGTTTTTTTTCAACAAACTTTTTTAGTTTTCTGTCCTAATTATCAGAACAAATAGATTGCATTTGTCGTTGTCTGTCCAGGCTGGTAGCCATTTCACTCTACACTACATTTGATGTCATTCTGTGTATCTATAACTGAACAAACAACCCAAAATGTATATAACAGAGAGGAACTTTCCTTTTCCGTCTTTTTGTCTTAAATAAACTTTTGAAAGCTTTTTACGCAACATGGTGAAAATCAGTGTGTAAATCTCGTAATATCTTCGTTAGAACGGTAAGAAATGTTTGTCAAAACTTATTTATTTATTTATAGGGCACCAGCAATTGATGAAGGAAATGTCAGAAAGAAAAAGCAAGCCATCAAAGGAAATTGTTAGTGACTTTTCTCGAACGTGTTAATCGAATTTATCATTGTCCTTCCCTTCCTGAGGCGTAACTAGAACGTTAATTGGGGTGCATATTCATACTATTCCGTCGTGCCCTACTGATTTCTTTTGAAAGTGATTTGAATTTCAAAAGAAATCAGTAGGGCACAACTGAATATATGAATATACACCCCCCCCAATTAACGTTCTAGTTACGCCTCTGTTCCCTTCTAGAGTGGAATAATATATTCTATGTCATTCATTCTCTCCTACGATTAACTAACTATATTGCAGACAAAATTGAGAAAGGAACTGGCAGAAATGAGGGATAAGTGTTTCAAAAACGAGAAAACATTTTTTGAAGAAAAGAAATCGTTGCAGTTACAATTGAAATTTCAGGTATTTTTAATGTTAGCTAATTAATGATAGCTATATAGCAATGATTTCAATAAAATCATGCTATTAAGTATAATGGGAAAATTTTATTCCAAGCTTGAGAAATAAAAGTTTTTTACTGTGTTTGCACAGGTTTGCATATGCCAGTGCATGCAAACACAGAATTCTCTTTTATTTCTATAATAAAATAACAATGAAAAATTATTTAACTTTTCCTGTAACGTGTATTGATGATTACTTTGCAAATTCTTTTTGACTGGTTTATTTTATTGAGTTCAGATCGTATTGCAGGATCTATAATGCAAACTCAGCTGTAGACCAAGTAGCGCATGCGTTTTATTGTTGTTGTTTTTCGTTTGTCTTTGTAGAATTTACAGATAATTATTGTTGTGTTATTTCATACCATTGTTGTCACTCACAGTTCAAAATTTCCCGGGACTTTTACCAGAATTTTGCAACCATGATTTGAAATTTGCCTAACTGTAAAGTGCATATGTTTACTAAGGTTGTTTGTCATCAATATTTGCATTTTAGTCTGAACGAACAAGGCATTTTCAAAAAATATGCGAAGATCAGGTGAACACGCAACATGTACTGGAGACTGAAATTGAAAATTTAAAAATGATGCAAGAACAAACTGAAAGACGTACGTTTACATTACAAAAATTTACATTTTAAGGTATCGTTGTGTGCTCCTCCCGTTTGTGCGCATGTGCGTGTGAGCTCCAATCATTTGTTCTAGCATTTTATATGACGATGTAACTGATTCACGTGCTTAAAGTTATATACATGAGCATGCCTCAAAAATATTTTGAGGGAAAAACTCCGACTGTTAAAACATAAATTTTTGTTTCTTTTTTTTTCAGTGCTTAGTTTAGAAGTTTGTCATGAGGATACAAGGAATGTTCATTTGTAAGTTTATGTTATTGTGTATGAATTTATATTTTGTTGTTCTATGCTATTTACTATTTGATTATTGTAATGCAAAAAATAGCAGATCTAACCTTATGGGAACAAGTGGATATATTTCTGCAGTTAAAAACGCACATTTTGACGAAAGTAAATTCGTAAATTTATTACAAAAACGAGAGTGGCAAACGAAAGTGATTGCTGAAAAACCAACGAATGAAGAGAGCTCGACTATGGACGAAAAAAGCCTTTCGAGTGTGATCGAGGATAAGAAAACTTTTGAAAAGTTTGAAAGAGAGGCTGAGGTATGTTTTTAATAAAGTTAAACATAGATACTCGTGGTTTTAAATTTTAAACCGGGGGGGGGATCGTGATGATCACGCTGATGATGATTGTGAAGCAAATAGAATATTGTATAATCTTTTATAAAAATATGACAACCCAACATATGATTTTTCCATTTTCAAATACTAAATTACATAATAAGTGTCATGGCAAGAGAGGCGAATTGGAAAATCATTGAAATCATCAGTTTGAGACGTGGTCTGCCAGGTGGATTCTCAAGTGTTCTAATATTTTTAAATGGCTTGTTAACCTCATACGACGTGGACGAGCATAAGTAAACAACAATAGATCTGGCAAATCTGGCAACTTTATCCTTAAAAAGAAGAGATGTGTTTATGGTTTGACAGTTTCTTAATAATTTTAAGCTGGGCATGTTTTCGTAGCTAGAACATAATTTGAAAGTTGTATAAAGTAAGCACTATATTAAGGAGAGATTGTAATTCAGGGAAATGATGCTATGAAAATTGAATGATACGGAGAACGAGTGAAATTGAGTTTACGTTAAACTGAAGTAGAGAATTCAATGTTTGTGCGAGTTACCGCAGGGACAGGAAACATGCCGTAGTTTTTCAATTTAGATGTGAATTAGATATTTGGTTGTTGGTGTTTGGGATAGTTATGTAAGAAAGGTACCTAATTTGTTTGATGACCTTAAAACTAGAAGACAGTTGTAGTAGTAGGGTGATGAACAAGTTCCAGGGCAGAAGAATGTCGTAAAACTATAATATCACGTAAGATATACGAAAATAAGTACCCCAACAGTCTATTTTTACAGAGAAAGAGAAAAGTAAAGTGAATTGCACTAAAGCACTCGAATCCTGTCAATGACATGTTTCCATTGTTCTTGAAAATTTTTATTATAGCTATCTATTAAGCATATGTTGGGATGTCATTTATGTTTAAGATTTGCTTTCCGTCTTGCAAATATCTTACCATATATATATATATATATATACTGAAAATAATTCTTCTGCTAGTTTAAAGCTTGGCAAGAGCCTCAAATAATTGATATGATTGTTAATTTATAAAACTGTATCGTAAATTTAGGCACTCGATGCGTCATACAAAGATTTTCAAAGCCGTATGACTATGCTGTCTCTTCATTCTCAATACTCCCAAAAAACTCGTCCTAATTCGTCAACATTTCTCAGTCTCGCAAGTTTTCATTCTCCTCCTCATGAAGTCAACGTTGAATTAGACGACATGAACTCATCAGGTATAATATATTGTTTTTTATAGGTAAGTTTACTCAAAGCGAAAGAGATATCAGAATGTATTAATTGCCTTTTTCATATGATGGTCACGTATTTGTACGATTTTGTAAATGACATAATGTACGATTTTATAAAGAAGTTGAATGAAGTTACGGTAACCGATTCTTCAATTTTGAGGAAGGCTGAAAACAGAAAAGATTAAACATTAGTAATAACATTATTGGACAGTTTACTTCGCTGGACACATTTGTGTTTTGTATTTCCTTTTATTTATTTTAAATTTATAATGAAATCAACTATGGTCGAATTCCCTTGAATATTCTGTTATTCTCACTTTCCTCGCTGATTGTCTTTATCATGTTTCAGGTGTTACTATATATCAGAATATCTGAAGTATTTTTCGAAATATTTTCCACGATGTGTACACTCAAATTTATTTCATATTGTTATTTACTTTATGCAACATTTTTTATTATTTCATATTGTTATTTACATGATGCAACATTTTTTATTAGAGAAAAGAAAAAAACATCGTTCCGTTATCGAGACAGTCAATGAAAAGAAAGAGGTCTCAAAATAACTGCTTTGAACTATGAAAATTTTGGTAACCGCAGTCAACAATCAGATGAAAATGATTTTGAGAATGTCTCTCTGAAGTCTGACGTCAACATGTAAGTTAAAACGAAATTTTAAAAATCTTTTCTTTCTTCAAGTTAAACGATCGTATTATTAGAAACTAAAAACGTGTTTTTTGCAATGTCAGCAAACTCAAAGGTTTTGAACGTTTTGTAATTAAAAGGTCTTAACAGTGAACCTATCAATTACACTCAAAAAGCATTAATTCATAAATCGTGAGTCTGGTCCAATGGTTGATCGTGAGTGTTTGTCTTCCTCAAGAAATGAACACGGCACTATATTAAAGGCGGACAATCCTATTGAGTTGGATCATTCTGTTAAAGAAAACAAACTGGATGGAGAAAATGATAGGTTAGAACTGGCGAAAGATACTTATCCAGTAGAGAAAGATGAAACCCGAGTGCAACAAACATTCAGTGATGCCAATTTTGTTCCCAAA
Organism: Xenia sp. Carnegie-2017; assembly: GCF_021976095.1. Taxonomy (NCBI): domain Eukaryota; kingdom Metazoa; phylum Cnidaria; class Anthozoa; order Malacalcyonacea; family Xeniidae; genus Xenia; species Xenia sp. Carnegie-2017. Next base: position 2,213,438 of record NW_025813485.1, on the reverse strand, counting down.
TTTTCTGAAAACCATCTTCCTGAACAATCTTTAATGGATGGACATGTATCTCACGACTACAACTTTCAAAATACATATGATAAAATATCTTTGAATGATCTATCAAACAATGTGAAAAATGTGAAAAACGAAATGGATGAAGGGGAAAGTGACCTTGTTAATATTGATAAAGAGAAAAAAGGGATTTTTACTCCACAAAGTATGGATTTACAAGGCGTATCGACTGCTTTAGTTACCAGGCAAAAAGGTTTTGAAGAAAATTTGAATGAAAATTGTAAAATAACATCATACGCAGAAAATGTTGGACGTCATGCAAGTTGTGACAATGATAGTGATGAAGGTGTGAAGACTTTTAAAGAAAAAGTGGATTTCCATCATTCTAGGTAATATTTACTATTAGGATTTTAAAGTGAAGCAATCATTGTAGTGATTTTCATGGAGCAGATGTTCATACATAAAACGTTTAAAAAAGAACTTAAAATTAAATGGCGAAAAACTTTAGTTCAATTTATATTCAATCATTGTACCCTATTACTTTTTTTTATAATTTGATATTTTTGTCATTTAGATCTCAAAATTCTTCAGTAAGTAATATTTCGGAGCAAAGCAACAATGACAAAAGAAAAAACGAGATTTGTGAGGAGCATTCAATCGATCCTATGATTTCCAAGTACATGGAAATGATTAAACAACGTCGAAAAATTGAAGTATGAAGAAATCTGGAAATTTGAATGAATTTGTACATTATAAAGATAAAATAACCTTTTCTTTTAATATTAATATCATTTCAAGATTTCAGAAGAAAAGACTGGCGAAATGGATGTTCCAGACGTTGAAAATGTAATTTGTTGCTTTACCTTCAAAATACTAGTGTGGCTAGATAGAGGCATTGTTTTGCAGCTGTTTTTTGGTTAATTCTTGTTGTATGTTAGTTGGATTAAAGTTTGTACCAATCAGTGTAGCAGCTATCATTTATGAATAATCTAACGATTGTATTAGAAGTTATAATAACATTGAGTAAAATCAACTGTTCAACAAAGTGAACCTACATTCAATTAAAGATATTGCTTTTAGATCAATAGCGATGGCGATAATCAAATCTCAATTGGTCAGGATGAGGAAATTAGGTACGATAAACGTAAAGTTTTTCTTTTCAACGTAGTGATTCAGCAAATGACATTTTTACACCACGTGCATTTTTTATCATTCAAGCATGGAGAAAGTATCAGATGAAGATTTCAACTGGTGATGAGAAACCATTGTGATGTAAAATGTTTGATTATTTTATTATGGTAAATTCATTGGTTAATATAGTTTTTACTTTCTTGCTAAATTTTATGTTTGTTTTCATTTGAAAACTTGTTCTAGGACTGAAAGTAATAATACTAATTTACAGCAACAGTAAATATAGAATACTTAGAAAGATTGGCAGCAAGAAAACTGCAATAAACGGCAGAACTCTTGTTATTTTATGTATAAATAAACCGCGATCGCACTGTTTCTTTATCTTCTCAGCATTCTGAACCCAAAAATGAGTTGGAGGTAAAACACCAGATTTCCAGCGTTGAAGAACTTCGTCAACTTTATCTCTGCACTCTTGGTATCTTTTCTGATGAAGGAGCACGTCAGACAAAAGGAATCTTGCATGGGCACAATTATCAATTTCAATACTTTCCTTTATGGCTGTTTCAGCTTCGTTGATTTTACCAAGGGTAAGAAGGACTTCTGTTTTGTAACGTAAAGCTGCCCCTAAGTTAATATTCTTAACATCTCGAAAAATGTCCTCCGCTCGCTGGACATTATTAAGTGCTAAACTGCAGTTTCCAAACTCTTTATAAGCATTTCCATAAGTCATGCACACTCCAGCTATATAAATATGTTTCTCGCCCAAGACTTTCTCGTAGATTTTTAAGGCTTTATCATGTAACTTTAGAGAATCCAGAAGGAGCTCATTTTTTTGGCTGTCATCTTTAGTCATTTCAGCGTAACGAAGATAGATTTTTGCTGAGTAATTAGCTGCTTGTGCCTTCGTCAAGTTCCATTCGTCCTTGATTGAATTTTCCGCCATCCGCAGCGCTTCGTCAGCTGTTCTCTTTGCCTGAGATATATCTTGCATCTCCCGATAGATAATTGCAAGATTACAAAGTCTCTTGACTATCTCTGCATGTTCTTCGCCAAATGCTTTCTTTGCCAAGACGATCGACTGCTTCATTGTATCCTCGGCAAGGTCGTATTTGCTTTGCAGCTTGTACGTCCACGACAAGATATTCATCAACGAAGATTTCAATGCAATCCATTCGTCAGGTCCTTGCTTAAATGCTAAGATGATTCCTTCGTTCAACACTGTCACGGCTTTGTCCAAATGACCTGCTTCTCGGTAATAGAATCCGAGAGTTTTCAGTACATTGCAATACCCGATACTGTTCATTGCTTCAGGAAGACTTTGTGCAATCTCATACGCATTTTCTGAGTATAATAGACGTTCAGATTCAGTAACACCCGAAACATGATAAAGAGAATCAGCGAGGAAAGTTATAATAACAGAGTATTCAAAGGAATTCGTGCATCCTTGACTTTCACCATACTTCACAATCTTCTTTAAATGGGGGCTTATTAAGATTTTAAGAGCAACGCTATTTTGGTCGTAATCTGGAATTGCTTCATTAAGAGTTTCGAATAAGGACTTCAATAAGAAAACGTATTCTTTTCTTTGCTCATTTAGACTTATACTTTCCGTTGCGATTCGTTCTTCTCTGAAACAAGCAAAAGCATTGCTCATTACTTGATGGAACTTGATGCTTTCTACATTTTCAGGCGAAGAGTGGGCATCAGATAACAAGGAGCAGCGAGAAATTTCAGCTTTGATTTCGTCCAATAATAAATCGCTTTTGATGGTGACTAGAACAAATTTTGAGATAATCACTAAGGGTATGGGATTAATTGTGCAGTACGAAAGAAATAAAAAGGTGTTGTAGAGAACTTTGCTGTGATTGGCGAGACGTTTTGTTGCTAATTCAGCACTAAACATCATTGATAGTGGATAAACATTGTTTTCTGTGAACGATCGGTACGTGAGCTTTCCTTTATTTTCATTGTAATATTGAACAAAGTTTTTCCAAGAAAAATTATACGATGGACGATCTGATATCATTTCCTTTACATAGGTGGCTACGCATGCCAATGATAATGGAAAATATTCCAGATCTTTTGCTAAACATAAAGCAGATTCGTCAACTTTCACCCCACTGACTTTTTGTAAAAGATCCACAGCATCCTCTTCCTTTAGTCCCTTATTGAGGTTGAAAACTCGAGCGAATTCATAGCATGTTGAAGCTATATCGCTATTTTGTGTTGTTATAATGATTTTGCCGTTTCCCCAATCTTCCCAACCTGGCAAAGGTAATATCTCATTGAAACTTTCGCTTGAAAACATGTTATCTAGGATCATAAGCCATTTTCCAGGATATTGAAGTAAAATCTTTCTTAACTCCTCCATGTATAATTGTGCAACTTTAACTTGTTCACTGCTCGAAGTGATAATTTCTATATTCGGTTGTTGCAAATTAACGAGAAGGTCTTTTATTGATATTATTAAAGATCTTATTGATTGAACATTGATTGTCATCACTACCGGGAAATAATTGTTTAGAGGATTATAATCTAAAAATTTGCGTCCAAACTGTCTTGCCAATTGCGTCTTGCCCGCACCAGGTGGTCCCGTTAAATAAATAAGTGTCAAACATTTATCATTTTCAGCTTCCATTTCTTCAAAGAGCGACCACATTTTGTCAATATCCTGAATTCTCTCTTGGCACTTATGAAAAGGTCGACCAGGCAGGGTTGATAATTCAGGCAAAATCTTAACAATCGAGTGGAGAAAGCAGTTAGTTTACTGCAGTGGAACATACTCCAAATAAAAAGTTTATGTTTAACTCAATATTCGAGGGAAAAAACCCAGTGACGTAACTACTATGGGCTCAGGGTCGGCGAACCCACGGGCACGTGTTTGATTAGAAGATTATCGTTCTACTGTGAATTAAAACAAGAAAAATTGCACATCATGAACTTATGAACAAAAGATTTAAATTTTAAGTCTAGACAGCAAAATCATACCAAATGTGGCAGTTGTATTAGATTTTAATATGGTTATCGAAAGGGGGGCCCCTTGTATTATTTTTACCACAGGTCCCCAGCTGTGCTGCTACGCCATTGAAAAACAAAGACAATTTTTATTTTAACAGTAATATTTCGAATCATTACTGATAAAATAAAATTTTCTTGTTTTTCTCTCAAATAGTGAGTTAAACATGAACTTATTTGGAGTATGTTTCATATTGTACTACATAAAATTGTCAGCTGGTAATGGATTTTACTGCAGTGGTTTACTGTATAGTGTATGATAAATACGTAAGATGCCATTTTACTTAGTTACTGCAGTGGTTTACTGTATAGTGTATGATAAATACGTAAGATGCCATTTTACTTAGTTACTGCAGTGGTTTACTGTATAGTGTATGATAAATACGTAAGATGCCATTTTACTTAGTTTGAATGAAGGCACGTAAGTTTTTAGCGCAGTTGGAGTTGATGAAATCGAAAATGCTTGAAATGAAAATAATTTTTAATTTTCTAAATTAAACGTAACCAATTTCGTAGCAAAATGAAACTAAACAGCCATTTTTATGCTTCAGTGAGGTCATTTTGTCTGGATGAGAAATTCCATCATTTCGTTTATGTCTATTATGCGGTGACTTCAACCTATCCTTGGCTATGGATACCTGCATAGTAATTTCATCTTCGCTTGCATTATCTAAAGTAGGAAAAAAGCACCGATCATCAAATTGTCAGCGTAAAAATGCTATTGGTGCTAGTGGCGATACCTCTTTGTTTGAAGATGTTTATCATATTTCCATCTCCAATAATGACGTTTGAATTCTTCGTCTCTAGAGCAATATTGCCAACTTTCCCGTTTTCAGGCATCTTCTCTCTTCCTTGAATCAAATCACTCAGTTGTATACGTTCACTGTGTGCTTTTCAAAGAATCCTTGGATCAAGTCGTCAATTTCTTATTGGCAACCTAACCTACAAAAACGGACAAAAACTGGCTAAGCATCCCTACTCCAATCATCCAGTAAAAGTAGCTAAAACAGCTTTTGTGAAATTGTGATTATCAATCAGACAATGTAGAAGTGCGCGTTATCGTATGTCTTTATTTCTGTCCATCTAAATTCCAGGAATACATATTATGAATTTTAACTAAACTGACTACGAAGAATAAAGAACTTTCTTCTATGCAACCTAACCCCTACAAACTGAATCGCAAATTTCAGCAGTATACTAATGTTTGGCCGCTCAACTTCACCTTTGATATTCAATGAAGCAATTATTCAATATTCAACTAATTTGTGTCGTCTCAAAATATGTGCGCAATGAGCGATAAAGTTGTCATGTTAGGTCATTTTGTGTAATAGCCTCTGCTCTGTAGCATTAGCGTACGTGAAAAGCAATAAGTTTATGTTTCAATAGTTTCTACGCAGATCAGATGAGAACGAGAAACAGAGGTAATAAAACAGAATAGAACTACCGAAAGGAAAGCTTACCTGTTACGTTGTTGTCATGGCATTGTTGCGTGTTTCAAGTCTGTTTCCCTTGAAAATTGACCTTGACGTGATTGAAAGTTGGTAATCTCTACTTATATCCTTCAGAATTTACCCTTCTGACCTATTCTTTGGAGTTTTGTCATTAAGAAAATTTAGGAATGTAAACCATAGCAGGTATTTAATACTTTGCTCATTTATAATGTATTCCCACGTACGCTTGTTTCTCAATAGTTCGCCACAGGCCATCAAATCGACAATACATCATTGTAAAACTCTGTGTATATTTTCATGATTATTGTTACGTTATTGACGTCAAGAATTTATGACATGGCCAACTTCATTTTCACTTGAGTATACAACATTACTGTGAATTGCTTCTTGTTACAAAATACAAAGAAAAGGTTCTATACATACGCTTTTACAAACAGAAAGACACTTGAACAGGACTTGTGCTGCTACACATAGTGATTGGAATACTTTATAATCATGAAGAGGTTTGGTCGTCAGGATTCAAAGACCAAGAAATGGAAGTCACGACAAGGTTTAATTAGCGTAGTCATTTTTGATCATCAGCATGTGTCATCGAAAGCTAAAGAATTTGTCTCATCCATTGCAAATGGTAAGATGATGTTTAGTTAGCAGGGACCGGAAGGTCTTCGCCAAGATATAATGGCGAAGTTTGTGTATTGTCAAGTGGCGTCTATAAACAGAAGGATAAATACAACATCTTCCTGTTGTAGCTGTTCTTTGAAGTAGTTTAGCTGTAGTCATAAACCAAAGTTCACTGCTATTAAAAATATTATATTAGCAGCGGCATAAAAGTATAACTTTATAGTGCTTACTGCCTTAGACAGTCGTAGCCGAAGTACATATTAAGTACATTCTCTGATGATGGCTTTGGAATAAATTGTAGATTAAATCTTTTGCTTTTTGATGGGAATGTTGTTTTAGTGGTTCAAGTGAACTAATGTAAGCGATATTATTTAAAGCGAGTAGAAATTGGTTTAAAGAAAGGCACATATTATTAACCATTTACTTTAATTTATGCAGCTGCTATCTCACTTGCTTATTGGTCAACGAAAGAGGACAACACTGCTATTCAAGATACTTGTGCAAAGATGTATGAATTGTCTATGCTACTGTGTAATTCAATTGATATGTTTGCCAAGGATGTAAGTGTGTCTTGTGCCCTGAAAATATGATAATTTGTTGTTTAAAGAAAACTCTTTTTTAATGAGGTTACTTTTCTTGTAAATTCTTTATTAGTACTCCTCCGTGGCGAGCTCACTGAAAGAATTACTTTGTCAAGAAATGAACCTTCATCAATTAAATAAAAGTCTTCAACAAGCTGCGGGGAAAGTTTCTAAGCTAAAGAAGCAGGTCAACACAAAGTTTTCGCGACAGTCTTACGTCTGTCATTTTGCCGAGTGACGTAATAAAATATGTTTCATTTTATAGAATTTTGAGAAAGAAAAGAATTTGGAAAATCTCGGAAACGTAAGTTTCTAAATCAAATATTTTAACGTAATTTCTAAAGTTGTAAACGTTGGGAAAGTGAGTATTTCGTATTTTAATTTGATGAGGCTGAGCTGGAGTATGAAGAACTTAAAGGTAGTTTTGATACCAAGTACACAAAACATGAGATTTTGAAAGTAAGTTTCTTCACTATATTCTACAGTAATTTAGCTAAACATATAGTTCAATGTTGATGTAAAATTTCCAACATTTAATTTAAAAACTCATGAAAAAATTAATAGTGTAATGTTCTGTTGTGCAGACGCAATGTGTGCGTGCAAACATAATACGTTTAGCTGATGGTACCAAAAAATTTGCTGAACGTATTTCGACCATAAGCGAAGCAGAAAAGAAAATTTCTTCTCTAATTCCTCTGGTACCAACTCATATGCGTCGTAACAAGGAATATCAAGGTTCGTTAAGATTCCCCAATGTTTGTTGAAATTGTTTGTGCGATTGAAAATAATATCATAGCTATATGCCTCAACTTTATTTATTCTAGGCTGGAATGCGACTGATGAACTAGTTAAAGAAACAGCAGATTTATTAAACATTGCCCAACCTATGCCCTTTACTAAATTGCTTGCTGTGAACCAAGTTCGTGGTCGGAGATTGAGAGCAAAATCCTGTTTCGTGCTCGAATCACATGATCCAAACAAACCTGAGGAAATGGATTGGGTCGCTATTGAGCAGTCAATGTCAGCTTCACTTGCTCATCTAGACATGAGCAATACAGATTGCTCAGAGCAGGATAGCCGCTCAGATTCAGAACTATTTTCTTGTTCAAAGGAAAAACTTCATCCTGGTGGAACTTTTGGAAGGTCACACTTTGATAATCCTAGTCAAGGCTTTAAGATGGCAAAGATTAATAGCCGTTCGCTTGCTAACTCATGAACTATCTCACATTATAGAAAAGATGACAGTGACGGCTTAAAACAGCAATGGCCTAAAAACAGAGTTCCTCCAGTTCGTCCGCCACCTCGTTCACCGAAGAAAAAAGGTACTGAGCATTTATTATGTTGATGATTTGTCGTGTTTTTAAGGTTTGTTTGAAGATCGAACAATTTGGAAGTAATTTTAAAAACACTTGTTTTAGCTGTTGGCGTGACGTTTGAACCGTACGCTGTTAGTCGAACAACTCCAGACAATTTTGGACTTTATGCGCAGTCTGATTTGTTTCCTTTAGGTATAAATCAATCATATTAATGGTATAAGTAAAATATACTTGTTTGAATTGAAATCATATTTATTCGTCGTTTTGTAATTTCTTTTGCAGGCCGTAAACGTGATATGGAAAACGAGACAAAAAATCTTTCAGTATCAGATAATTCTGGTGAATATACTCTACCAAGACAATTTAGCATTGACAAAGAAGTCGTCTACGCTGTCTTGGAAGAAAACAGCGAAGAAAACACAGATAAAAATTCGTATGTTGATATCATAAAATGAGTGGTTTGAGTGAAGTAAGATTGTAGTGGAGAAAATTTCAAGAAACACCTCGAAATCATGTCTATTTAACACAGGTCTTGTCATCATAAACTTCTTAAAAATTTAAAAGCACAATTTCATGCTGGTCGGGTCCAAGTAAAAAGCGTGAAAAATTCATGAATATTTGTTGCTTTGTTAACGTGAAACATGTTGTAAAAGAAATGATTACCCAGTTTAGCATTTAGGGTATGTCACTTTGTCACAACATACGTAACAAAATATGCGTCACAACATACGTAATAAAATATGCGTCACAACAACGTCATACATTCATCTTTATTAACACAAAACTCTACCGCGTTTTTTACATTTACAACACAAAGTTCATACTCTAATGTCACATAAAGTTGTGTTTTCAAAAATCCCTAAAATTCAAGATGGATAACATTGAACGCGTTCCTCGTCATCTGAACTCAGCTCATCGTCTTCATCATCACCATCTGCAGTCCAAGCTCCTTGTCGTCTGCGCTACAAGGCAAAAGAGAGCATTCTTTAAGTTTCATTGCACCTGAACAAGGTAACACTCATCCGAGTTTAAAGGAAACCCTATTCCTCTCTTGAGCCAATCAAACGTTTTCTCTCATCACTACATAAGAACGATTCACTTTATATTGACTATTCGCTAGGATAATAAAATATTTCCTTTGGTTATTCATTCTTCGTACAAAACAAAAATGTACTGTTAATGTGTATGCACTTACTCCAGCCAATTGGTTGACCATAAACCTGAAAATATCACTGCTAGCTGGAAGACTTGTCCCTCTTCTGTCGAGATTTCTCTCTTGATCATTGGCAACTACAATCTGTTATTAAATAGGAAGAAAAACATTTTCAAAGTACACAAATACATCAATTTTCTTTGGAGTTTGCCAATTTTCCATCAGTGTTGAGAGGAAGGAGTTTGTTGTTTTGCACAAATGAAAATACTAAAATGCATACGTATTACACTGTATACCGATTCAATTTCATCCAAGTTAATCTTTTCATGTGAGGTTGGACTCCATATTTTGACATCATGATCCAAACCACTTGTAGCCATGAAAGGAAAATAAGGATGTGGTTCTAAGCAATTCACCTAGGACATATGCTACGCTTAAGAAAAGTATCTTTTACCTTCTTAAGACAAAACTCAATGGCAAAGTTATGCCGAGTAACGTAGATTAACTTCATTACAATTATCATGAAAAAAGGCAACTAACCACTCCTGCAACATCTCCTTCTAGACATTGAACAATACTTTCTGTTGTCTTGTCCCAAAGAAAAACATGACCACAGTCGCTTCCACTCACAACAAACTCACTTCGAGGACCATAAAAGTTTACACCCTTAACTAAAGAAAACAACGTTCCTTCGTCAATACATTTTTAAGTTAAAGCACAGACCAAATTTAACTGTTTTCTTAAAATTGTCATGCTCTTTAGCAACAGCACAAATTATCATTTCCAGTATGATAATTTCTGTTATTATAAACAAAATTCCAACCTGTCATACTGTTGCGATGGCCTTTATACTGGTGAATGTAATCTGAATTGGAGCTATTAAAATATATTTAATGAAAAACCCATAATATACTCTGCTTATATTTAGCTTGACTTAATAAAAATCTGTGCAATAGAAGTAAATGATCAATGTTATACAAACCTAGTGTTTGCATCAAACAAATATATATCTTCGTCATTATAACTCACAAGTATTTCTACATAGAACAATATTAATAATAATCAAAATAACATAATACTTAGATAGTTATAGCTATGTATATGTGTTAATATGGTATTTTAATTATTGCTTTAGGTGCAATTTATACCTGAGCCATTATGTGAATAGACTAGGCATGTTATATTGATAAATTGAACTGTATCATTGGTCTAGATTGGAAAATAAAAACATTATAACTTTTTTATGTGGCTCATAAACATACACTACGGACATGTAATGCAACCAACTCTCAGACCATTATGTCAAATGTGAATTGATTTTGTGAAACATTTAAACTTTGCTATGCATACTTCAAATTTATGAGGATAATACTCTTTAACTATTGGCATTTTTTCATTAACATCCTGAAAAATGAAAGAAAATGTTAAAAATTAAATTTGAAACATAACATAATCAGAGACGGTGTTATCAAACACTAAAATCATCAGGTAAAAGACTGTTTTGAACATCAAACTCTACATGAGTTGAATGAAATAAACACAAAGAAAAATGAGACAAAAAGTCCTCAGTTTCTTTTGTTTTAACTGCATTCAGCACTTGTAAAGCTTAATATTATAGATAGATGGGCATAAGTCAACTCCACAAATAATGCACCTCCTTCATTTGTCTCCGATCATAAACCCTAAGCAGAAAATATATCACTCAGTTGACATTAAAGTAAATATATATATCAGTGAAATGACATAATTATTTCAGTTGTTCACATACCTGCATTTTACATCTCGACCACCAACAGCAAATTCTTCATGTTTGCTAGGATTTATGAATATTGAATACAAAGGTACTCTTGCATTCTTTTCTGTTCTGCATATGAAGTGCCTACAAGATTACAATGATAGGCTTTGAAACATCAACATATGATGAGAAACTAACCTATGAATCAGAATGCACAATGCGATCATATGTAAATGTACCGGCAATTTTTGTCATTTTCCATCCGTAAATCAATCTCTATTACTTGTCCATCTTCTCCACAAGAAAGAAATATGTTAGGTGAACCCGGCTCAATACTTAACTACAAAATTAAATAAATCATTGTAGGTTGCATACCAGAATTTACTAAAATGTCTTGTTTACCTTGTGAGCACCATCTCTATGTTGAGTAAGACATTTTGTTTGAGTGGATATACCAGCAGATGATAAAAAACCAACACGAACCTGATGGGTTTTAGTTGAACAGTTTTAAATATTATGATTGAATTATTGAAACAAAATAAGCCATAAAAATCTGTCTATCAAAATCATTTAAAATACCTGGCCATCACGAGCACAGGAAACAATTATGTTATTGTTTGTATTTGGCATGAACTTTGCCTTGAAGGAATATAACAAACACAAAAATAGTTAAAGGACATTAAAAATAACCGAAGAAGATAAAGAAGTTCCATACAAGCTAACACCAAGTCAGCACTGACCTGAAACACATTGCCTGTATGACCACTGTCATAGAGATGTTTTTTCTTTGCAGTAAACCAGTCCCAAAGGATTATTTTCAAATCATCACTTCCAGAGGCTAATAGTTCACCTGTTTCATTGAAATTTAATGTATTAACACACCCTTCATGGTGTGTTAAATTTCTTTCTAGTTTGAATTTTTGGATCATGTTAACTGAGCCAGAAATATTTCTCTCAAACAAACATGGCATGTTCAATCCTAACTCTCTCTTTCGTAAACTACTAAGACTTTTCCATGTCTTTTGTGAGTTGCTTATTGTGATTCCCAATGTCTTTAGCGACTTCAATGAAGTTCCACCTGTTGACTGGTCTGAATTACTATCAGATGACGGTAGCTCAGGTTCATCTTCAGACTCTGAATTATTAAAAGATCTGCTATCACTAGCATCACTTTTTTGGCTGGATATTTCACTTTTCAACCAAAACTTTGGCTTCTTATTATTTTTTCCATTTACAAAAATTTCATTATCATCTTCCATGTCATTGCTAGTAGAAGAGTCATCTTCACTTTCTAAAATTTCAACTTCATCACTTGATTTTTCTTCATCACATGGAGCTTCAGATTTTTCACATGCCTTAGCTTCGTTGAAAAGAATTTCATCTTTCTCTTCTGCTTCCTCCAAAGAAGCGGAGTCGTCAGTCTTCACAGTTGATGTCATTTTGACAGCATTCAAGAGACGTCTTTAATTTTACACTTCTCTTACTGTCGAGTCTTACATCCTGAACTTCAAATTTGACGTTTTTCATAAAAAAATCAAATCAGCTTATTATTCTAATGTTTACCCGAACTTGACTGAAAAATAAACATTCTTTTCATTTCGATTTATGTTTTGTCCCATAAAATTTACTTTTCTACCAAAATTGCTCTCTGTCGTCTTATCAGTGATTGGTACCCTAACCCACCGTCCCGTCACTTCTATTTCCCTCCCTCCCCCCCTGTAAGATGAAACAACAAAATGGCGAACGAAATAGCCGAGCGAATGAAAGATGTACAAGAAATGATCAATAAGAAGAACCAAATAGAAGAAGAAATTAAAGAGTTTCAAAATGTTCTACAATCTGTATGCAAATCATAGCAAAAGATTACCATTTGCGTTCAACTGGTAAATGTCCAGAATTTTTCGCGTTTGTTTACGTTTCAAACGTCAGGTTTGTCAAACGAAACGTCGGGTTTCAACTGGTGAATGTTACGTTTGTTTAAATCGCGGATTTCTAAGTTTGTAACAGCTCGTTCTTGTAGTATATGATCAATTATCAAACTTTGCAAATCGCCAAAGGTATACAGATGTAATTTTCAGTTACTACAGCATTTTATCATTGTAAAATCGTATAAACATGTTAATCACATGAACAAAACCTGTTCAAAATGTTCCTCTAACGTTACACATTCCTGAGCAAACGTTACGTTTCTAATTTGAAACCCGACGTTTCGTCTGACAAACGTGACGTTTGAAACGTAAACAAACGCGAAAAATTCAGGACAGTTACCAGTTGAACGCAAATGGTAATAATAGAAATATTTTTATGTATTATTATCATTAATATCATTTGAACTGATTTGATTGAAGTGACTGATCCTGATCGAACTTGTCCTTGACAAATTAACATGGAACATCTTTCCAGTGTTGAAATATAGAACTTTTTGTCTAACTAAAATCTGATAACATATTGTTTGAGTTACACCCAATGAAATTGACTGTGATCAATTCCACAGTCCACACAGATGAAATTAACTGAAACAAATATTTAATTTAATTATTTTGTAATTCAAGTTTTGTGAACTTTACATGTTCATCACGTTTTATGCATATTTCTTGTAGCAAAAGGATGTTGGTATGAGTGGAAAGTTAGTGGATAATGATGATTATCCGAGACAAGATATTGATGTTTATGCTGTGCGCTTTGCAAGAAATCGTATTATATGTATGTACGTATGATTTTTTGTTTGTTGTTTATTGCTTTATAAGTGTGTTAAAAATTCCATGATATAGGTTTGCAGAATGACCATAAAGCTCTTATGAAACTTATTGAAGATGGAATTCATGATGTACATACTGCTGCTCGCAATAAAAGAGACTCAGAAAATTCATCACAACAAACCAGTTCAGGTAATAGTTTAGTTAAATGAAATCATTTTTAAAAGCCTTGACAAAGTATGTATTTTTGTTGCAACACCATGCCTATACTTTACAGAGCAGTAAATTAGTGAACTTTCAAGTCTAGGATTTATAAATGACATATTTTATTGTGTTTTGGATTTTTTTCATTACAGTAAGTTTTGTATAGTTAAAGTTTATGTTATATTAAGTTATTCATCTTCATAAATTCAATTATTGTATACACACATGTAGGATGTACATATGTCATTTTCATGATGATGATTTTAGAACAAATTCAAGATTTACAGATGGCATTTTTGCAAGTGAATGAGTTGTCTCCACTATCTCCAGCTGAAAATGCAGTAAGTTTAAGTCATTCATACATTGCTACATAATAAATGCATGTAAATCTTGTATGTTGAGAATTATTTTACCAAGGAAATTTTTTTCATAATATCTTATTGAAAGTCAACATTTAAGTAAAGTCAAAATGTCTGTAAGGTACCCTTTTGTTTTTGTATTAACTCATTCTCCGCTGCTGTTTATTAGATATCTTCGCTGTTTTTTCTTTTCACGTACCCTATCCATTTATGTGCATCCCAAATCATTTTTTATTGCATTAGTATTGAAATTTGTTTTGTCAAAACATCCATTACTATTCTGTTGAGCCGAAAAGTTTTGAATTCCTCCACATAATTGGGATATTGCTGATAATCTACTTAAATCCTTAGTCAGAGAAGGACTATATATATTTATGATAAATTTATGAGTGATCTGTGTTATTGTATCTTCCCTTACTAGGGTCTTCGAGTTGGTGATGAAATTATCAGATTCGGTTCCCTAAACATTGAAAATTTTGATAACATGCAAAGTGTTGCTAATGTGGTTCAGCATTCTATGGGAGTAAGTTAAAGCGTGTATACCCAGCTTTTTTAAGTAATTGACTTAGTTAAGTTCACTTGTTAAGTATAAAAACTTAAAATGACTGGACCAAACAGATATTTAGATTAAAATTTGCTATGATGGATCTTTTAATAATTTAACATTTTATTTCTATCAAAACTCATTCTTCAAACTTTCAGATTATTATAGAGATTCTTTTTTTCTATGTTTTTTTGCATAATTACAAGCTGTTCAGTTTTCACTTAAATTTAAAGGACACTAATTACCAAGCAGAGTAGCATATAGTCTAAAACTTTCAGTTCTGTTATGTTAACTTCAGAGGAAATATGTTATTTAGATTGAGTGAACAAAAAAATTGCTCAGCAGAGCTAAATAAGCAGGTTGTCAATGCCAACTGTCTGCTCACTACCCTACCCAGATTATTGCTTAGAGTAGCCATATATTTCTCAAAGGTACAGTATGGAAGAAGATACAATTGTCTTCCTTTTGTTTTAGCAATCAATTCCAATTATTATCAGAAGAGGAGAACATATTCATCACCTTAATTTGATTCCAAATATCTGGCATGGAAGAGGTTTACTTGGGTAATGTTGGATTATCTTATTCTGACCATCAATGGGATAGCATATTTTGTCTTATCTGAAAACTATGGACTATCTTGCTTTGCCAGCTCACTTATTTAATCAAGCCATGATCTGCATTAATGTACTTATCGTGAAAGTAATAAATTTTAAAATAAATAACATTCAAAGGAGTAAAACTTGGAGACGGACTAGGCCACCATTTTGAACTATGCTTTTCATTGATAAGATGTTGTTAAGAGACTTCTCTCCTTGGATTATGAATGTCCAAGCAAAAGCAAAACCTGGACCAAACATAACAGTTACTGTGCGATTTTAATGAGTTACTGCACGATATAATATAGCTTGCACATTTTCAATTAAAATCTTTACTGTAAAACTTTTCACTTGCACTGGTTTAAGTTAGCCCACAATGTTTCTTACATGTTTTGAAGCCATCATCAGAGAAACATCAGCGTAATATGAATCCTATCTTATTATGTGTTTCTAACATCGTTTGCACGTATTTACTATAGACCTCTTAAATTGCTTTGTTTCATTTTATATAGTTGCAATATTGCTCCAATCCATAAAAGATGATGTCAGTGGGCAGTGAAGTTGGTGGTTAAGTTATGGTCAGTGAGCAATGATGTCAGTGGGCAGTGATGTTGGTGGTTAAGTTATGTCAGTGGGCAATGATGTCAATGGGAAGTGATGTCAATTGGCAGTAGTGTCAATTAAGGGCATGTGAAATTTGTTTTAGTCTCCTGTTCACAAAAATCATATGTTCTTTCACACTGGATATAGAATCAACTTACAAAATACAAACTTTCAATGTTGATTATGTACAACAGCATTTTGTAAAATATTATATGTTTGCAATCTAACAAATAGCAGATTTTTGAGACAAATAGTAGTTTAATGATGAATGTATGTAATGCATATAAATCAGTGTTGTTGTAAATCTTGTAATGCTTCATGAATTATTAGAGCAAAGTGAATGACTGATAAAAATGTCAATATATCAGCCATTTCTTGCATAAACAATTCCTGAGGACTGATTAAAGTGTTTTGGTCAAATTCTTCCATCTCTTTCCTTGCTTTCATCTTCCAGCAAGTACGCTGGTTTATACAGTCCATTTTCTATTTTAAGAGCTGGGTTCTGTTTTGTATTGCATTGGCTGCCAATAGATGTATATCCCTGGTCATATAATGATAAATAGGGTATCTTGCATTTTAGCAATATTGACCACACATCAGAATAGTGCCAAGTGAGTACTGGATTTATTCTCATGTATTGTGGCCATCCAGGATCAGTTGGAGAGAATAGGTTTAATTTTTCACCATATGGATCATTCTTTCTTGTTCCCATTAGGATTGCAATGATAGTAGGATGTGCTATCTGTAGGTGTGCTAAAGCATCTTTTATCTTTGACTTGAATTTAATAATGCGCAAGTTATAAATCTCAGTGCATTTCACAATAAACTCTTCAGCTTCAGGAAATGGATCCTCCTCTTGCACATATAACATGTTTAATTTTCCATCAAATGAGGGATATTTGGCTACCACAGCAGCATAATACAATGCCAAGAGAACTGTGCAATCCTTACCACCATTGAAACTAATGCATATTTCATCCAAAGTGTACCTTCTTAAGGTTTCCTGTAAAATAGCCCAAGCACTGAGCACACATGCATTTTGATTACTGAATTCTGTGCTTGACAAAAGTGAATCTATTTCCTTGAGAAAAAAGTAATCAGGTTTGATTTGAACATCACCTAAAAATCAACATATTTTACATTATCAATTGAAGTGTTTGTCAAATTCAACACTATTGTTAAAAGCTTGGTTATTAATCAGTTGCACTTAGCAGACAACTGACACCAATACAATTCAACTTTACCTTTGCTCATTTCAGTTCCTGAAGAAAAAGCCTCAACTGATACAACTGCATTATCTGGTAGCAATGTCTTTAAGTATTCTGAGGCCTGTTCTAATATTTTAGGTTTTAATGATTCTAAAGTTAGTTTAGTTTTAAATTTGCTATGCCCTACTTCGGGATAAGATCCAAGATGAACCTTATTTCCATACTTATCATGAACCTGTTGAAGTTCTTCTGCAATGGTTGATTCTTCAACGGATAAATAAAACTTTTGTAGATAAAACATGTTTTCCTCATTTGAAAAAACTTTTGAAAATTGATCAAATTGTGATCGTAAGTATTTGGGCACGCCTGGAAATATATAAACATTTTGCAAAGAAATTAGAGGGAATGTATTTGCAGGATTTTCAAGGTCTCGCTTCACTTCACTTGCTTCAGGAATTAAAGCCATTTTCAAAACAAATTTGTTTAATTGAGAAGCATCGTGAACGTTGTAAAGGTTTACCAACACTTCAGTTAAACATTTATTTTGAACCAATGGTTCATTAAATGCCCTAGCAATTGCTGCCATTGTCACATCATCGTGTGTTGGCCCAATTCCACCCGACGTGAGAACAAAGTTAAAACGTGAGCTAAAATCACGAACTTGAGATGCTATTTCCTCTATGTCGTCTGGAACAACTGAAACCGCTTTAACTTTTACACCCAGGGACCATAATCGCTTTAACAAGAAATGGGAATTAGAGTCTTGCGTGTGACCCTTAAGGATTTCATCACCGATTATGAGAATTCCTGCAGAAGGAGGTTCGATCGTACTACTCAATCTCCTCAACAGTCCTTCATGGGTCGCCATTTTGAAATGAAATTTGAGAAAATAGTATATGGAAACATCCAATCACGTGATTTAACTCGTTGTCATGAAAGCATAAAAAACAATTTTCTCGACAACAAATTGTTTATAAATGTATAACTTTGTGTTTTTTTATTTTCTACACGTCAGCATACTAAATTTTAGTTATGGCAGAAGAAATCTACTTAATGCAAACTGGTGATACGTGAAATTATTTTTAAATTAGATCTTTGGAAATCTGTGCATGTGCAATACTGGTAGGTCGTTGATGCTTTTAATACCTCATTGAGAAATTTGTTTTGTCATTATTTGATGGTTGCAAAAACGAATGCAATAGCTAAAAGTTCATAGTGAATATAAAATTGCTTTCAAAGTCTTTTGCATGTCTCGTGTGCCCATTATTTTGAACCTTATTTGTGATTACGCAATGTTTTGCTGAAAGTCAATTTTTTGATTTACAAGGCGGAGAAAGGGGGGAGGGGAGGGTGACATTTGGAATTAAGAAAAACGATGTTTCATATTTAGTTTCGTACCATTGAACTAAAATACATGGAACGCTACCTGTAAAAGAAAAGTCTAATAAATTCTTGAAGCCAAATTTTACTCCCAGACACTTGTGTGCAGTCAATGAATTTTCAGAATCTCAAAGCACTACACACGCATGTCTGGGTTTAAGATTTGGCTTCATTTATTTACTTCAGGTACCGTTCCATGTATTTTAGTTCAATGTTTTATACAGATAAGTGAAAGTCTGCCATGCAATTTTTTTTAACATTTTCGTTAAAATTTATTTGGCCAAGTTTTGCACCATACTTTTTTCCATAAAAATTGGTTTTCGCTGTTCACAACTCAACCCGTGGGAAGACTTAAAGGTCATGTGTGTGGGGAGATGGCATATTCCCATCAATAGCAGCAGAACAAAATAAAATGTTATAGACAATGATAAAATATGTTGTGCATTGCTCAAGATGTTTTTAGTATAAATTATTCACCACAGATGGGTATCAAGTATTTCTACTAAGTGATGAGCTTTGGGCACCTAAAGTAAAAAAATGGAATTGGATGAAAGACTTCGTTGGATAGAGATCCGTGTTGCATCTTCATTGAAGCCAAGGGCGGAAGATCTTAAGCGACTTTTTTCAAAAAAAGAAAACAGGTTTTGATTTGTTTGTATACAATATTTGGCACTACCAGAACTATGCACTTTAGGTCAGGTCCATAGTTTAAATAAATATTCATTTAACATTTTTTTAAGAACAAAGATCAGAAAAGAGTTGTATATTACCTATAAATTTTAAGCAAGGTTCATTGATAATTAATATTTCATATTGTATTTTATAGAGAAACAATGTTTGAATTTTGCAATAAAGATGAACGTCGATACTTGCTTGTCTATTTATCAAACGTGACGGACGAAGGCTTCGTTGCATCATTTAAAGCACCAAATTACTTCACAGATAAAGCTATGTTCTTCTGCAAGACAAATGAAGCAAGCAAATTATCTCGAGATAACATCGCGAGCAATGTTGGATTTTGTGACTGCTCAAACAAACCACTGAAACATTTAAAAAGGCTCGTTAAAGATGTGTATTTGCCTGTCCTGAGTATTGAAAATGGTGGTGGTGTAAGTGCTGACAAACTAATGGATCTCTTGCATCGACTTGTCTCTTGCATTCACGTATTTGATGGACACATTGAGGTAGATTTTGGTACTTATTAATAACTATAATTTTTTGTTATCAGTTATATCTTTTTAGTAATTGGCTTTTCTTTACGTTGCTATCAACAATTAACTTATCTCCGATAGGCATCTCTATATCAATCATAAGTCTTGCAGTACTGCTGTAGCCAGCCAGACTATTAATTAGTCCTGCTTGCTGTATGTACGTTAATTTGTCTGTTTTTACTTACTGCAAAAATAATAGATTTCTAATGAATAACGATGATGAAGCTTATTTTTATACATTCGAAAAATGTACTATCCAATGAATAACGTTATCAATGTTTCGTGCAGCCTACGTACCCTGAAATTTATATAGCAGGACAACATGTTGGTTACTAGCTACGCCACTGTAAGTTATATAATCAACAATCTTTTGAATTTTAAAACCAGGCTTTTTTCCTGTTAGAAATAGTTGCATTTAAAGTTTTTTTCTTTTTATTTGCGATAGCTCCTTTTCTCTGTATAGGAAAAGATGAAACTCGGCCCTAAGCTAAATTTTACATTCATCAAGATGAAATTTTATCAAAGTTTTTGTCTCGCTCTGCAATCACATTCTATTATGACAACATCAGCAGAAATACTCGTTATTAAGATCTTTCTGAGAAATTGTGTTTTGTATTAATGTAAGTTAAGTGTAGCTGATTGTTTTGATATGAAAATCACGAGCGATGTGACGCGATGCATCTCTTTCAATTGTTTTTCCAAATAAAATTACACGTATATATAGATTTTGCCCACTGCATGCATATTTATTTTATCCTAACTATTTATTGTCATCATTCTCTTATAGAACAAGGTTGCTCTTGCTCTTCCTTCTATTGAAGTTCTATCTGAAGCTGCGGCTATTACCGGCCGAAGACCGGCAGTCATCCATGTTTTAGAAACGACAGTTGTTAATTGGATTAGACAGATTAAGGTTTGAAGTTATTCAACTTTTCTCTACAATGTATTTAGTAATAGAATTATTGTAACATTTTTGAGAGGTTTTTTAGGGTGCATTAAAACTAGATCCTGAAGCTGAGATACGTAAACAAGCTGGGACATTTCCAGGACCGTTTATTGAGATTGAGGTAAATTTCATCACGTACATATATAGTGGTTCTTCTTAACATAATCAAATAAATAAATATCTATTCAACTTTATTTATTCATCTGCACCAAGTTTTTCAAGCATTTCATTATCTTTCCACAAAGTTTTACGTATTTGCTACTACGTATATTTTATTTGTAGGTGTGGTCACTTCATTTAAGTAGACTGAATTTCATTGATAAACAACTACAATCTCCTATTGCTGTGAACATCATCACGAATCTTGAAGATGCTCATAGCACGTATGGACAAAGCTTTGATTTGGTAAAGAAAGAGTTGAACAAGGTTTGAACTCAGTTTATTTAATATCTACTAATTGTCTCTAACCACTATCTTTTCTCCATGCACTATCGTTTCTTTGCTGTTTGCTGTATTAAATTATACGCTGTCTGATCTAACTAATTTGTGTACGTATTTATTTTAGGCCAATGTAGAATGTAAGGAAAATCTTCAGTATTTACAAACGCTGGTGCCTTGGTTTAAAAAACTTCATCACACAAAATCTTTGTCGTCCATTTTGAAACAATTTCCACCTCTAATGCACACCGTATACCTAGTTTGGTTGCATTCCAGGTATTGAAAATATAATTATCTTCACTGTTTTGATTTATTGGAGATCGTCTACGAAAAAGATGCATGTGAGATAGATAATATTTTCATTTGTTAAGGATGTCTTTTTTAGTTAGAGCTAAATTTATAGCTTTATGTGAGAATTGTTTATAGTGACATCTTTTCTCTTCAAGATACTACCATGAAAACAGTCACTTTCATCGTTAAGGATGTCTTTTTTAGTTAGAGCTAAACTTATAGCTTAATGTGAGAATTGTTTATAGTGACATCTTTTTTCTTCAAGATACTACCATGAAAAAAGTCACTTTCATCGTTAAGGATGTCTTTTTTAGTTAGAGCTAAATTTATAGCTTAATGTAAGAATTGTTTATAGTGACATCTTTTTTCTTCAAGATACTACCATGAAAAAAGTCACTTTCATCGCTTGATATCCATGTTGTCTCATGAAGTTGTCGAGCGAGCAAAATCATTTGTCTGCCATTTTGTTCTTGATGAACCAGATGAGGTGAATGAATGATTATTTTTGTCTATTTGTTTTTTTGCTTTATCTTATCTTTTCCAACACGTCATTTTTGGTGATTGGACCGAAAAGCGGCCAGAATCCTTCTATTTGATGCATAATTTATATTCAAAGTTTACTTGTTTTCACATTCGATAAAAAATTCAGCTATAGTTATCTCTAATTGCATATCATTTAGTCGGCTCAAAGTTTAAAAGATGCCCTTCGACTATGTGCATCTTTCCGAGGAAGTTATTTGGATAAAAAAGACAAAGCTGATGTCTTCAATCAAAAGATGCGTTGTAAAATGTCTCCGTGCAGGTAGAGCTACTAACACTTTGACCGTGTGGGCTGTAAGCAAATGTTTTTACTTTTGTACAGTGTCATTAGATTTTTATATCGTACTATTATTGTTTTGTTTATTTTAAGCGTGGAATCTGCCATGTTTAGGCAGAATTGGAGTGGAACAGACAAAGATGGTCGATCTAGTACATATCGAAAACAATCTGCTTTACAGTACGCTGAAAAAAATGAAACGTGGGTAGATTCCCCTTGGCCCGCGAGAAATAATCACGTGTTTAGCATGCTAAACAATTTTATGGAGCGATGCAATGATGTCTTGGAACTTGTGCAAAGTACAACACATTTCAAAATGTTGAGACTGGCCTCCGAAATTGGCGGAGCTGGAGGGACTAATCTTAACAGCCTTGTTAAAGAAATTTATGGAAATTTTTTAGAAGCGATCGAGAAGATGAAAGGATATAATTTGGTAAATTGTGCAAAAACAAAGCGTTTGAAATTTTCGTTGATCTTCACGACGATGAAAAACTTTGATCAATATATAGGATGTATTGGAAGTGGAGGTGAATGGAACAAACCTTTTTGAAAAAGCGTTTTTTGAATTTCGTTCAGTTTTAAAGGTAAAAATTTACCTGATGTAAAACAATCCCAAATTTTTAAACAGGTAAGTTTTTCCTGTGACATTCTACATGTTTGTGATCTTGAACTTTTAAGAGTCTTGAGCGTCGTTTGGCTGATGTCTTGCGTCAAAGCTTCAAGCAATGTCCTGACACTAAAGCGAAGCTCCGTTTACTGGAGGTGTTTGAAGGAACAAGTGGAAGGGAACTTATTCAGGTTGGAAACTTATCAAACTTAGGAATTGGTTCTAAAAATTAAATTATTGTACAAATCATGCTAATACGTATCTTGTCTATACATTACAGCATTGCATAAAGTTGACAAAGATTGTCTAATAAAAATCGGATAGTCTAACCCTCTAACTTTCTTTATGTTTCTTTATTAGGCCTTTATGAAACTAACATGAAATGTTAGAATGTGAAAATGTGCGTTTATATAAATAAGCTGATGAGATTTGCAAATAGTTTATTTTCCTAGTTATACTCTTATTATGTAAAATATTATTAATTTCCATGGAATAATATTCACGGGAATAATAGTTTAGTGAAAATACAATACTAAAATACTCATCCGACAATTCCTAAACTTAAACGCAAGATATACAGAATGTTTGTTTTCTGAGCTTTCGTATCTGTGATCTCATTCTTCACTTTCTCGTGCTGGTTATTGTTTTAACAACCGATCTTCAACAATTTTGTAAATTTTAGGAGAATCTGCTCGATATAAGTGAACAAATGTTAATGCACTTTACAAAAAATGTCGAAAATATGAAAGATTACTTTCATCTTCGTGTCAACAATCCTCCAGTTCATTCACATCTTCCATTTATCGCAAGCAAACTTATGTGGCTGGAAGGAATTAAATCTAGAATTGGCGTGAGTATATTTCCCCCTATGAGAATATAGTCGTTGAATTCCAATGTGGGTAAGAAAATCCATTCCTTGTTTTAGGAACCAATGGCAAAATTCCGAAGACTTTCTTCAGTTTCATTTAAAGGTGACAAAGGATGGAAATTACGAGACAATTTCAACGATTTGATAAAAGATATTAAACGGTATTTTACGGCAACTTATTGTTCCATAATATCATATTTATGTAGCTCGTATACTATTGAAACATATCTTTTCTAATCTTGTTTAGGACTGAATCTCTAGCAATTTCTTCATGGCAAAATTCTATCCAAGAGGACTTGCGATCAAAGATGAGCGAACCATTACTGGTATGTAATATTTCTTTGGACCAGTAAGTACTAGTAATTCATAATTTTTATCAATAAAAATTTTCGGTACTGTAGACATTTACCAATAAAGCACTTTTTTACGGACTATTTCAAAATAAAATCAAAGACAAGACAGGGTTTTATTTGTTTATATTAGTAAATAAACCAAAGATACGTATGATCAAATTAACTGTAAACTCTCAATATCTTCCAGATTGAAGTAAATGATTGTGAAAAAAACAGTAGGATTGTTCTGGTGAACTTAGATCCCAAGTTGTTGTCTTTGTTGAAAGAAGTTCGTTATTTGACTGAACCGCCTTTTCGTCTTCGAATTCCTGATCCAGCGAAATTGCTAATACGTCATGTAAATGTCGACCAATTAAGACGAACTGCTGCAAGATTAGAAACGATTGTGTCTCGTTATAATGGAATCCACAAGAATATACAACCCAATGAATTTCCTCTTTTTGAAAGGAAACTTACAAAGATAAATGAGGTGTGTATTATATAAGAATATTATTCTATATATTATTTTTGTATTAATTGCTTCATAATATTTAATTTTCAATACTAATATGAGCAGCCTTTATAAAAATCACGTATTTTAAACTTCTTGCTAGCTACTGAATGAAGGAATTCATAATTACAGTTGGAAGACAGCGGATTTGGCTGATTTTGTTGAGCATTTGTGTTCACTTGTTTGTGAAGACGTTCATAAAAATCTCGCAACGATTCAGAATAACTATAAGGAGATAAAATGTATTGTCCACTCCTGGTCTCAGGAAGTTTGTGTAGACGCTATGCGATCACGTGACAAACTTAAGTCCTATTCTATAGATGAACTGAACTCCTTGCACAGGTAATTTTCGTCATAATGTTTTGAACTTTCATCTTTTATGTATATATATATATCTTTAATTGTTTTGTAATTATTTTGATAGAGAAAGTATGACTTCAACGGAGCACTCGATCGCAATTGGAGGCAATCGAATTCACGGTTTACTTGCATCTTCCTTTGAAGTAAGCTCGTATTTATAGTAATAGCTGCGTATGTACGTAATACAGGAGAAAAATGTTGTAAAATTACACTTTACTCGATTCACATCATTGAAATGATGTCAGAACACACGTTTCTATGCACGAAAGTGATCAAAATAACGTGAGAACAATGTAAAAATATGAGGGGAAAAGTTTGTCTCATTACTCGTAAAGCCAGACTTCGATTGAAGTGAAAAAAATGAATTTGTGCAACAGTGATGAGAAAAAATAAATTGCATAACTTTATGTTCATAGTACAAACCAGCTTAACATTAGTAATTTACTCATTATATATGACATATATTAAATAGTGTTACTCTATTCATTTTCACAGGCTGTACAAGTAAGTCGGGCCTCTCCTGCATGGCAAGATTACATCCATTGTATAAGTGAGTTTGTTTTGGAAGGTCTCAAAAAATCTGTACTTGTATCTTTGAAGTCAATGATGAAGGAAGTCAGCATGACTATAGATGCTCAGGTAGTGTGTTGTTTTGATTGTGTTTTTTTTTTGTTAAAAAAATACAACTGTCTTTCAAAGCGCAAAGTAGTACGTAGCTTTCTATAAATTCCAGTCAGAAATTCGTGAACTTATGAAATATTTTGTCCGGTAAGATTTGTTGTTAAGTAGAGAATTTTACGATAACTTCTAACGGTCTTTTGAAAAGCCTTTCTAATATAAATTGTAAGTCTGTAAATTGTTGGCAAAACACTGGTGAGAAATAGATTCCATTTTGCGTCTTTTACGATTGACCGTTAGCCAACAGTTTATGCATACACTAAGCTCATTATATTGTGGTTGTGACAGAATTTGTAATCACAATTTGACAATCATATTTAATGTTTGTTTTTAGAAAATGCAGTCTTGCTATACAAAAATATGTTATTTATTGAGAGCAAAGTTTTCCTGTCAGTATTCTTCGTTAGTTTGGAACTTTGTATTCCCCGATTTTTAGAAGGAGAGTGATTGCATTAAAAGTGTAAGTAAAATTTTTTCATCAGGAAGAGGAAGTTTTCGTGCCAGTCATCACCATTAGACTGGAGCTTTCTGGTTCCCAAGTTGTATTTCAGCCAAAACTTGACGAACAAGACGCAACGTTTAGTGTCCAAGAATTCTTTTACGGTTGGATTGAAGATATTTTGAAACGAAGTCACATAGTCAAACCAATCGAATCTGGACTCAAGGTTTCGTTATTTTATCGTATATTTTTTTTGATAAATTTTTAAAAATGTCTTGTGCTCTGAATGGTGTTACCCATGTATTTTAGACATACTACAGCTTGATTTCTGATATGGAGGATGTCAAAGAATTAATATCTTCAATAAAGATGATCGTTAGAAATAATGGATTGCAATGTCAGGTTTGTGAAGATATTTTCATCAAATTTGCTGGAAGGAAAAGTTTATTATGAGAGACATTAATTTTGCAATTTGCAGTATTAATCTATTTTTTGTGTTATATTAGTATTCAATATTCATCGTAGAACTTGCTGGGAACATTTCACAAGTACGCATTTCTCTGGATGCAAGATGTTGAGAGAACATTTGATGAATTCCTTGCTGGGAATATTGTTGCACATCCACGTGACATGACGAGGCCAGAAGCCCTGCGTTCAAGTGCATCAATTACGTCACTAAAAGTAAAAGAAAGCAAAGGATCACTTACGTAAGATTATTGATATCAAAAAAATTGTTTATCGGTATCTTTTTGTATTATCTTACATTGTTTTACTCCTCTTCGTTGAATTCAGTATAGAAAAACAGATTCTATTACGTATGTTCTTTAGCTCAAGTATTCATACTTTGGGGGCTTATTCTCTTGATACGAGTGGTACACTGGGGTTGTCTGAAAAGAACTTTCTCCTAAACAAGCTTTCAGAGATTGAAAAGGCTACATCCTTGCCATCACTGGATGATTTTGACGAAGAATTAAAAATATTTAAAGTAAGTTGTCAAATCATACATAGTTTTATGGAGTTATGCAACGAAATTCTCGCTACCATGAACTGTAAGAAACCGTTCATTAGGCAACTTTTCCCTTCGCATGTAGACAATGTCACATTACGTAAATTAACTTTTTGTAAGTCGGTGTCTTGTTTAATAAATTTATTTCGTCCGGTTTTCTATTTAAAATGATTTAAAATTTCATAACAAGGGTTGAAAGTGGGTTTCAATTTGGACTATACCAACGATTTGGTTTATGAAATATTATCATTGTAAAAACTTTAAAGTCTTTGCCTTGGAAGTAGATCCAATCGGTTGTTGCTACAATTATGAACTCAAACAGTTGGTCTAGTGAATATCGCATCATCAGATGATTTTGAATTTTTTTTTGACATTAATTTCTTTGTGGCAGTGTTTTTTGAAACTTTGCATTATCCTTTGATGGCTAGTTTCGCTTTTGTTGTTACAAAGGAGAGGTTTTATAATAATATTATATAATGACATGCTAATTATTTTAAATGGTCTTGGAATGTTCAGGTTTGTAGAGATGAAATTGAAGAGCTTAATAATAGCTTGGATATCGGCTTTACACGGGTCAACACTCGTCCTTTACAGCAAGTATTACAGGCATATGCTAGCAAATGGATGTTTACTTACACAAAGTACTTATCTGACCAGGTACGATGAGAAACACCAAGAGCTCCAAATTTATTTCTCACGATCTGCATTTTGTACTAATATGAAGTATACGATTTTTGAATGAGTTTATGCTATATTTTTCAGGTATCAAACATTCTCAACGATTTAGACTCTTTCTTGAAACGGATAGAACCTGGTATTGAGGCCATTACTGGCAAAGAGAGAGATATTACGTCATTTATGCGACTTATGGGAATATTTAATGAGGTACAGACTTGCTCAAAAAGCTTACAAGAATTATTATAAAAAATGTACTTTTGTCTTCACACAAAAATATCCTACTTACAAGATAATGCTTTCATGCAATATCCTGTTAGGATTTATTATATGTATGTCAGTTTCTTATATCTATTTGTAAAATCTCGTATCTATTTTTAGGTGAATACTCAACAAGCAGAAATGGATAGCAAGTTTGTTGCAATGAAAAGGTCTATTAATTTGCTTGAAAAATACAAGCAAAAACTTCCAGGTACAACGCAAAAATTTTATGCTGCAGCCCCACAAAAGTAAGTACAACTGATCTCGTGTGGAATAAACAACGATTCTGGTGTTTTTGAACGAGGTATTTATAAAAAATTGTTGTTTTTATTTAGGTGGAATAACCTAAAATTAAAGGTTGCTCAAGCTAAGCAGAGACTTGGTCCTCGAATACAGTCTGAAGAAAAAGCTGTTACTGCTGTAAGTTACGGAAATTTTCCAGTAATATACAAAAAATATCGTTGATCTCTAAATGAATGATCTCAGCTGCTTGAAGATGGAGTAAAATAGAAAGAACATTTTTAATCTTTAGGAGTTAAATGCGTTTGGGAAACGTTGTGATCTTCTTTTTCGTGAACTTATGGCATCGGCAGTCTTTAAAAGGAAATGTCTGATTTATACGGCTTTTAATGTAATGGAAATGTTTGAAAAGAGATTGAAGGTTTTGGAAAGTGAGGCTCAGGTTACTAAGTTAAAGAATTGTGATGTTTGGTTGTTTACCTCTTGAAGTTTGGTTTCTATGTACAATTTTTGTAAATTGATGTTTTATTTTTTATTAGGATTTGATTGAATTACAAGAACTTCTTGAGAAGAACATTGTCAACTTTTCTATTTTGCCTCAGTAAGTTAAAATAGGAAACATCCAATCGTCAAAAAAAAAGTGTAATTGGAGTCATTGTAGAAATTCTTAATTATTTTTCCAACTTATTACCATGGAATTATTTTACTCAGAACATCCACGGTTACATAAAAATCTCCTTCTAAGCTTTTATAAATTAAGATATTCTGTAGCAAAACTGATAAATTTATTTCCCATTTTTTAAATTCAAATGCATGGGCTGCTCCTTAGCAAACAATTATTTTGAAATATGCGTGAACAACTTTGCCGTCTTTGTAGAGTGGGATCTGACCTAAAAGGTCTTCGGGAAGTGTGGGAAATGTTTAGGTAAGTTTTTTTTTATCGTTTTGTGTATAGCTATTGTAGTAGTGTGTGGTTGTGTGTCGCGTAGTAAATGATTTTAAATAGAAGACGTAATATATTTATTATTATCTCTACATTAGTTAAAATGAACGTACATAGCTATTGTAGTATGTGTTGGTTGTGTGTCGCGTAGTAAATGATTTTAAATAGAAGACGTAATATATTTATTATTATCTCTACATTAGTTAAATTGAACGTACATAGCTATTGTAGTATGTGTTGGTTGTGTGTCGCGTAGTAAATGATTTTGAATAGAAGACGTAATATATTTATTATTATCTCTACATTAGTTAAAATGAACGTACATAGCTATATTCTACACATTTCACAAGGTCGGTACAATGTTTGAGTTTTGCAATAAAGATGAACGTCGATACTTGCTTGTCTATTTATCAAACGTGATTGAGGAAGGCTTCGTTGCATCATTTAATTGCCAAATTACTTCACAGGTAAAGCTATGTTCTTCTGCAATTCTTCTTCTTTCACAAGGTCGGTACAAGAACAACAAAATGAAAGGAAACGACAAAGGTGGTTTACTTTGGACACAAAGAGTCTTCAAATAATCTTAGAAGAACTTTTAAGACAAATTCATTCTTTACCTTCCCGCACTCATCCCTGGGATGTGTACATTGGTATGTTAGAATCTGTTGTTGATATGCAGGTAAAGTACATAATTTTTATCATTCCTTTAGTTATTTTTTTCGTTTATAAAAAAGAAATCAACTTGTTTATAATTTGGGAAGGCGTGTTTACCTCTTGTTGAAGACCTACAAAAGGCGGCACTTCGTTCTCGACATTGGAAACAATTGTTGAGATTGACCGGTGAAAGTCCTCATACAATGATCAATAATGGATTAATGAAGATGTCTTTTGGACAATTTATAGAATTTGGATTTCATCGTAAGTAGTTGTCATGTCAAACTGTTCAATTATTATAGTTGTTAAAGTTTCCTTTTACACAAGACGGTCGTTTACGTATATAATATCGTGGTCCATAAAAACGCTTGATTCTCGCGCAAAAGTTATGTATCCTGTATGTTGATAAATAATAGAATTAGTATTGAAATAGAATTGGCTAAAACTTGTAATGTCCTCAACTTAGATCTTCACAACATAATTTTTTTCATCGTTGTATAGAACATGTTGATGAAGTACGATCAATAATTCAAAAGGCAACCAAAGACGTTGAAATTGAGAGTTCGCTTAAAACTTATGAAGAAGTTTGGTTAAGCAAAGTGTTTGAACTGAAACGTTATTCGAAAGCTCGAGCTTCCTCAGCCGCTGTCGTGAGTGGAAATCAAGAGGTTAAATTTCTCAAGTATTTATAACTTACGTAAAAATATATTGTAATGATACTTATGACGTTTTAATAGATAAATGGTAGTGAAATTGACTCCGAGGTTCACGGTCATAATGGGCATCGACACGGTTTATCTACAAGATATTCAGTTACAAGTCACGGTAGTGAAGGCTTAAGTCATAAAGAAAGTCGAACTCTTCGAACAACATCGTCATTAACATCTGGAGCTTTCTCTCACTCACTTTTAAATTTGACACAAGTATGAAAGAGTTTCACGAACATTTTGTAAAGTTGAGTTTAACAACGATGATCGTTTCTTTTTCAGGATTCTGGTCCACTTTATTTGCTAACGAATTGTGATCCCATTTTTGAAGAACTCGAAACCCACCAGGTCAGTGTGTCTATAAACGTGAATATATATAAAGTGAATTCTTTTCAAATCGTCTATGGTGTTGTTTCAACACTGTTCTTCTTATTGTTATTGTTGTTGTTGTGGTGTTTGTTTTTGTTGTCGTCATCGTCGTTGTTGTTGTTGTTCTTGCTGTTGTTTTTGCTGTTGTTGTTTTTGCTGTTGTTGTTTTTGTTGTTGTTTCTTGGATTGAGTGTATAACATCTTTATGATAAGAGGGTTCATTTTCCTGTAAATATCATGGGAAATTTAAAATGAGTTTTATGGCAATTTTAACCTCATAAGTATTTTCATAGACACAAGTTTTGATCATTATTCAGGCCTGAGAGCTTAAAAGGTTTTTCCTCAACCCATTAGTATGTTTTTTCTAAACATTTTTATTCATTTTTAAACTTTTGAATTTGGGAAAATTTAAAATTCCCATCGAATATATCAATCACGAAAGCTTACCAATTTACTTGCATGTACTCTATTAAGATTTCTGTCTCATATTAACCAACACCTGTTCGCATATTTCTTGTAAAGAATCCTCTCAAACATAGTCACCACATTTTTGTCAGGTTTCATTGCAATGTATGTTATGTGGAAGTTCAGCCAGCTCGTTCACTGATGAAATACAAAAGTGGCAAAAACAACTACAAACTATTGAAGCTGTATTATCCGTGTGGCTTGATGTTCAGGATAAATGGATGGAACTGGAAGATGTTAGTATGGTTTGAATTGACAACTTTATTCATGAGTACGTACGTCATTCTGTATACATTTTATTTCCTTTTACTACGTAGATATATGGTAGTTTTGAAGTTCGTATTACGTTGCCTCACGAAGCAAATGTGTTTGCTGCAGTGAACAGAGATTTTCGAGTGCTGATGAAAGTGACGGAAAGAAATTCTAACGTCTTGCAGAGTTGCTCAAGAGCAAGTGTGTTTTAATATCATGTTCTTTTTCATTTTTATTTGACTCAATCATTTCTTTGTTTGTGCTCACAAAATTGATTATTATGTTGGAATGCGTTAAAAATGAACAATCAACATTTCATAAATATATAAAATGTTGATTTTTTCATTGTTCATTGTTGTTAATTTTAATTAACCATTGGTTGATTTGCAAAAATATTGGATAGCTCTCTCAATGACGTAGGCGTATGAAAAAGGTTGTCATGTCTTTTCCTCAAAAATCTGCGTTTGTCGTCTTTAAATTGATAATCTATTTTTTAAGAGGATAAATGTATGCAGGCTTTGTGAAAGTAGCTCTAGAATGGTATAAAATGCTTGGAACAGCACATAGCCGTTTGGAATTTTATGAAAATTTAAAGTCTATAGTTTTTGTTCACTTTTACGTTTTTAATAATTTCACTGCAGATATCCAGGCAAAACTTGAAAAGATGCAAAGTAATTTGGAACAGTGTTGGAAATCACTTCTTGTTCTTTTGGAAAGAAGGCAGCAAAAATTTCCTAAGTTTTATTTTCTCTCTACAGAAGATGTTCTTCATGTTGTTTGTAATGGTAATTATTTATTTTCAATTTACCTAACTGACTTACTCGGCATTGGCATCTCCAACAAAGATTATTTATATAACAAATGTAGTACCTAAGTATTTATTATTGTGCTAACTGACTCACTCGGCATTGGCATCTCCAACAAAGATTTTTTATATAACAAATGTAGTACCTAAGTATTTATTATTGTGCTATTATCCTGTCCCTTTTAATCCCTATTTATTATTAGGTCATCATCCTGCTCTAGTTAATCCCTATCTATCCAAAATTATTGAGAACGTCAATCACCTTCAATATAAGACTGTTGTAAGAGATAATATGTCGGCGTTTCACGTTTTGGGTGTGGTCAGCAAAATGGAGGAGCATGTGGATTTTGCCGAGGTAAGTAATAAGTATTGGTTTCTTGCATGGTTAGTTGTTTATGTGATTATTTTCAATTTATTCCCAAGGCTATTGTATGCGACAGTACTATTGAGAACTGGCTTCTGGATGTCGAAAAATCACTTGTAGGAACACTGAGTACACAGGTAAAAAATATCATTGAAGGACTTGGCGAGACTTATTCAACTATATTGGACATCAATGATGGCAACATTGAAACATGGATTCTCGAAACTGCTTCCGATGTTGTTTCACTTGTTACGCATATTGATGTAAATTCAAGTGTTGAACAATGCTTCATGGAAAATGAACATGAACAAATGAAATCTATGAACGAACTATTGGAGAAAATCATTTGCACTATAACATCTGTAAGTCGTGTATTAAGGAAGAGTGGTGTTCCTTCTACCCCAAAATATGGTAAACCTCGTTCGACAAGAGGTGAACTAGATGATGAGGATCGGAAATCTGAATCTCGTTTTGAAGTGCCTGGTCAAACTTCCTACCACGACAAGTTATGTCTTCCTCATCAACGTCAAAAATTTGCAAATCTGATTGCGTTGTTTGTGCACACTCGTGATATCATTGGAATGCTTTTAAATTTATCAAATGAAGGTTGCAAATCATTACAACAAACGTTTGAATGGTCTTCTCAAGTGAAATATCATTATTCAAAGGGTGAAAATTCTGTTTCCGTTAAAGTGTTCAATGCTACATTTCAATATGGAATGGAGTTTCAAGGTTCTTGCCCAAGATTGGTCATAACGCCTGTTGCGGATAAATACTTTGTAAATTTAGCTCAAGCAGTCAAATCACATTTGGTGGGAACTTGTATTGGTCCTTCGGTAAGGTTTTACTTCTATTATACTTCATAATTCCTACTTAGAAAGTATTATTTGTACAATCATGCAGGTGCTATAACAATTTATTCAAGTTTTCTAGCCATTTAATGTAAAAAATATTCATCTATCAACATGAAAAATTGACCTCTAGGTAAAAGTAAAGATTTTTACCAAATGTGTTTACCATTCGTGAATATTCATTTAAAGCATATCTTTGTACCTATAAAAAGTTAAAGAATAATATTTCGCGCAAGGCCTTTCCTTGAAAGCAATTCAATTTTAAAAGAAATCAAGTAGGCACAACTGGATGTATGAGTAAACACCCCTCTCCCCCAATTCATGTTCTAGGGACGGCCCAGTTGAATTTATATAGATATATTTATGTTCAGTAAATTGCATATAACATAATGAGCAATAAATCTTTGTGATATATGTATATATAATCTCTATTTTCTCCTTAAGGGAGTTGGAAAGAACGAAACCATTCATGATTTTTCACGGGCTTGTGGTAAACCTTTCTATTTATTTTCTTGTGCTGCTTCAATGAATCAAGTGTTTTTAACAGGAGTTTTCAAAGGATTGGCTTTGACTGGTTAGTGTTGTCCATTGTTTGATTTTATTGATGGTTTTCACTAATTGTATAAGTGTGTAATACGCGTGTCTTAGTTTTATTGAAATGTAATTTTGTCATATAAAATACGCTTTCTCATCAAGTATGTATTCAACATAAATCTTTTTGACTTTTTGCACGAAGCGCTTTTTAATTTGAAATATTTTTTCAGGAGCATGGATATGCTTTCAAAAGATGAACGTCATGGAAAACAGCGTATTATCTTTCATGGTTCAGCTTATCCAAAGTGTTATGGATGGCTTGAAAGCAAAGAAATCTTCAGTTATTATTGGAAATGAAGATGTTGCTCTTACGCCGAGTGCCGCTTGCTTTGCTACCATAACTTCGTCTAGCTCAATTAATGATCCTTTAAGCCGTTCATTTGACTATTTTACATCGATGCCGTCGGATCTCGCTGAGTTACCAAGAGAACTTCTGCAAAGATTACGTGCCGTGTCATTCACTCGACCTGATAAACTTATTATGTGTGAAGTCTGTTTGATGGCAAACGGTTTTACAACTGCATCGCGTCTTTCCAAATTGATACTTCGACTTCAAGTTTTATGCGAAACATTTATTTCTTCCTACACTCTTTCAAACAATCAGATGGAGAATTTTCCATTACGTGTGGCAAAGGGCTTTAGTTGGAGTTCGGTATGTCTAAAGAAGATCATTAATGATGCGGCAAATCATTTATATGAGAACTGTTTTGAAGATAAAATACAATCTTCTGACGATATTAATGTTCTTGATGTTAAGAGTTCCATTGAAGATTCGCAAATTATTGATGAAGGTCTGTATTTACGTTTTTATACATTTGCAATTAGTTCGCTTCTCACTAAGATCAGGGAATTTTTTGCTTGTCCTCAATCTCGAGATCTCTATTCCGGCCAAAATACACGATGCCTTAATTATCCTGTTGCTTTCATTGATGTGTTTTTTCAGTGGTGTAACTAGACTCGATAGTTTGGGGAGGAGGCTCAACATTCATACGTATAACAGACAACAATTGATTACAAAAGAACTTAATTTGCCATAGTTTAGGAGTATTTTGTCTCTACTGATACTCACGAGTTGTGTTGTTACGTATGTTCAATCTGTAGTTTCAAAATAGACAATTGTACTTTGGCTATTTGGCATTGTTTAAATTGTTCAAAATACAGAGCAATTACTTTGATATTTACCATCAACATATTTTCTTGTTGTTTATAATACAGATTTATTGCACACGGAAGATATTACTGCAACAGAAATTGAAATGGAAACAAAAAGCCAAAACACCGCAGAAATTGGAAAGGAAATTGAGAATAATTGTAAATACTCTGCTGAGACTCTGGAGGAGCTTGCACTTTTGAAAGCTATTAGAGATACCTTTGTTCCAGGATTATCTACATCAAATGCTGATATTTTTGCCAGTTTCATGGCTGACATAAGTCAGTATGCAGACACTGTTGGAGTAATTGATGATTATACTGTACCAAGCGAAACTAGTGATTCAAGCAAGACAGACATGACTTCGCTAAAACCAGCTGAACTACAAAAACCACTTGAAGGAAGTAGGTACTTTACATCAGCATGCATGTAGTTTTTTTCCAGTTTTTACTGTCGTCTTTCTTGTAAAGTCACTGAATCTTATTATAAGTGTTTATTTCACTTACTAAAACCTTAATTGTTTTTTCCAACTGCCCATTTTAGTTGATGGAAATGAAAGTTTTGCTGTCATTGCTGCATTAAAAGCACTTGGCTTACAACGTGGTAAATTATTTGAAAATCGAGTCATCCAGTTATTACAACTTGTTGCTGCACACAAAACAGTACGTTACGAAGTGTTTATTATCTGGCAATATGTCGTATGTTTTCTATCTTTATTCCATTTTGTTCACTTTTTTGTGTCAAGGTTATGGTGATTGGACCATGCGGTTGTGGTAAAACAGAATGCATAAAATCTGTAGCTGCAGCTCATAGACAAATGGGTAGAATTGTTCGAAAAGACATCGTATGTACGGGGGCACTTGAATCGTTTGAACTTATGGGTTGTTGCGATGTGGTGACTGGGTAAGATGTCAAACATATGATGGTTTTTATTACATTGTGAAAACACTCGATCTCTCTGCTCACATTTGAAAATGTACATCCTAAGAATAGAATTACTGTTGCTACCTAATATTTGTGTCTTTTGTAGTGAGTGGAAAGATGGCTTTTTACCACGACTACTTCGAAAACATTCGCAACAAATGAGGACGAGTGAACTGTTTTCTCAAATGAAACCAACACCTTTCGCTCAGTGGATTCATTTGGACGGCATTGTATGTTTTGTGAACATATAATTATTTGAACTAATTTATATTGAATTGTGGCTACAATGTGCAGTATACAAAGAAAAAGATCGAAAGGTTTGATATATCATGTTGAACTGGAATTCTCTTTTGAATTTTGTCAGATTGACTCGATTGAGGGAGAAGCTTTTGATGTGATGATACACAACAATGGAACTGTTGTTTTTCAAAGTGGTGAAAGAATTGGAATACCCGAAAATCTTAAGATCATATGGGAGGTGAATCCTTTATTTGTTGTTGTGTGTATAGTTACAACACGAAACTATTTGATAATATACAACATGATAACGTAATATTTCTATTTAGATTGAGCTTTTTTAATGTATTTTGGTCATTCTTGTTATCATGCTTTCATTTGCTTTTTACATAAATTGTTCTTATATGAAGTTCAAACAATCATTTTTAATGTTTCTTAACACATATAGGTTGAAAACTTGCAACATGTGAGTCCTTCAACAGTTTGTCAAGTTGGTCTCCTTAGTATGACCAAAGAAGATGTTACTTGGCACATGTTAGTCAAGAAATGGATCAATAAAAAACCTGATCGTGAAGCAGAATTGCTTGATTTGTTATGTGAGCGTTACATTAGACCAACATTGGAATTTTTAACAGCTAGTACGTCTGTGCCTCCTAAACCTGGTGCAGCTCTTACGAGAGCTAAATATAAACCGTTACAACATGTCGTATGGACTACAGAAATTACTATGACAGAAACTTTGATTGCTCTCTTTGAGGTATGCTTTGTCTGTCAACCGAGACTCTCGTTGCCTTCATTGAGGCATGCTTTGTCGATAGACTACATGAATTACGCATGATTACAACACTATGGACTCATACCCAGGTTACATAGCGTTTAAACGAACTTTCATAACGATTGTTATTGATGAGCACCATTTCTTGCCAATATCATTTTAAAAATATTACAGGCTTCAGTCTCCCATTTTAAAGATTTGACGCCCGTAGAATACGAAAACTACTTCAACTTTGCTGCAATATGGGCTTTTGGTGGTACGTTGATTGAAAGTCACCGCATTTATTTCAGTAAATGGTGGAAAAATCAATGGAAGGATTTCATTACATTTCCTGAAAACAGAGAGGTACATGTTTAGAATTAATTTATTACTCCCTTAGATCACGTAGCTCTTTGCTTCTACTCCATCTTGATGTATCTATTGATACCAAAGGATGCGATCGATAAATTATGCTGTTGTTTTAATTCCAGGTTTGGGATTACTTTGTCTCTACTGATACCCACGAGTTTTCGTTGTGGAGCGATTTTTTGCAACAATACACAATGTCAAATGGAGAAGGGATACCACCAGATGCGTATGTACACACTGTTGGTACAGAGGTAGTTATAATTTATTACATCCTTGCACACATTTTAAAAAAATTCACAATGCATTACGTTCCACACTAAAACGTACGCCGATTCTCGAAAACTGCTGATGTTTAGATGTGTATTTAAAATAGCAACATTTTTCGTTTGATCAGGGATTTTTCCACGTTGCAAGTCTTCTGTGTGAAGCAGGACAACCAGTGATGCTTATTGGTGAACAAGGTTGTGGTAAAACCTCAATTGTTCGTGAAAAGTTGTATAATCAAGATAGCGATGTTGCAGAGTTTTATGCTTTAAGTGTTTACTGCAATCAATTCACTTCATCAAGAACGCTATGGCGAAGTATTAATGATTGTTTGGAATGGAAACATGGAAGAACATATGTACCGAAAGGAAATAAAAAGTTGATCTGTTTGGTGGATGATCTGAATCTTAGCAAGGTATATAATAAATTGCGCCACTTCAGTGGACGATCAATAATTATAGCTAAAGCTTCCCACAAAAGCGTTGTCACTGTAATCGTTACTTTCCAAACAAAAACACACATTTCAATAAAATCAAACTCCGGTATATATTTATTTTATGTTTGCTTTCTTAGACAAATAATTACGGTGTTCAATCATCTACCGAACTTATCCGACATTTGCTTGATCATCACGGTGTTTTTGATCCAGAAACTCAACAATGGCGGGAAATCCAAGATGTGACATATATTACTACTTACAATCCTCATATATCAACCACCGTATCTAAGATTGGACATCGTTTACTTAGGCATTTCTCGCTGTTTAATGTTCCCTATCCTAGGTACGTATCGTCTTTGGTATTGGATCAAAATCATATTATTTTTTAAGATTGTATAAGATCAATCATATAACTTATGAAAATATTTTTTACTATGATGTTTTTGTACCAAAAGAGTATAGTTCTCCGATCACTAATTTATTCTCATATTTCAGTGTGGATACTCTTAGAAATATTTATTACAATTTGTTGAGGACTCATTTTTATGAGTGTCGACAACTGTCATCAATGGCCAGCGTTGCTAAAGTTGTCATGGATACAGTTGATTCCAGTTTTAATGATGTTACCATACCAAATACACTAACCAATGGAAAAAAAAAATTTAAAGAACTACTGTCCACAGTTGTTCGTGCTACGATTGAACTACAAAATGAACTACGTGTTATGTATTTGCCAACAGCTCAAAGATGTCATTATATATTCACAATGACCGACTTAACTATGCTTTTCAGGTAAAGGAGTCACACAAACTGTTACAAATTTCTTTAAACCATGCACATATATTGATATTTTCTTGAGCTTTTGTAATTTATTTTGACATACGCCATATGTGTTCATCTTTTTTGTATATTTTTGTCCTGCACGTTTCCGTAAACGTTACGTGAAGACAAAAACTCCAATTATTCTGTGTCTTTTTGACAACTAAGCTCTCTATATAGGCATCAATACTTGACTAAAAAAGATCTCTTAGTACAGTGGTTGGATTTGTGCCCTGGTTATGTGCTATATTTCCCTGAAACGACCTCTGTTTGGTGAATATTCAAAAATTATTCTGCTGTGAGCCTGGAAGCGAAATCCTTTGTTCCATGTGATATTTAAATTATTATTATTTGTAGGAACCTGTGCCTATCTCTACGACAAGGTTGCTCTGTAAGCGATCTCTTGTTACTATGGCGACACGAATGTGATTGGATATACAACAGACGACTTGTTGATTTTGTTGATCGGGAGCGTTATCGACAAACGTTTTTGAATTCTGTGAAAAAAGAATTTTCTTCCGTTGAACAGGTGTGGCTATAGAGATCCTATTTTATTCATCATGAAAAAGTCCTAGTGGACTTTAATGACACATAAAAATATTTAATGACGAACTGAATAATTGAAAAATGTTGAATAAATGTTGAGTCCAATGCTTTTTTAGATTGATATCTTGTTAAGTAAAAGTGTGATGTTTACTAATTTGGTTGAAGCTGAAGATAACATAGTTCCAGCAACTGGGGAGAGCACGATGGAGACTTCTGATGAAAATGTTCAGTTGATGTATCGTCCACTTTATAACGTTGCAAAGGTTCAATGTTGGGCGTGATCTCCCTAAGTTTGAATTTTACAAATAGTCGTCTATATGAATATATTCATACGAGTTCCACAAGAATATTGTTCTTTGTTTTTAGGTGAAACAAATTCTTTCCCATGCTATTTTGGAGTACAATAAAGACTTTCCTAAGATCAAGCTCAACTTGGACCAAGTAAGTTGAAGTATTCGGTCTTGTATTTGTGATTCTAATTGTTAATGTTACATGCCTATGCTGCTGTAAATATTCTATACATTTTGTAATTCGTTCCTATTACACTCGATCAAGAGAGATTAAGTCGCTCGATCCGTAGAACAAATCATTTGTGAATTTGATAGGTTTAAAAAATATGTTGTCAATTTTAACATTTTACTGTTCTAGGATTTGATTGAGGCAATTTGTCGTCTTGTTCGCGTTGTTCAATCGCCTCATGGCTGTAGCAATGCTTTACTTGCATCGGAAGGCTCTCCCGGTGATATGTTAGGCATGGTAAAACTGACTGGATATCTCTGTGGATTTTCAATGTGCCAACTTAATGTGTCCAGTTTCAATGGATCGCAATATACAATCTCGAACTTTAGAAATGACCTTGTTAGTGTTTACCGGAGAGCAG
Organism: Xenia sp. Carnegie-2017; assembly: GCF_021976095.1. NCBI lineage: Eukaryota > Metazoa > Cnidaria > Anthozoa > Malacalcyonacea > Xeniidae > Xenia > Xenia sp. Carnegie-2017. The sequence goes on along the minus strand of NW_025813485.1, from coordinate 2,172,785 downwards.
GTGTAAAGGTAATATCACTCTTTGTTATAAACTTGACCTTGTGAACAGTTTATTTGTATGTTATAATTGTCATATCATGAGAATTGTTTCATTAAAATGTGATATTCTATGACTTGCTGAAATATTTTGTAAATGTTCTTGAATATGAGTTCTTAGTAGTTCTAATTCCACTTTAGCGAGAAAAGATTCTTCTTTTGTTTAATGAAAGCGATATTGTAAACAAAGATATGATGGTGTACATAAGTGAATTTCTCGTATCCTCGTCTATTGCTCATTTGTTTTCGGAAGAAGAGCGAACGTCCGCCATTAATTCTGTACGATCAGATGTCACACAAGCTGGCCTGGCATATAGTAAAGATGTAGCTTGGAAATTCTTTTTAAGGTAATAATATTTCAACTTATTGCGAAGTTATTATTTTATTCTCACTGTTTAAAATATTTACCAAAGAAAAATATACTTAACCAGAAACTTGTTGAAAAATATATGTTGGTATAGTCCGAATTGCTCAATTTGTATAGGTAATATCATGGTTTCGAGTGCAATTTGGGAAAAACATGCACGAGTGAGTTTTTCAAAGACTATCAAAATTGCACGAGTCCGAAGGACGAGAATTTCACTTTATTTCTTTTTTTTTGCACTGTGTTTCACATTTTTGCACTGGTATTCAAGATAAGTTGCACTGCTCTTAACCAATGAGAATTGAGAAATTTTTCATCTATGTTATTAATTAGTGAACAGCAGGAACAGCATAATAGAGGAGTAAAATCATTCCAATCACATGCATTTAAACTCATAAAAACATGTCACTGTATGGAAATGTCTTTATTCATAACTTTCAATTATAGAGCGGTAAAAGAAAACCTTCGAGTTGTTCTTTCTGTGTCATCGTCGGCTTCAAAGTTTCAACAACAATGTCGCGATTTTCCTGGCTTAACAAACTGTATTTCTATTATGTTTTTCCCTCATTGGTCGAGAGAAAATCTTATTTTGCGGGCAAGTGAGCTTTTGCAGGGTATGTACTGCATAGTCGAACATCTTGAATTTAGATTCGTATTACAAGTGTGTATTATGTAATTTTTAACCTTGTTTATAGCCGTAAGATTTTCTATTAATTTTTTAATACAATCTATAAATCCGATATTTTCTTTCTGCCATAGATATTGATCTTTTTGACGTTGTCGGCAAAGAGAATATGGCTCACCTTCTTGCTTCAATTCATTTATGCCTTCGTGAAAATGATCCAAGTGAAAATTCCGGTGGAAGTTTTGGCCACATCACTAATACAACATATAAAAAGTTTGTTGAGCGGTAATGAGAAAGTTTTTTGTGCATTTGTTTTATTGTTTATTTTCATTTCACATGATAAACATTGTGATTTATGATAAACAACGTTGTCGTCAAAATGTACATTTAAATTTTAGATTTAACAGTTTGTTTAAAAAACGCTATCTTTCTATACACGAGGAATACGAACGCACTACCTCTGCTTTGCAAAACGTATCCGAGGCAGCGGAACTTGCTGGTCAGCGTTTAATGCAACTGGAACACGAGAAAATTGTTTTGGAGCAGAAAAAAGAGGTGCGTGCCTTACTTGCCTCACGTCATTGCATGCTATCTTTAAATTTGAACTATCAGAGTTCCTGAAAATGGATTTTGTATTTTAATTACATCTTGTGATCTTTTTATTTCAGAGCAATATGCAACTTCTGTCACAAATTGGTCAGGTTGGTATCAATTTAAAATCACAATATTTAACTAAAACTGTGCGACATTAATGATTGTTTGAGAAATTAGATACTATGTTTTCATTTTGTCATATAGGATAAAGCTATTGCCGAGGAACAAATAAAATTGATTTCGCGACAACGTCTGAAGATTTTACACTTGCAAAAGGTAAAAAAATTTAATGGCATGAGACTAAATGTCGATATTAAAATGTCAAGTATTATAACTGTATTCAATGAAATGTTTTCTACACGTTTAATTCATATTCAAAAATAATCATCTTGTTTTTTAGGCTCTACCTAAGTTTAAAGACGCCCATGAGCGAGCAATTTTCAAAGCAGCCGCAGTTGTGTCTGATGTAAAACGAATGTTAAATTTGCTGGATAGTAAGGCGCTCAATGAGTTACGTGTGATACAGAAACCTGATCCAGAAATTGAAGATATTTTTGCGACTGTTATCATTATATGTAAGTTTAATGTTGTGTTTCATGAACATCATCAAAGTTTCATTACAAAAGAAATAGTTATTTTGTTAGTACCATTAAACTGAAGGAAAAATGCCCATGTGACAAAAAAGATTATAGCGTATTAATTTTGAAAGTAGCATCAGTTTATTAATCTTTACAAAGAGTTTACATCTTCAAACTTGATATGCTGATAAATTGTGTACTTGCGTATTGCCATTTTTAGTAGTACAACGCTCATTTTTTTTGTATCTCCTTCTATACTAGGGAACGTGAATGTTTTCATATAGCTGATTACAATTGGGGCCTTAATAAAGATAATGAATAGTTGCATTGTTCAAAAGAAGCTTTAAATGTATGATATTCTCTTTAGTAAGGTCTCCCTCTTCTGACCTAACATGGAATAAAGGGGCGAAAAGAATTATGGCAAATCTGGACAGGTTTGTATACAGAATTTGAAATCAGTTACCAAAATTTCGTTCTAAAAATATTCACTAATTTAGATTTCGTGATGATCTTGCCAGTTTTGATGACATGGATATCAGTGAAAATACTTTACAAATTTTGGATACATATTTGGGCAAGCCTCATTTTGATCATTTGATGATCACCAAAAAATTTGATAACCCTGCTTTGGCCATTCTTGTCAAGTGGGTTTCTGGTGTTGTGAAGTAAGTTAACGGGTGTGATTATGCTACATGTAAACGATAATTTCCAAGGTTTAAAAAAGCCTTGTAAATTCAAAATACGATTTGCATACAAATAGTATACGCCATATTTGTATATCTATACAGAATACTATATAAGCCATTCAGATGTAAAAGCTAGAAAATACTAATTCCAATAATCCAACACAGTTGTTATCGAAAATCTTACCAAATGAAACGATTTTTTACGGCATTTTTCACGAAAGCTTTAAAAAGTCCATTATGATGAAAGTAGACGATCATTTATTTAATCATGCAAAAAATAATCCAACGTGAATAATTATTTACCTCATTATCCACGTTTTATATAACGCATCTTTATCCACTGGATAGTGATGTACTGGTAAGTGGAAAAGAGATTTTTTCTATAGATAAGACCTACCTGTTGGATGATTTATCTTTCCTTGGTGATTTTTACTGTGGTGGTTATTACCCTGGTGTTTTGTTACTGTGGTGGTTATTACCTTGGTGTTCTTGCTCTTATGATTTATATCTTTGTGATTTAGTACCGTGTTAATGTGTTATCCTGAGTACTTATCACTGTGTCGATATTTTTTTCAGATATCATCAGATGATATTTATCAAAGTAAAGCCACTTCACAACAAAGTCGAGGAGACGAACAAAACAATAAATGAAGTTTCAAACAAAATTTCAATGTTGGAAAATAAGCTGCAAGATCTCCAAACAAGACTTGACTCTTTAGCTAAGGCATACGAAGAAGCTTGTATTGATAAATGTCGGCAAAACAAACTCACCGAGAAATTGAACAAACAACTGGAGCGCGCTAGCTATTTTGAACAGGTTTTTATGATGCTTATTTATTTAGCTGAAGATGGCTCCCTGCAGTTTAGCTACCATATTGAGAATATAAAAAAGCCTTATAATGTCAGCAGTTCCTACTTTTGAGATTGGTTGTTACATTTATCATCTGAGAAATACTAAAACTCATACTTTTTTTATTTCGCTCTCCAAATGGAGATGAACTACATGGAGCCGCCTTAACTACCATCCCTCATTTTGCGTTTTGATTGTTTCTGCATGTGTATTTATTCGTTCATTTTATTCTCTTTATAATTTAGGTATTGGCTAAAGCAAGAAATAAGTGGACTCGATTTCTTGAAACTATTACAAACAGAGAAGCAGCTATATCTGGTATAGTGTGTATGGCTGCAGCTTTTGCTACGTATCTTGGACCTTTCTCTTACTCATTCAGACGTAAAATGCTCACTAATTATTGGCCAAAATGTTTACGAGAGCGTGGTGTTGCACTGCTATTGGATGATTCACCAGACGTTTTAATGGCTACAAACTCTGAACAAAAACTTGTGGAAAAAGAATCTGAAGTGGGTTGATAAATAGTTTATGATTATTTCATCAGTATTCAAACATTAAGTAGAAAGGTCATAAAGTAGCTATTTTAGGTTCTTCAACTTACTATGAATTTCCCATACAGAAATACAGAGATGTGATTTATTTATGTATGAAAACATTTTTAGTTTGTTAAAATGGACAAGCAGAAACATGCATCAGATGTGGGTGTTGACAATAAAAAAAATGAAATAGGCCTAGAAAATGGACGTGAAAAAGATGATATGTTGATTCAAAAAGTGGATTTAGTTGCTGTTGATGATTCATTTGAAATAAATAAAGATAAAGAAAAAGACGACAAGGAGTCATCGAGAGCGAATTGTAATGATGATGCCATGATAAGTGTTAAGGAAAAAACGCAGCAAACATCAAATGAATTTGTGTCATTGGACTCCAAGTATGATGCATATCTTTTATCGTTGATAAAAAATCTTGTTGGTGGAGAAAAAGTTCGCGAATGGTTGATTGCTGGTCTTGGATTACGTGAAATGGAAGATGTTAGTATAAGTGCGTCATCTTGGCAAGGACCACCTTTTCTTATTGATCCGCACGCCAGAGGTTTAAAACTAATACGACAGATGGAAAATAACGATAAAGTTGTTGAAATAGACGCAAACGATGGGTAAGTTTCATTTATTGTTGAAACATGGAACGCTCAAAAACTACATAGCATGCGTTTTACTGCGTTTAATATTTTGTCAAGCGTGGCATAAAATATAAATCCCAGAACCTAAGGTATGGTTACAACTCAAAATTTTTATTATTACGAGAAATACACATTTTTCTTTTAGCGATGTTGGAATATCGATGCAAGTTGAGAAAGCTATAACTTGTGGCAATGTACTGGTTTTATATAATATCAATGAAAGTGTAGATTCACTTTTTCTTCCTTTAATATATCGCCTAAATACCAATACTGATGATGACAATTGTGATGGTAAGAAATTATTTTTATAAAATTCTCTAGAAATTTGTTCTTGCATATCGTGATGACATTCGTTATTAGCTAATTGTCGCGTTTGATTTGATCTCCTTATAAGATTGTGTTGTGCATATTTCTGAATGTTTTTGTTTTGGTGATTTTTTCCTAAATTAAAATGGCCAGTATATAAAATATTTTATTTGATCATGTAAGATCTGGTATATTTATTATTTCCTATTTTTCCAGGTTTACAGACAGTCAATTATGGTGGTCGTCGTCTCAGTTTTCATCCAAATTTCAAACTTTATCTATTGACTAACTTGCATGAAATAAACTTCTCGCCGGAAATAGCTTCTATCACCACTCTGGTCAACTTTTCCCTGGAACACGAAAGTTTGGCTGAAGAGATCTTGAATCGCTCGTTGTTGCGTGTTCAACCAGAAATTTCACAGGATAACAAGAAAACAATAAATGCCTTGATGGAAAACATTGTTATTCTTGAAGAATTGGATAGTAAAATATTAACAAAGCTTAGCGTCTGTCAAGGAACTAATGCTTGGGATGACACTCAACTCATTGCTGATATGGTTCAATGTAGATCACAGGTGTGTTTTACGATTATTTTTTGCGTGTAAGCTTTGAAAAAAAGCCTTTAGGGCAGTTGCTCTTCACAATTTTGGAAAATTTTTCGTCTACATATCACATGATTAATATATAGGCTTGAGTGGTTCCATGTATCACAAAAACCTGGTGATATGAGTGAGATTTAATAATTGATTTCACAATGATTTCCAATATAATACTGCAAAAAATTCTTGTAAATGCAACTGAAATATTTTACAAGATTATGTTGTAAGAAACAACAGTTTTGTTTGATGATAAAGGTTTCATTAAATCGTGATGGAAGTTGTTTTTATTGTTTTATAAATTTTTTAGATTACGAAAAGGCTTGAAGATGAACTGTTTCATCTTGATAAACTTGGTCACATAAAACGAAGATATGAACCTATTTGTCAACTTGCTGTTCTTCTGTTTGACACAATCAACTCTTTATCAGCGATTCAGCACGAATATCGTTTTTCTATCGATTATTTTTTAAACATTTTTGATATTGCTTTAAATGAGGTTATTCCTCTAAGTGATGTCATACAGCATGATATGGTAGAGAAGAAAACAGGTGATACAACATCAAGAGAAATAATGATTCAGGTTTTTGATGAAGAAGGAAACGCTTCTATGCGCAAATGGTTTGAAGGTACGAATTATGTTCAATTTTGAAATGTGAATTTAAATTGTCTAGTGATGCAGTTTTGTAATTTACATTTTTTTTGAGTTTGATCTGTTTAGCTTCTTTTTGTTGAATCAACATTAAATTATTTACTTTATCTTTTTAATAGATGATAAACACGGCTTAAATAGTGAAGTTCAGCATGTTTCTGTGATCCTTCCACATGAAATGAAATTTCCTACCCCTGGTGTTGCATATGAAACCATATCTGATGACGTAATAAAACAAATTGCTGATAAATTAATGAAGGGTGTTTTTGAAAGTTCGTTTAGGTATTAGTTGGTCTTATCAGAGGCGTAGAAAACTCGATAATTTGGGAAAGGGGGGCAAATTTATACATGCATATTGTAATTCGCAGCAAGCAATGCATTTCAGAAGAACTTTACACGGCAGAACATGAATATATGGATATGTGCCCCCCCTGAATTATCAAGTTTTCTACACCACCATGTGTTATTACTACATTTTAATTATAAATTAATTGTATATGTAAACAGACATATTTTTACGGTTTCTCTAGAAGCATATACAGTCACCATCGCGTAAGTTTTGGAGCTTTGTTATCTTCTGTTATTCATCAACATATTTCCTACAACGATGCTTTTGATAAGCTCACGGAAGTCCTCATCACTGGAAGTAAATATAAATGTGTCCAAATTGTTGTTTTTATTGTAATTTCTTTTATTTTACAACATATTATGTTAATATCTTTAGACTTAGTCGGGACAGAGCATCTTAAGTTGGCAGATTTTGATCCAACCCTTCTTACACCTTCTTGGGTCCCAATTGACCGCTGGCAAAGTATACTTAGTCTTTCGACTCTTCCGGGTCCTCTCGAGCAAATATGTACAACGATTGTGAGTGATCCTAAATGGCAGGAATGGTATCATGATGATGAACCTGAAAAACTAAAATTACCTGGACTTGGTGAAGTTTTGGAGAATACAACCAGTGAAGCTTTAAACACAGCCACAGATTTTCATAGTTTATTAGTGCTACGTTGTCTTCGTCCTGACCGACTTGTTTCAGCGACAAAGAAATACGTTGAAGGAATTCTAAACAACTTACATGCACAAATTAATGCGACGTTTCCTGACATTTTGAAGCAAATTGAACACTGTATTCCAATCCTGATTCTGTTGCCAAACAACTCTCTTTGCGATATTTCTACATGTTCACCGACAGAAATGTTATTTAAGTTCGCTGAAGTAACTACATAATCTTATTATCACATTTATTCCATTGATAGATGAATCTCTATGAAAAAAAGATTGTTTATTTCTAACGTTATAATTTTGCAGAAAGAAAATATTCCTTGTCAACATGTGGTAGTCGCTAGTGGTCATGAAAACATCACTGACATTGCGTTAGCTGCAGCTGTTCGCTCTGACAGTTGGATTATTATTGAAAACATTCATTGTGGGACTTCATCCTGGTTAAATCTGTTATATAGCCGGTTAGAAAGATTGCGTTCTCAAACAGGTAACGATCTTAGTTCATTTCTCTTGCCCATATAAATGTTTGAGCGACGAGTTAAGACACATCTATATGAAACCCATCTCACTTTATGACTTTTTCATGTATAAATTATAAATTACTAACAGGTAAGTCAACCAAGAACCTTATAATTAATTTGTTTTCATTTAGGAACTATGTCTTCTCCGAGCCAATGGCGAGTTTTTCTTACGGCAAAACCAAGTCAATCACTCCCCAAATCCTTGCTTTACCTTGCCCACTCCATTGCTTGGGATCTACTTCAAATAGATGCAAGTGAAGTTCGCATTAACTCAATTGATGATTCTTTCAACGTGAATTTAATTTCCTTCTTAACAACTGCTCTTAATGTAAGTGTTTGATGTGTCGTTGATGTTGTTGATGTGTTTGATGTTTTTGATATGTTTGATGTTGTTCATATCTTTGATATCGTAGTTATAGATATACATTATTCACCATAACCATATCTTCATATGACGTCGTTGATATAAACTATTCACCATGACCATATCTTCATATAGCGTCGTTGATATAAACTACTCACCATAACCATATCTTCATATGACGTCGTTGATATAAACTACTCACCATAACCATATCTTCATATGACGTCGTTGATATAAACTATTCACCATGACCATATCTTCATATAGCGTCGTTGATATAAACTACTCACCGTAACCATATCTTACTGTGACGTCTTAGACATAATCTTCTCACCATAACCATATCTTCATATGACGTCGTTGATATAAACTATTCACCATAACCATATCTTCATATGACGTCGTTGATATAAACTACTCACCATAACCATATCTTCATATGACGTCGTTGATATAAACTACTCACCATAACCATATCTTCACATAACGTCGTTGATATAAACTACTCACCATAACCATATCTTCATATAACGTCGTTGATATAAACTACTCACCATAACCATATCTTCACATAACGTCGTTGATATAAACTACTCACCATAACCATATCTTCATATAACGTCATTGATATAAACTACTCACCGTAACCATATCTTACTGTGACGTCTTAGACATAATCTTCTCACCATAAACATATCTTCATTTGGTTTCTTTGATGTACAAATCAAAGACATGTGCTCATATATATTCATTTTTATATTTAGAATATATCCATGGCAACATGGGATGGGTTAAAGCGTTTGTCTCTTTTTTTTCGAACGGCAGTTTTTCGTTTGTGTATATTTCATGGCATCTTATGTATGAGACAAAAGTTCGGCACTCGAGCGATGGTAAAGGAGTATGAGTTTGGTCTCTATGATTTAGAGCAAGCCATTCAACTCTGTATACAGCTATGTGATGATGAGAATATTGAAAGCCCCGCCATTATAACAAGGCACTGCTGTTCTGTTGCTCATGTAAGTTTGATGGATGTTAGTTACAATAGAAATTTTTAATGTCATTGTTGATTTACTTTACTTCATCATGGGAAAAATCGCAGAAAACATTTGCCTTTTTCATTTTTCCCGTGAGTGTAAAAATATGAAAATCAATTAAGTTATTCAACTTTTCACTAAATCTTTAACTCAAAAATTGAAGAAATGCCATAATCTGATGAATATGCTAGTGATGGATTTCTTTTTGTAGATAATTTATGGCGGTAAAATGTGTGAGCCACAAGACAGTGACTACATGAAGTTATTGCTGCAGCAGATATTTTCAGCAGAAACTTCTGAGTCGTCGTTTAGTATAAAAGGAATGACTTTTCCATTACCACCAATGAATGTCGAACCTTCTGAATATGGTCAGTGGTTGAAGGAAAAATTACAGATTGATCATATTAAAGTTGACCTTTCTATGAATGCCGTTTGGCCTGAGGCTTGTGTGAAAAGGGAAAGAGATGAATATAGGTATTTTGATCTCGGTTCCATGTCACTTTATGTGTAAATTAATTAAAAATTTCTTCTGGTATGCAGCAAAGAGCAATTTTATTTATTGTGTTCGTCATCAATACTAAAAAAATAATGCTCAAATTTTCCATTTGGATTTTTAAATGTGAATCTTTTAAAAAAATAAAGTAAACATTTTTTTTACTTTCCAGTGCTGAAGTAGTTTTGAAAGATCTTGGCTTATTAAAGTCTAGTTTTTATAACCTGCACAAGCATGAAGATATAAACAGAACAGCTTTTCATCGTAATCTTGAAATGTGTTTGGAAAACTTACCAACTCTACTTAACTTTGAATCATGGAAGAAGGATTTGGATATTTGCCTGAAAGCATCAGTTATGTCTGGATTACGTGCTTTATCTACGATCTCAGACACAATATCTGTTGCTTCAAGTCTCGACAAGACTCTTCCTAAAACATTGACTCATGCCATGTTGCAGGTAAGTTGCTGTGTGATGTACATTTAAATGCAGGTTGTCAGGAGAGTTTTATACAATTTTAGTCAACTTGGAACGTGAAACTGAATTTTTTGAATGGCTTTTGTAGAAGGACTTTCATTTTTCTGCATTTGATTTGTACAATATGAAATAGATAACTCATTTTGTTTGAGTTGGAGTCAGAACTTGGGCAGTGGGAAGGCAAAAATTTCCTTTGCAATCATACTTTACGAAAGTTTATTTCCAATTTTATAAATATTTCTGATGACTTTGTAATTTTTTTCTTTTGTATTGAGATAAACTTTAAACATCCTTTATTACCTATGCTTTTTACAAGTTCATCTTATTCCAAGGTTTTATACAATATTTATTTGAGGAATGTGAATGGTTTAATGCGATTCTTTGTGACATTCGTCAATCGTTGCATACTTTGGAGGAGTGTATTTTACAAGGAGTACATGCTCTGTCTTATTCACTGAAAGAAATCGTCTACCCACTTCAACGTGGCTTAGTACCATGGAAATGGTTACATAAAAGTTGGCAACCTACTGTACGTCCACTGGATTCTTGGCTAGAGGGTACAAAATTTTACAATATTATAATTTTTATAAAATCCAGCATTATATACATGTAAAGAAAGCTTACTATATCTTCGTAAAATAAACGTACCATTACTGGCAGACATTATCTAATGATTCCGAATAAATCATTTGTTAAATGTTTATGGTTGATTTATAGAGTTTCGATTATGTCATAAGCAACGAGAAACATGGCTTGCTTCTCTTATTTCACCGAACGAGGGAGAGGAATTTGCATTTAAATATGAAGCTTTTGATAAATTGTGGCTTGCTGGGCTTGTAAATCCTAAAGCATTTATTTACTCTTTGAAACATGAAAAAGCTGTAAGTTACGGATGTTCAATTGATGATGTAAGTATACATTCTTTTCTCATTATTACATATGTTTCAATTTTGGTTGTTTAAATGTATTTGAAAACTTCTGTTGAATTACAGTGACGTCTTTGTACTCATTCTCGTTGTACATACAGATACAACACGAGAAGTACTGTATTATACATATATACACACACATGTATACGCATAATACGAGAAATAATTGATATTTTCGGTTTAAGAACGAACGACGATTTTACTAAGAAATGAAACTTATTATTCAGTGACTGAGACAATTATTAGCTTTTGGGAACTTCTGTCTTTTTTTGTTAGCTCAGGAATTTTTTGAAATTATTTCATTAGTGTAAACTCTTACGTAGTGTTTGTCTTATAATTTTGTTCAATTAAGATAACTTTAGTTTGTGATGTTGGAAAGGATCCTGCTAGCGGTGATGAAAATGAAGACGAATCTATTGTTTTAACGGGTCTCTATCTTGAAGGTGCACAATGGAAAATAAATGAAGGGATCGTACCATGGAGGTATTATGTCAGTTATTGTAATTAGAGTCTTTCTTATGTTTGGAGTAAAGCTGTAATGAAACGGGAAAGTGGAAGCAAAAGTTAAATTTTTATCCTTTAAAACGTTTTGTAAATATTTCGTTAACTCTTCACTTCCGGTTTGTAAACATATTCGCTGCAAAGCATGACCCGGAGACTCATTCATCCTCAGATTGGAGAGCTCAAAAATTATGCATGTGGTGGATGCTTATTCAAGTTATTTGTCTGAAAGTTGTTGATATATATGTTAATTTCAATTACCTTCTTAGTACACCGTTATTCAAAATGTTTGATATACACGTGAAAGCAATTCATATTCGTAACAGAGAGGCTGAGATCGGAAATATTTATAACTGTCCAGTTTATCGGAATAGGGTAAGTTCTTCAGTGTCATGACCATTTGCTTTGAATTATGAATGTGTTTTGATTAAGGCAAGGTTTAGGTTTAAGTTTTAGGGTTAGGTTTAGGTTTTAGTATTGGGATTGAGTGATCAAGCTCGCACTTGAAACGGAAATATTCACAAAATTTCGAGAACAAATTTTTCCAAGTTGTCTTTTTTTATCTTTCAGTCTCGTCGATTTAGTCCTTTCAAACTCCCTCTAAAATGTCATGGATCGCCTGAAGACTTGCTTTACCGAGGAGTTGCTCTTATTATTGATACTGGTGAAATCTTCAATTCTTGGAAATTACAAAGATTCGTGACGAAATGAATATCGTCTTATCCATTTGTACATTTTGTAAGTTTATATAAAATTTGTTTATGCATCAATTTTATTGTTTTTATTTATATTTTTATAGTTGTGACACTTCTTTCGTAAAGTCATTACAAAAGTTATAACGTTTATTTTTATTGCATTAATGTTTGGAAATTGTTTTGTATTCATATCGTTTTTTACTTTAAAGTTTTATGGAAACTTTGGGATGACAAATAGTGTAAACCTTACGGGTGGTGTTCCTAAATGCATGTTTTAGCTTTTATCAATTTGAGCGATACAAGTCACTTGGATTATCTAGAAGCATATGGAATTTAGAAATCTTTCGTCTAATTTTGAAGCATAAAGCCTCGCTACAAGACGTTTGTTTAGCGATCCCTTTCTCAAGAGCATGCGTTTTTTATACTGTATGTTGAAATTTGTGAATGTTCGTATTGGAAATAGAAGCTAACTATGAGCTATTTCAATTCACAAGTTATCAATATTAAATTTATCATTTAAAATGGTATAGAAATAAGCAGCATTAATCATTACACTTCAGACAGCGTATAATGTTTTGTTTTAAATTCGTTATCGCGCTGTTTGCCTCGTTTTGGTTTATCTTGAATCCGTTTCAATGCACAATATAAGTGGTATAATGATGATATGCAACAAAATTTTAAACTATCATTGTACTATCCTTGGATATTTAGTTTATTTTATGCGAAGAACTCTTGTAAACGAAAGAAAGCTTTTAAAACCAAAAATCACGTTTTCGGTCCATGCCTCTCGATACCTTGGGAATGGAAGGCGATAAAGCGTCGCATCCTGACGTTTCGATAAATACTTTGCAGTTGTCGTCGAGTGTAGCTAAGTTTTGGATAGATTTATTAAAGTTTTCAACTGAGCTGAAGGCCAAACGAAGATTTAGAGAAAAATAAATCTGTACGTCTTTTTATGTTGCATATCATGTTCGTACGCACTTTCCAACATAGTTCAACATTGTAATCGATCCTTGCTTGAAAAATTTTTCTTTCAATCAAAATCCATTCTCAGCTCATACGTTTCACATTCTTTTCTGTCAACATCCTGTGAATCATTACAAAAAAGGTACCATTCTAGGATTTACTTAAATAACGGCAGTGGGACTTGACATTGAAAATAAGATTACAAACTTTGTAAAACCATATATTGTAAAACCAAATAACATTTATTTGTTGACATTATTGAAACGTCTGTATTTGTGCATCAAACCTTTTTTGCTCTTGAATAACTTACAAATTACTTATAACTTTATGTTGCGTGAGCGACCTTGTATTTGACATTAGATTTTAGCTTGAACATGCTTTTCGTTATCTTTTGTTCCTTTACGAATATGCAGATCACCTTTGTCTATCAAAGCTTTAGAATCTTTGAAAGGTGCAGGTTCATTAAATAATGTTTCGTTTATTGGACTACTGAGGTCATCATCATCAGCTATGGAAGGTGGCCTTATACACAAAGGCGGGCATCTTTCTCCGGCAGTTGGCAACATTGAGTCCAATATCATAAGATTTTTGTTTGCATCATCCAAGCCATACTTTAATTTCTGAATAGAATGCCCTTGAAGTAACTCGTTCGTACGCTGCTCAACGATACCCAAGAAAGACATTACGTTACTATCAGTCAGTCCAGCAGTATTTCCTAAGAGATCAGTGATTGCTGAACGATTGCATTTAATAGATTTGAAGAGAACATCGATCTTTGGTTTCAGTTGATCTAGAATTTTTTTCTCGCGTTTGTAGCGCTCTTGAATTTTTTGACGCTTTGAAGCAACTTCCGTAAATCTCTCTTCAAGTAGACTGAAAATTTCCTTTCTTCGTTTGTCAGCTTGAGTGCTTGCCTTATTCATCTCGGCCATATCGGATTTTTTCTCTCTTATCTCTTCTTGCAAAGCTTCGTTTTCTGTGTACAACTCGTTCACATAATTGAATTGAGCAAAGTTTTCATCTTCAATTTTAATGAAACCTGATACCAACTTGTCAATATCATTTATACCTGTAACCTACATAAATAATTTACTTTATCATCAATTCCATCAACTAAACAGTCTGTTATAATACTATTGAAACTCTGTATAATATTAGACGTAAAAATATTAGTTTGAGGGCAAGTAAAATTTTGATGTTAAAATCATAGTTTCGTGAAAAAGAACTCGTAAAATGACAGTGGACTTTCTAAAACAGTTCAGTCATATCTCTTTGTATTCTCAAGATACTGACGTTTTGTGACGTGTGATTTTTTAGAGAAAGTGACGTCACATTGCGTAATGAATTGTTGCAAAATCATAAAATCCCTTAGTTTCCTTCCAACCTTTGGATGAAATACCTACGCAGAGCTTTAGGAAAATAGAAACTCTGTGCGGTTGACATGACGCATAAACAATTATTCTTAATAATTCGAATTCTTAGTATGCAATTGACAAAACTTTCTGTATGAATTGGACATCACAAAACTTTTTAATATCTTGAGAATATAAAGAGATGTAACTAAACTGTTTTAAGTTTAGTTCTGTGTCATTTTACGATTTCTTTTTGATAAAACTATAATTTTAATAGCAAAATTTTTTACAGTGTACAGTTTTGTTAAATTTCAAGTTTCAAAATGTTGAAGAAAAAAAGTAACACAACACTCAGTCACTCACCTCCCGAATCTTGCTGAATATCTCTTCATATTTACTCGCCTCCACTTTAAGATTACGAAGAAGATTTGTCATACGTTTATTGTGTCTTTTATAAAGTGCGTCATCTAATATTGTGGAACGATCTTCGGTTTTTGTGTTCATGAAGTTACGTAATTTTTGATCGTGGTCAATGATTCTCATCACATCCTATCAAATGCAAATAATTTAAAGTTTTGATTATTTGGTGCTTAAACAATAAAAAGATCACCCTTTCTTTGGAGATGCTATGTTTATGTGAGCAAGGAGCAATTTCATGCAGTATTTGATACTATTGGTCAGCGTTGGATAGTAACAATCGGCGTTGGATAATGTTGATCATTGTTAGATACTTTGGTCAGGGTTGGATAATGTTGATCAATGTTAGATAATATTGATGAGTATTGAATAATGTTGATCAGTGCTAGACAATGGTGCTAGATGATGTTGATCACTGTTGGATAATGTTGATCAGTGTTGGATAATGTTCATCAGTGTTGGACAATGGTGCTAGATGATGTTGATCACTGTTGGATAATGTTGATCATTGTTAGATAATATTGATCAGGGTTGGATAGTGTTGATCAGTGTTACATAATATTGATGAGTATTGGATAATGTTGATCAGTGAATGTTGATCAGTGTTGGATAATGTTAACTAGTGTTGGATAGCATGTGTTACAAAATATATACAAAATATATATTTAACTGTCGTAGGATAATTAATGCAAACCTTCAGCTCGATATTATAAATGGACAGATCACGTTCTGCTTTTTCTCTCAAGAAAGTCATTCGATGTTGAGCTTCATCACGAGCGTTAAAAAAACTTAAACTGGACTCCACTGCATTGTCCATCTCTTTTTTACCATTTTGAAATTCCCTGTTCATTTTTCTGTATAAGTCGCGAAATCTCATTTTTTGAACGGAGATTTTGTCGATGGTTGATTTCAAATTGCCGTTCTTCGTTAGTATCTTATTGAACCTGTCAGAAGTATTAAGACATCTTCAACATCCAGTATATAAGATAATTGTATTACTTATAGCAAAGGCATCACGAGATATTGAAATATGTCGATTTCTAAAAAAATTGTCGTGTTTATTCAATGTGCTTCAACTAAAGTGTTTTAGCCAGTTATACAAGTATTTTATACATTAAATGAAACGTAGTAGTTTTTTCAAAGTTTGAGGAAAGTCTTCAAAATGAAAAACTTCTTTTTTGATAGAAGTATTTGAAAATTTTGCTGTGAAGATATTATGCGACAAACATTCTTGAAAGAAATCATAATAAATCGACTAACTTTACATTTGCTGCGTACACTCTGTTTTCCATGATGCGAATACGCCTCTGTATGGCGAACGGATCTAAAAATGGCATCTTCTTATTGGAAATTTGTTTTTTCATAACTTCCTCTTCAGTTGCAATGATTCGCTTATCCAATTTGCCCAAAATCTGATTTCCTTCAACAGAAGTTTCTTTAACGAAAATGTTTTTTTCCAATAACTGATTTAGCTTTTTAACGTTTTCTTTATCGAATTTTTATTATATCTGCTCTGTGAAAAATTTAAAAGACCCTTCATTTCTTCATGCTCCATATTCATTTTTCTATTTCTCTCTCTTGCCGTCGAAGGATATTGTTTGTCTCTACCTTGAGACTTTTCTTTACGTTTTTCATCTTACGATATTGACGTTTGAGGGCTTCCAGCTCATGTTCATACTCAAGCTGAGCCTCAACAATGTCATTTCGACTATCTGACCTCGACATTATTTGAAGGAAGACTTATTTAGCCAATACTGAATATGCTTGCAGTAACCTCACAATTCGTGATGTTAATTAGTCTTTACGACATGTATAGTTTATTAATGACGTAATTAATTAAATAAATACGTGTTTCCGTGCAAAAAAGGCGTGCGCATGAATTTCTAATTTTAGAAATGCCACATAAGTGATTTTACGTATATAGCAAATTAAATAACTAGATTTTCAGTGTGTAATTGATCCAGTGGAATAATATGAAAAAAGTATATACTGAAATAAAACTAAAAACAATGAGTATTATAGATAATCAAGTATTGAAGATATATAAAACCTGTTATTTACATGACATAATTTCTCTCTCATATTGTTTGTACATTATAGCTATTTAGCTCATAAATATTCGTCTAGTCAACATGAAGAATTTTGTTTAGAACAATTTAAGTTAAACCGTCAATCTCCTATAAATTGCATCTATGAAATCATTATCATCTTGCAAAAAAGTTTTTCAATGTGTTCATTCTTCCATTACCGTTCTTTTTCGAAATAACTCTCATCTGTTTGACAAGATCATGAAATATTACTGGGACATTGATATTGTTCATAGCTGATGTTTCATAAAACGTGCATTCGTATTCAACTGCAAAGTTGCGACCTTCTTTTCTTGGTACAACTCGATCGTATTTAAGATCTACTTTGTTGCCAACTAAGACAATCGAAGAACCTTTAGCTTTCTTCACTTCACGTATGAGCTTGACCAACTGCTTCGCAGTTTCAAAACTTAGACGATCATTGATGGAATAAATAACAATAAATCCTTGGCCTTCATTTAAATATACTGGCTCAGTCTAAAGAAATGGAAAACATAGCTAAAACCAATGAGGATGAAATGCAGTATGCTATATCACTACAAAGTCTTACGAAAAAATAGTCAAATGTCAGCACACGTAGCTGACGTCAGTGTATGATGAAGAGTACAAATTACAAAGTATAACTATGTTTTCAATTATATTAAAAGCGTGTTTTGCATTTGGTCAGTTGATGGATGTGTCATTTGGTATCACATCACTGTAAAAACAAACTTTTTTATTACTAAATACTCAAGACGAGCTTTCACTGTGGCCCAGATAGTAATCTGTTTAGTAATTTCGTATCTATGCGACCCACCCAAATGAAAAGACACATTGATATTTTTATCTTCATTAGCTATATTTAACCATGGCTATTTTTGACTTGACATGTATTGCGACATAATGTATTTTATTTTCAAGATCATGTATTAGTTATGTATGATCAATATAATTATATAAGAACTAAAAGTATTCTTTATTCATTATTTGCAAATTTCAACCAAATATCACGTTTTTAGAACACACTGTCGCTGACATATATCATGTGCAGTCTATTTATAAGTATGCACGCGTTGTTTGTCTGCGTTGACATTAGGCCCATTACACCAACTTCTTTATTTTGAACAAATATCATGAATAAATAATACCATTCAAGTCTTATTTTGTTTTACCCGGGAAAATTGAAGGCCTTTGTTTTCAATTAATTTATGTCGCTCAGCCGTTGAGTTGTCTCTCTATTCTCTACTCCATTCTTAAAATAGCGTAGTCGATCCCACTTAAAAAATTATCTTCATTGATTTATGACTGGCTAATTTATTTTAAGAATGTGTGAGCACTTTAAATCAAAATGACTAGAAAAGGTTTAAGTCATTCACAAATCAATAGAACATGGTATTACACAAGTATGAATTTTTTCCTCATACGTTAGATAAATATCAGTGTTCAAAAATCGTGCATACTTCGATTTTAGTCTGGTGACCTCCCACAATGAACGTCGTTAAAGTGTAAATTAATTAATCATATTGACGCCTCCGCAAGAAATTGACAAATTGCCTTTTTTAACGATGATCATTATTAATTACGCTTCTGAAGTTTGTTCATACAAAAGCGCCATGAATATTTCCAGTTTGAATTTGCGTGCATGTGAGTGTTGTCCTTCACATTGTAGTCAAGGAAAAAACAAAAAACCAAGATCTAAATGTTTCTGATTACATGGACACAATATTTCCATGATGTCAACTTATTCAAAAGTGATCAAATCTTTGCTGCAAAATTTGTTCATGTAAGAAAAACAAAAAAGGGAAACATAGCTACTCTTACTTTCTTTTGCAGTAAACCGCACTTGCTGACATTCACTTTAATAAAAAAAAATTGCTATCAGCAAAATAAGAACTTATGACAGACAAACATTATTTGTCTACATATCTGCTGTTTTGAAAGTAATGTAAATAAATAAACTTTGAAAAATGATTAAAACTAGACATCGGTTTTGCATTGTAGCTAACATATCAAATTAAGCCGTATCAGTTGTGGCCTCAACAACTCGGTCAGTATGATTGTTATATAGAAAATTTTGAATCCAAATATTTGAGAGATAGACTACGCTAAGCTGTCCAAACAGCTTTACTTCGATCCCTTGATCAAGGAAGGGATCGTGAAAGAGGTATAAATAGTGTATTCTGTATCGATATGAGATTTGAACTGTACCGTATTAGCCGTGTCTAAAATATGAAGATCTCCTATCTCATCGTCGATCTCTGCAAGCATTTCATAGTTCATTTCTAAATGAGAAAAACATCTTAATTCAATCATTTGTTTTTGTAATTAGTACATTGTCATGTTCCGGCAGTGAGTCAAAAGAAGATCACATCACAAAATCAGTCCTACAGCGAACTGTCAGAAAACATTGGTGCTAACTTTTTAGCTACATGTTTTGAGTTGCTTTGCAATTTATGTCCTGTCAATAGTGTAGCTGTACTATAGCTACACGTTACAACAAATAGAAAGTTCTTACCCAACGTAGGATGATATTCATAAATGAATCTTCCAGTGGAAAAACGTACTAGCAGAGCTGAAAAAATAATTGAAGAAAAGATGTAAGTCAACTGCTCTAGGAAATAACGTGTGTTATTTTATAAACTTTGACGGTTGATATTTTATTTGCGGACTAAACTGACGAACCCTTGAACACGCAAATATAAAGCAAGATGGTTTTCAATTTTCATGCAGTGAAGCAAACATTTTGCATTTTCTCAAAAAGAATCGTTTTAAAAAAGTTGATACGATCAGTTTGTTGATTAATTCTCATACAAACAATTATTCAATGATCTAATTAACCATAAGTCATTTTGCTTTAGGATATCAAGTGACATAAGTTGAGATAAACTAAAAATGAATGGTATGTATATTATAAGCATTAGTGATCAACTTAAATCGCTGTCATAACTTATTAGCTTGGCTTATTTTGATTTGATAGTTATAAAAGATCATAGAATCGTTTTTTACCTGATGAGTAAGACAATTGAATGTTCAATTACTATTTCTTCATTATATTATTTAAAGAATCGGAAGTAATTTTATTAAATAAAACCGTAGATAATAAATGAACAAAGACTGACGAACTACAGGAAGGAAATCCAATAACTGATTTAGACACAGGAAATTTAGTGATCTACATCATGCAGTGCATGTAATGATAAACATTATACTTTAAAAGACAGTAATAACAAGAATGCCATTATTATAAGTCGAGCATTTAAATAATAAATCCACTGGAAAGAAAGTCTGTACACTACTCAATTTGCGCAAAATACTACGATACATCTAATAACGACGACTAGTTTGAAAAAAACGCAATTTCTGATAACGTGATAATTTTTTATGAATTTTCATTCAGCATTATTGTTTCTGTATTTGGATTTTCCTACTGTAAGCCGGCATATATTGATAAAATAGGTGGCATACGCTTAAAAATGCGATAATAGGGCTCATTTGTTAATACAAAGAGCACAAAAATATCTCTAAAATGTCGGCAAATCCCAAAGAAAACATGGTTTTTTATCTAAAGTGTATGTTGATGGGAAAACACGCCACAGTTCAGATTCAGCGGGAGGTAATGGCCTGGTGTGAATCTTAATAATAACTGTCGAGAAGAACACGATTAGTTGCGATTATTTAAAATGAGTTCGAGCTCTCGATCACAAATGAAACAGTGCGTTTTTCTAAAACAGTATATGATTAACATGAGGCAGATCATCAAACCAGAATAGAACAAAATGTTTTGTAGCTACTGATACTTATCGGGAAATTCCACAATGTACTGGCACAATTCGTGCTGCGCAAATTCATAAACGAAAGAAAGGCAATTATTCTTTTCCAAGTAAAAGAAAAGACATTCTACAATCAGAAGTGCTAAAACCTTGCAAAATAAATTGAATTTAACGTGTAACGGTTGAACATAGACTCGTGTCATTTTTTATTGATGACTTGTGTTTGGTGTTAGCCGTAGCGCAAAACACCCCAATAGAAAAGCTCATTCTTCAAATAAAGCTTAGTTGACGCGGTAACAGTAATACATGCAAATAGTGAAGACCTACCAGATTTCCCTACTCCACCTTGGCCCAATAAGACTATATGATAATCTTTTATTGACCCAGTTTTTTTCATATTATTTCGAGTAACACTGGCTATCTCGGTTGAACAATAATGCTGCCCTCTTATTGTTAATCGTTTGCCTGAACATTTATCGTTCCTGCGTTCGTTTGTTGTTGGACTCGACGGTCTTCTTGAAAGGCTATAATGATTGTTCATAAAACCATTTGCACAAATTAAATTGTTGATAGAAGAATCACTCAAAGTTTGTTCTTTACTTTTATCTTCTTCGCTAAGTTTTTCCATTGGAGGAAACATTGGACTGGTGCTTCGTGAAAAATCACTTTTTGAACTTAATTTTTTTCCCTTTAATTTTTCTTTCTTGCCATCTTCGGAGATGAAACCGTTCTTATCCCAGTTGTTATATTTTGAAAGTTGTTGGTGTAAAATAACAGCTGGAGCTGACCCACGTCGTCTGTGCATCTTGTCTAATGTGCGTAGAAGTAATACATTCGCACCATAGTACTTATTCCTTTTTTGAACCTTGTTACAGTCAATAAATTTACCACAACACAATTCTAACTCTCATGTGTAATGATGCAATTCAAATAGCTAGTGCCTTTTTTGACTCAATTGAAATAGTTATAATATCTCACAATTTAAACTGCGTGTGTACAAATTTCACTATGTATACTGTCTTTCGCTTTCTCTACAACCGCATTCAGGTACAGTACGATGATATGACGATTAAAGTTGATAATTCTACCAGACGAAAGACGCCGTGTTATGTTATATTAGAAGCCACTTTATCTACCAAATGATATTCATATTTTGTATGACGACTGATTTTGTTTGTTTTTATGTATCTTTTCTCTCGCCGCTTGCTGCCAAGAAGATAACGTTGACAGAGAATGAAAGAAACTGTCTATATCATGTCTAGTTGCTTCCACATGTTCTTACCATGGCTATGACACTTCTCTTCCTCCATCATATACCATATGGCTGTTCTAATGCGATTTGAGACGTCAGAATGTCAGATTTTTCCCTGGAGGTAAAATGATGCCCTTTGGTACACCATAAACCAGATAATAAACAATGACTGCTGACTTCTTAATTTGTCTTTACTATTTCATATAATAATTTTCAATTTTTAAAAGGAGAACAACTTGATTTTTGAACGAGTGATTTCTTACATTGTACAATTTTGTTGGTTGTAGGCTTCTAGTTGTTAGTCAATAAGAAAATTAAAACGCCGTTCTGTGAAAAAAATTAGTATAAATTTCAGTTGTTTTTACTTTCATACTCAAATATTTCACATCGAGAGAAATTTCTAGGACAATAAAGCCTAAAATAGCCAGAAATTTCAATAAGCGGATAAGCTATGAATAGCCTCACGTGTAGAATAAAAATACTTAATCAACTTGTATCAATGTATCTAAGATATCTTGCTCTTGAGAAGTTATTTGATCCCTTACATGTGTTAGATGATATAAATTCTCTTGGAAAAGACTTTTTTCGTTGTACCGTTGCAAAACCTTTATCGTAAATACCTAATTTCATTTATTATGTAATTACAATATAACGTGTACATTGAAGTGTATCACAATATCTATTCTACTGTGTGATACTGTTTGATGGTTCTTGGTTCCCCATTTCGTCACCTGGCATTGCATTGCTTTTGCTTTTCTACTGTATTTGACCATTCTTTTGTATTTGTCTCTCTCTTTTACTGGGGAGATCTTATTTGAAATAAATCATGACAGACATGTGATGATTCGTCAGAACAGCTGTTGAGTTTCTACAAGCTTTTACAAGTGTGACAATTTCTACAATATAAGTTCTCCATTTCCACTAGTTTTATTAGAATAAAATACTTTTATGTCAAGAATATTGAGTATACTTTTTATTTTAGTCATTCTGTCTTTTGTTCCTAAAATGATAAGTTAATTTTAC
The DNA here is from genome assembly GCF_021976095.1 of Xenia sp. Carnegie-2017. NCBI lineage: Eukaryota > Metazoa > Cnidaria > Anthozoa > Malacalcyonacea > Xeniidae > Xenia > Xenia sp. Carnegie-2017. The sequence continues at coordinate 2,149,455 of NW_025813485.1, read as the reverse complement.
AGTGCAGACTGCTTACGTAAATATAGAAATGTGTTGACGTATTTCCGGAAGTCGAACGCTTAGTACCTACCTGCCTACCTACCTGCAGAGTAAATCAAAAAATTAGAAATGTGCTGAGTGAGCTCAGCTCCAGGCAAATTACCAATTTTGAAAAATAAGATTCTTCTAGCAGCAAAAAACAGTCCATCGATTGGTAATGCATGGCAATACCACCCCATACTTTTAGGGGCTGTTTACATGAGCCCGGGTAGCCGGGATTCAGCCAGGCGTTAAATGATTTTGGCGAATGGAAACTCAATACTTATCATTAGATAAATCTTCTTGAGCAATTTGACAATAATCTAATTAAATAACTACGCACAACATTTAAAATTAAAACAACCAATTTGGCCTAATTTGAGAATTACAACAGGAATGAATTTAAGAAACAGTTCTAATTTTTAACCTTGAAGTTTTGCCTCCTATCAATCCCTCAAAATCTTTTCACGCCTCACTTAATCCCGGTCAACCGGGATCATGTAAACAGCCCTTAATTATTACAACAATGCAAAGTTTTCGGCAAACTCGCTGTTCATTCTTTAAAAAATTAATGCCATGGATTGTTATTCAAGTGAATAAACACAGAAATATTTGCATTTTAGAAATAAAAAATGGTTGGCTTCGCTTACCTATAGTCCCAGCACAAGTTTTTGTGATAAAATTGTGTAAGTTATTTAATTGTCTGTAGGGACATTTCAGTACAAATATTGTGAATAAAATTAACTACCATCACCATATTTAGTTATACAAGAATTTTAATGAGCTATAAATTCAAAATTACGTTTTATAAATCTTCGCTGTGTAAACCTAGCTAAAAGTTTTTTGATAATTTTTACCATCTTATGATATGTTTTACAGGATGGGAATTTTTCAATGATATGCGTCTAGTTGTGAACACTTATAAGCAATTTTTGTTTAAAATCATAAAAACAAATGCTTCAACAACGCTTTCTCTTCTGGAACTTGAAAGTCCCAATAAGTGTAAGAAGACCATAAAAGTTTTTAAGTTGCATTCCATTCAAGTTAGATGTTTGCTAACACGTAAATAGTTAAAGCATTCAATTTTATGAGTTATAGGATCATATTTATTCGTCCAAACAGGTTTCTTAATTATGATAGGAAAGTCTTTTAAGTCATTGAGTTAGAGTGTCAGAAAGAGAGGTCTGCAAAGCCTGTTGGGACTTAAAGTCCCGAGTGTTGACCCCCGGTGGCGGATTTGGGGTTGGTCAAAATAGATTCTAAAAGCTCATTTTAAATTCAAAATAGTTTTTTAACAACGCCGTTGGGGTACTACCTGTAGGGGGTATAATAACCACAAATAAAATATGATTTTCATTGTTACTATGCACACCTATCTACTTTAAGAAAATGAGAAAAAACATAAATTTTGACATCATAGCAAACGAAGGGTTCGCTACTGTTATAGCAATCGTACATGTTTCACCCTTCACTCTAACTGACAATTAATCATTGAATAATGAAATATATGTGGTCCACAAAGTTTTTGTTACCTTTGCCTCATATTTCTTAAAAATTTAAATATTTTTGATCGTGTATAAATTTGTTTCATAATATCTTGGAGTCTTGGGAGAGTTTGATACAATTGTCTTATAAATAAATTTGCCGTTTCTTTATCTTCTACACCTTATGCAGAGGCGAAACTAGAACGCTAATTGAAAGGGGTGTATTTCTTTTCAAAGTTAATTTACTAAAATGTATTTGATCAATGCTCATAATGCTATTGTGACACCAGCCGTCATGCGGTTGATGATTCTGTGGAAGTTGGTTGCAATCCAAGAATTGGTGGGTTGCAATCATCACCCTGGGAGTAAGAGAATAATGGAATGCTCGACATGTTGAATGGAATTTGCATTGTAAATAAGGAAAATCCTTTGTTAAAATCATCCTAGCTTGCAAACCAAGAATTAGATGCGATGATCCACATCGCAGCATCAACGTCTTTAAATCAACAAATTAATTTGGGCTTCCTATTGATTCTGAAAAATGGTCTGCATCGATTGCTATTCTCACTATTGGCAAAGGACTCGTGTTTCATGGTCGTTTCTTGTCTCAAGGTCGATGTGCTTGTTAGCTTCTTCTTGAGCAGGCAACATGCCAACGGGTCATATCTCAAATTCAATTCGGGGTAGAGTCACAAGTAACAAATCCGGGTGTATGACAAATGCCTTCATAAAAATCTTAAGTATGAAAAACAGCTTTGAACAACATTATTTATGGTTTTTTATATTGGTTGTTAATAACAACTTGTTTTCATAAAAGTCTTAAGTATGAAAAACAGCTTTGAACAACATTATTTATGGTTTTTTATATTGGTTGTTATATAACAACTTGTTTTCATAAAAGTCTTAAGTATGAAAAACAGCTTTGAACAACATTATTTATGGTTTTTATATTGGTTGTTAATAACAACTTGTTGTTAAAAGTAAGTATGACAAACAACATTATTTATGTTTTCAACTATAAAAGTCTTAAGTATGAAAAAGCTTTGAACAACATTATTTATGGTTTTTATATTGGTTGTTATATAACAACTTGTGTCTTAACAAACATTATTTATGGTTTTATATTGGTTGTTATATAACAACTTGTTTTCATAAAAAGTATGAAAAACAGCTTTGAACAACATTATTTATGATTTTTATATTGGTTGTTAATAACAACTTGTTGTCTTAAGTATGAAAACAAACAACATACTTATGCAACTTGGTCTTAAGTATGAAAAACAGCTTTGAACAACATTATTTATGGTTTTGTCATAAAGTCTTAAGTATGAAAAACAGCTTTGAACAACATTATTTATGATTTTTTATATTGGTTGTTAATAACAACTTGTTTTCATAAAAGTCTTAAGTATGAAAAACAGCTTTGAACAACATTATTTATATTGGTTGTTAATAACAACTTGTTGTCATAAAAGTCTTAAGTATGAAAAACAGCTTTGAACAACATTATTTATGGTTTTTTATATTGGTTGTTATATAATCAATGTTAGGTAATCGACAGAAGTTTTCTCGTATTTAACAAAATAATTACACGAAGTTTTCCTTGTTTTCCAGTCGTGTTATTCTCCAAGTCAACTACAGCAATGACTATATGCAGCAAATGCAAGCACTACTTCCAGGTTTAGTAACACCCAACGTGCAAAGCACTGAATAAAACTGTACGATAGAGACGCTCCGGTTGCATCGATACCAAGTAATCGATAATCGTCCATCACTAATTCGCAGTTTAGGAAGAAAACTGACGCAATACAAATTGATAATGCTGGCTACCTGCATTAGCAAAAAATATGGTCGAAGATTGGATAATGAATCAAGAAAAGATAATGATTGGAAAATTAAGAATGAACAAAGAGAAGATGGCTTTGAAATGGAGAATAAACCGAGAGAAGTTAATGGCTGGCGATACTAAAGATGAAATAAGGAAAGTAGATGGATTGGAAGTCAAAGATGAACTATGTGAAGAAGGTTTTGGGAAGCTGGGGAAGGACTTAGAGAAGATGGAGTGGGAGTGAAAGATGAACTAATGGAAATCAATGGCTGAAAATTGAGAATGAACTGAGAAAAGAAGATGAATTGAAAGTAAAGGATAAACCAAGAGAAGAGAACTGCTGGTAAATCGATGATAAACTAACAATAGAATTACAGAAGTTAGATTGGAAGTGTAGGATGGACCAATGCAAATCAATTGCTGAAACAAAAGTGCATGGTTAATCCAGATGCAGATTTTCTAATTATCGTATAACATTATTCTTTTCTTGTGCGTATAATTCGTAAAATGCTAAAGCATATCTTTCCATTGAAAACTCGTTGTTGAGTCCGTTAATCATAGAAATCAAATAGAAATCAATGACTTCAATGTTGCAGGCGGTTTCAGCCTTGCAGGCTATTCAGGCATTGCTTTTGAAGTTGAGAAAGAAAATGGACGCAATACAAAATTCACAAAATGAAATGTTAGGCGATTCTACACAGATGTTGATGATTCAAACAACTTCGGAATCAAAGCAATCTATGGGAGAACGTCCTAAAATAGTTGCGATCGAAACTAAGGACCTTAGGCGAAAAAATAGAAGCTTTTCAATGTCCTTTAAGAGAGACGCGATAGCTTTTGCTGAAATTTCAACTAATAGAGGAGCTGGGAAGAAGTTTAATGTCGATGAAAAAAGAATCCGGGAATGGCGACGGAATAAAGATTTAATTATTCATACTTGTGAAAAAGAAAGAAACAAGCAAAGACTGAAAGGAGGAGGAAGAAAAGTTGCTCATGAAGATATGGAAAAAGAATTACTCTCATGGTATGATAAACAACTTGTCAGTAATGTTAAGGTTACCCGTAAAGATATGATGAATAAGGCTCGCACTTTGTATCATGAAATGAATAGAAACGAGAAGAAAAACGAAAAATTTGTTGCGAGTAATGGCTGGTTACAAAAGTTTCAAAAACGATATGGTTTGAATTTCAATGTAAAAAACAGTGAAAGAAGTTTACAAAGGCATTTGACCGATAATTCGAGCAACGCTGGTAACTGTAGAGCACATAGCCCTTTGTCTCAAAATGTATATGATGATACTAAGACACAGGAGGTGAGAACTTTGCATTGCATTGGTGAGGATACTATGTCAACAATATCCACAACTCATGCATGTGATTTATCTAAAGTTTCACATAGTATTGAGGGTAATATACCAAAAATATCCACAACTCATGTGGATAATAAGTCCAAAGCATCGCATGGGATCTGTGAGAATAATATACCAACAATATCCACAAATTATGGAGATGATAAGTCAAAAGTATCGCATGGTATTGGTGAGTGTAATGTACTAGAAATATCCACAACTCATGAGGATGATAAGTTCAAAGTACCACATGGGATCTGTGAGGACAATATGCCAACAATATCTGCCACTAATGGGGATGATATGTCCAAAGTATCTAATGGGATCTATGAGGATAAAATAGATCCCATTATATATATATATAGATCCAAAAATAGTCACGGCTGATGGGGATAATATTTCCACTTCAGTGCATGTGATTGGTGAAGATACAGTACCAAGTATGTCTATTATGCCATGTACATCTTGCTTTCTTGAATATCACAGACAACTGCAATTTGATATAAAGAAAGACAGCATTCTTGCCTCATGTGTTAATTATGATTTGTAAAATGACATCCAAATATAATGACTGGAAAATGAACTACAAATTTATGTCTTAATCCAAAAATAAGTTTTTTGGAAAGTAGTGTGAACTTTACAGATTAATCGTTTCAATTATTGTCTTAGCAAGCAATATTTTTAAGGCAACTAAATTATCCATTAAACTCAATTGCAGATGAATGAATATTAAAATCAAGTTTAATACACAGAAATCTACATTTTCAATGGTAGTGAAGAAGGTGCCTAGTAATAAATCTTAACTCTTGAATTACCAGTAAAATATACCAGTACAATTGTTACAGATTCTCTAGTTAAACTTCTCAATTAAGTCTCTCATTTTTTACTGTTTACTGTGGAATTATGTTTTTTTGTTTTTTTGTTTTTGGTTTAGGTAGTACCATGGTTATTGAATTTGGTTTTGCGTCATTGACTTCCTCGTTGGCATTTTCTTTAACTATTATAGCAGTACCAATGTTTGAGACATTCTCTTCCTTCCTAAATTGTGCTTTTTGTGCACGTTCACATATTTCCATTTCTGAATCATAAATCGTTTCATGATCGGCCGTTCTCTAGATATCTTCACTCACTGCTGTTTCTCGTTCACATAATCCATAAATATCTTTACTCGACACTCAAAGTGGCTGAAATAACAGCTACTGTACTAAACTACTTTCATAAAGATTGTCAACCGTCATATTTTCAGTTTCATAGATGTTTTGCACATCGGCAATATTTCCTAAGCCATACTCAGTTGCAACAAGTGTAGCATCATACAGATTTTGAGCAAAGTAAAGAAAATTAACAAGTCTATTCAACATTTTGTAGATTACTTTAATAATGCGCAACAATAATCTTGCGCATTTACATACACGCATAACGGTAATTAATTTTTCTCTTCATGGCACTACGGTTGTTTGAAGTGAACTTATAAATTATTTTATAACGTAATTGGCTCCATTATATAACAACAGAACGAACTTCTAAAAGTGGGAAAGGAGCTTTCTCACTATATACATAAATTGGCATGAAAATGCATGAACTATAGTCTTTGGCATGAAAATGTGTAAAATGAACGAACTATAGTCTTTGGCATAAAAATTTGTGAAAATGCATGAACTATAGTCTTTGGCATGAAAATACATGAACTATACTCTTGTGAAAATGCATGAACTATAGTCTTTGGCATGAAAATACATGAACTATACTCTTTGGCATGAAAATGCGTAAAAATACATGAACTATACTCTTTGGCATGAAATTGCATGAACTATAGTCTTTGGAATGAAAATGCGTGAAATGCATGAACTATAGTCTTTGGTATGAAAATTCGTGAACTATAGTCTATTGAATGAAAAAGTGTTTGCCATGAAATTGAGTGAAAATGCATGAACTATAGTCTTTTGAATGAAAAAGTCTTTGGCATGAAAATGCGTGAAAATACATGAACTATACTCTTTGGCATGAAATTGCGAACTTCTAAAAGGACGAACTTCTAAAAGTGGGAAACGAACTTTCTCACTATATACATAAATTGGCATGAAAATGCGTGAAAATGCATGAACTATAGTCTTTGGCATAAAAATGTGTTAAAATGCATGAACTATAGTCTTTGGAATGAAATTGTGTGAAGATGCATGAATTATAGACTTTATCATGAAAATGTGTGAAAATGCATGAACTATACTTTTTGACATGAAAATGTGTGAAAATGCATAAACTATAGTCTTTGGCATGAAGATGCGAAAAATGCATGAACTTTTGCATGAGAAAATGCAAAAACTATAGTCTTTGGCATGAAAATATGTCAAAATGCATTAACTATAGTCTTTTGCGAATTTTCATGCAAAAGACTGCAGTTCACGAATTTTCGTGCAAAAGACTATAGTTCACGAATTTTAATGTAAAAGACTATAGTACACGAATTTTCATGCAAAAGACTATAGATCACGAATTTTCATTCAAAAGACTAAAGGTTACGTATTTTCATGCAAAAGACTATAGTACACGAATTTTCATGCAAAGGACTATAGTTCACGAATTTTCATGCAAAAGACTATAGATCACGAATTTTCATGCAAAAGACTATAGATAACGAATTTTCATGCAAAAGACTATAGTACACGAATTTTATGCAAAAGACTATAGTTCACGAATTTTCATGCAAAAGACTATAGATCACGAATTTTCATGCAAAAGACTATAGATCACGAATTTTCATGCAAAAGACTATAGATCACGAATTTTCACGCAAAAGACTATAGATCACGAATTTTCATGCAAAAGACTATAGTACACGAATTTTCATGCAAAAGACTATAGATCACGAATCTTCATGCAAAAGACTAAAGATCACGAATTTTCATGAAAAAGACTATAGTACACGAATTTTCATTCAAAAGACTATAGATCACGAATTTTCATGCAAAACACTAAAGATCACGAATTTTTATGCAAAATACTAAAGTACACGAATTTTCATGAAAAAGACTATAGATCACGAATTTTCATGCAAAAGACTATAGATCACGAATTTTCATGCAAAAGACTATAGTACACGAATTTCTATGCAAGAGACTATGGTTCACGAATATTCATGCAAAAGACTATAGATCACGAATTTTCATGCAAAGGACTAAAGTTCACGAATTTTCATGCAAAAGACTATAGATCACGAATTTTCATGCAAAAGACTATAGATCAAGAATCTTCACGCAAAAGACTATAGTACACGAATTTTCATGCAAAAGACTATGGATCACGAATTTTATTCAAAAGACTATAGATCACAAATTTTCATGCAAAAGACTATAGTACACGAATTTTCATGCAAAAGACTATAGTACACGAATTTTTATGCAAAAGACTATAGTTCACGAATTTTCATGCAAAAGACTATAGATCACGAATTTTCATGCAAAAGACTATAGATCACGAATTTTCATGCAAAAGACTATAATCACGAATTTTCATGCAAAGACTATAGATCACGAATTTTCATGCAAAAGACTATAGATCACGAATTTTCATGCAAAGACTATAGATCACGAATTTTCATGCAAAAGACTATAGTACACGAATTTTCATGCAAAGACTATAGATCACGAATTTTCATGCAAAAGACTATAGATCACGAATTTTCATGCAAAACTATAGTACACGAATTTTCATGCAAAGACTATAGTATAACGAATTTTCAAAAGACTATAGATCACGAATTTTCATGCAAAAGACTATAATACACGAATTTTCATGTAAAAGAGTATAGTTCAAAAAGTTTTATGCAAAAGACTATAGAACACGAATTTTTATGCAAAAGACTATAGTTCACGAATTTTCATGCAAAAGACTATAGATCACGAATTTTTATGCAAAAGACTAAAGACCACGAATTTTTATACAAAAGACTAAAGTACACGAATTTTCATGAAAAAGACTATAGATCACGATGCTTCATGCAAAAGACTATAGATCACGAATTTTCATGCAAAAGACTACAGATCACGAATTTTCATGCAAAAGACTATATTACACGAATTTTCATGTAAAAGAGTATAGTACACGAATTTTCATTCAAAAGACTATAGTTCATGAATTTTCATGCAAAAGACTATAGATCACGAATTTTCATGCAAAAGACTATAGTACACGAATTTTTATGCGAGAGACTATGGTTCACGAATTTTCATGCAAAGACTATAGATCACAATTTTCATGCAAGACTAAAGTTCACAATTTTCATGCAAAAGACTATAGATCACGAATTTTCATGCAAAAGACTATAGTTACACAATTTTCATGCAAAAGACTATAGATCACGAATTTTCATGCAAAGACTATAGTTCACGAATTTTCATGCAAAGACTATAGATCACGAATTTTCATGCAAAAGACTATAGATCAAATTTTCATGCAAAGACTATAGATCACGAATTTTCATGCAAAGACTATAGTACACGAATTTTCATGCAAAGACTATAGTTCACGAATTTTCATGCAAAGACTATAGATCACAAATTTTCATGCAAAAGACTATAGATCACGAATTTTCATGCAAAGACTATAGATCACGAATTTCATGCAAAGACTATAGATCACGAATTTTCATGCAAAGACTATAGTACACAATTTTCATGCAAAGACTATAGATCACGAATTTTCATGCAAAGACTATAGATCACGAATTTTCATGAAAAAGACTATAGTAACGAATTTTCATGCAAAGACTATAGATCACGAATTTTCATGCAAAAGACTATAGTTCACGAATTTTCATGCAAAAAGACTATAGATCAAAATTTTCATGCAAAGACTATAGTACACGAATTTTATGCAAAGACTATAGTTCACGAATTTTCATGCAAAGACTATAGATCACGAATTTTCATGCAAAACACTATAGATCACGAATTTTTATGCAAAAGACTATAGTACACGATTTTCATGCAAAAGACTATAGATCACAATTTTCATGCAAAAGACTATATTACACGAATTTTCATGCAAAACTATAGTTCAAATTTTATGCAAAAGACTATAGAACACGAAATTTCATGCAAAAGACTATAGATCACAATTTTCATGCAAAGACTATAGATCACGAATTTTTATGCAAAGACTATAGATCACGAATTTTCATACAAAGACTATAGTACACGAATTTTCATGAAAAGACTATAGTCACGATTTTCATGCAAAAGACTATAGATCACGAATTTTCATGCAAAAGACTATAGATCACGAATTTTCATGCAAAAGACTATATTACACGAATTTTCATGTAAAAGAGTATAGTACACGAATTTTCATTCAAAAGACTATAGTTCATGAATTTTCATGCAAAAGACTATAGATCACGAATTTATGCAAAGACTATAGATCACGAATTTTCATGCAAAGACTATAATTACACGAATTTTCATGAAAAGACTATAGATCACGATATTTCATGCAAAAGACTATGAATCACGAATTTTCATGCAAAGACTATAGATCACGAATTTTCATGCAAAGACTATATTACGAATTTTCATGCAAAGACTATAGTACACGAATTTTCATGCAAAGACTATAGTTCACGAATTTTCATGCAAAGACTATAGATCACGATTCATGCAAAGACTATAGAATAATTTTTATGCAAAGACAAAGTACACGAATTTTCATGAAAAGACTATGAATCACGATTTTCATGCAAAGACAAAGATCACGATTTTCATGCAAAGACTATAGATCCACAATTTTCATGCAAAAGACTATATTACACAATTTTCATGCAAAGACTATAGTCACGAATTTTCATTCAAAAGACTATAGTTCACGAATTTTCATGCAAAAGACTATAGATCACAATTTTCATGCAAAGACTATAGATCACGAATTTTCATGCAAAAGACTATAGTACATGAATTTTTATGCAAGAACTATAGTTCACGAATTTTCATGCAAAAGACTATAGATCACAATTTTCATGCAAAAGACTAAAGTTCACAATTTTCATGCAAAAGACTATAGATCAGAATTTTCATGCAAAAGACTATAGTACAATTTTTCATGCAAAAGACTATAGATCAGAATTTTCATGCAAAGACTATAGTACACAATTTTCATGCAAAGACTATAGATCACAATTTTTATGCAAAGACTATAGATCCAGAATTTTCATGCAAAGACTATAGATCACGAATTTTCATGCAAAGACATAATTACACGATTTTTATGCAAAGACTATAGTTCACGAATTTTCATGCAAAGACTATAGATCACGAATTTTCATGCAAAAGACTATAGATCACGAATTTTCATGCAAAGACTATAGATCACGAATTTTCATGCAAAAGACTATAGATCACGAATTTTCATGCAAAGACTATAATTCACGAATTTTCATGCAAAAGACTATAGATCACGAATTTTCATGCAAAGACTATAGATCACGATTTTCATGAAAAAAGACTATAGTACACGAATTTTCATGCAAAGACTATAGATCACGAATTTTCATGCAAAACACTAAAGATCACGAATTTTTATGCAAAATACTAAAGTACACGAACTTTCATGAAAAAGACTATAGATCACGAATTTTCATGCAAAGACTATAGTACACACGAATTTTTATGCAAAGACTATAGTTCACGTTTCATGCAAAGACTATAGATCACGAATTTCATGCAAAAAAGACTATAGATCACAATTTTCATGCAAAAGACTATAGATCACAATTTTCATGCAAAGACTATAGATCACGAATTTTCATGCAAAGACTATAGTACACGAATTTTCATGCAAAAGACTATAGATCCGAATTTTCATGCAAAGACTATAGATAACGAATTTTCATGCAAAGACTATAGATACACAATTTTTATTCAAAGACTATAGTTCACGAATTTTCATGCAAAGACTATGAATCACGAATTTTCATGGAAAAGACTATAGATCACAATTTTCATGCAAAGACTATAGATCACAATTTTCATGCAAAGACTATAATCACGAATCTTCATGCAAAGACTATAAATCACAATTTTTCATGCAAAAGACTATAATCACGAATTTTCATGCAAAAGACTATAAAATTTTACAATTTCATTATAAAGACTATAGATCACGAATTTTCATGCAAAGACTATAGATCACGAATTTTCATGCAAAGACTATAGTGCAATTTTCATTCAAAAGACTATAGATCACCAATTTTCATGCAAAAGACTATAGTACACAATTTTCATTCAATACACTATAATCCACGAATTTCATGCAAAAGACATATTACACGAATTTTCATGCAAAGAGACTATAGTTCAAAATTTTATGCAAAAACTATAGTACACGAATTTTTATGCAAAGGACTATAGTTCACATTTTCATGCAAAGACTATAGATCACGAATTTTCATGCAAAAGACATAGATCACGAGTTTTCATAAAGACTATAGATCACGAATTTTCAAGCAAAGACTATAGATCACGAATTTTCATGCAAAAGACTATAATTACCGAATTTTCATGCAAAAGACTATAGATCACGAATTTTCATGCAAAGACTAAAGATCACGAATTTTCGTGCAAAAGACTATAGTACACGAATTTTCATTCAAAAGACTATAGATCACGAATTTTCATTCAAAAGACTATAGTACACGAATTTTAATGCAAAAACTATAGTTCACGAATTTTCATGGAAAAGACTATAGATCACGAATTTTCATGCAAAACACTAAAGATCACGAATTTTTATGCAAAATACTAAAGTACACGAATTTTCATGAAAGACTATAGATCCGAATTTTCATGCAAAGACTAT
>NW_025813485.1:1945252-2136428 GCF_021976095.1 Xenia sp. Carnegie-2017 | reverse complement strand
ACTTTTGTGAAAAATTGTGAAAAATTGTGAAAATGCGTGAATTATAGTCTTTGTAAAAAATTGTGAAAATTTGTGAAAATGCGTGAATTATTCTTTTATGAAAAATTCTGAAAATTCGTGAAAATGCGTGAATTATAGTCTTTTTGTGAAAATTGTGAAAATTTGTGATAATGTGTGAATTATATTATAGTCTTTCTATGAAAAATTGTGAAAATTTGCGAAAATGCGTGAATTATAGTCTTTTGTGAAAAATTGTAAGAATTTGTGAAAATGCATGAATTATAGTCTGTGAAAATGTGTAAAATTTGTGAAAATGCGTGAATTATAGTCTTTTGTGAAAAATGTGAAAATTGTGAAAATGCGAAATTATAGTCTTTTGTGAAAAATTGTGAAAATTTGTGAAAATGCGTGAATTATAGTCTTTTGTGAAAAGTGAAAATTTGTGAAAATGCGTGAATTATAGTCTTTGTGTGAAAAATTGTGAAAATTTGTGAAAATGCATGAATTATAGTCTTTTGAAAAATTGTGAAAATTGTGAAAATTGTGAAAATGTGAATTATAGTCTTTGTATGAAAAATTGTGAAATTTGTGAAAATGCGTGAATTATAGTCTTTTGTGAAAAATTGTGAAAATTTGTGAAAATGCGTGAATTATAGTCTTTTTGTGAAAAATTGTAAGAATTTGTGAAAATGCGTGAATTATAGTCTTTTTGTGAAAAAATGTGAAAATTTGTGAAAATGCGTGAATTATTGTCTTTGTATGAAAAATTGTGAAAATTTGTGAAAATGCATGAATTATAGTCTTTTTGTGAAAAATTGTAAAAAGTTGTGAAAATGCGTGAATTATTGTCTTTTTGTGAATAATTGCAAAAATTTGTGAAAATGCGTGAATTATTGTCTTTGTATGAAATATTGTGAAAATTTGTGAAAATGCGTGAATTATAGTCTTTTGTGAAAAATTGTGAAAATTTTGAAAATGCGTGAATTATAGTCTTTTTGTGAAAAATTGTGAAATTTGTGAAAATGCGTGAATTATAGTCTTTTGAAAAATATTAAAATTGTGAAAATGCGTGAATTATAGTCTTTTTGTGAAAAATTGTGAAAATTTGTGAAAATGCGTGAATTATAGTCTTTTGTGAAAATTGTGAAAATTTTGAAAATGCGTGAATTATAGTCTTTTTTGTGAAAATTGTGAAAAATGTGAAAATGCGTGAATTATAGTCTTTGTGAAAAAATGTGAAAATTTGAAAATGCGATTTATTATAGTCTTTGTGAAAAAATTGTGAAAATGCGTAATTATAGTCTTTGTAAAAAAATTGTGAAAATTTGTGAAAATGTGAATTATAGTCTTTGTGAAAAATTGTGAAAATTTGTGAAAATGCATGAATTATAGTCTTTTGTGAAAAATTGTGAAAATTTGTGAAAATGCGTGAATTATAGTCTTTTGAAAAAATTTAAAATTTGTGAAAATGCATGAATTATAGTCTTTTGTGAAAAATTGTGAAAATTGTGAAAATGCGTGAATTATAGTCTTTGTGAAAAATTGTGAAAATTTGTGAAAATGCGTGAATTATAGTCTTTTGTGAAAATTGTGAAAAATGTGAAAATGCGTGAATTATAGTCTTTTTGTGAAAAATTGTGAAAATTTGTGAAAATGCGTGAATTATAGTCTTTTTGTGAAAATTGTGAAAATTTGTGAAAATGCGTGAATTATAGTCTTTGAAAAATTGTGAAAATTGTGAAAATGCGTGAATTATAGTCTTTTTGTGAAAAATTGTGAAAATTGTGAAAATGCGTAATATAGTCTTTTGTGAAAAATTGTGAAAATTTGTGAAAATGCGTGAATTATAGTCTTTTTGAAAAATTGTAAAATTTGTGAAATGCGTGAATTATAGTCTTTGTAATGAAAAAATTGTGAAAATTTGTGAAAATGTGAATTATAGTCTTTTTAAAAATTGTGAAAATTTGTGAAAATGCGTGAATTATAGTCTTTTTGAAAAATTGTAAATTTTGAAAATGCATGAATTATAGTCTTTTGTGAAAAATTGTGAAAATTTTGAAAATGCGTGAATTATACTTTTTGTGAAAATTGTGAAAATTTGTGAAAATGAGTGAATTATAGTCTTTTTGTGAAAAATTGTGAAAATTGGTGAAAATGCTTGAATTATAGTCTTTTTGTGAAAAATTGTGAAAATTTGTGAAAATGCGTGAATTATAGTCTTTTTGTGAAAAAATTGTGAAAATTAATTATAGTCTTTTGAAAAATTGTGAAAATTGTGAAAATGCGTAATATAGTCTTTTGTGAAAATTGTGAAAATTGTGAAAATGCGTGAATTATAGTCTTTGAAAAATTGTGAAAATTGTGAAAATCGTGAATTATAGTCTTTTATGAAAAATTGTGAAAATTGTGAAAATGTGTGAATTATAGTCTTTTGAAAAATTGTGAAAATTTGTGAAAATGCGTGAATTATAGTCTTTTTTTGAAAAATTGTAAAATTTGTGAAAATGCGTGAATTATAGTCTTTTGTGAAAAATTGTGAAAATTTGTGAAAATGCGTGAATTATAGTCTTTTTGAAAAATTGTGAAAATTTGTGAAAATGCATGAATTATAGTCTTTTGTGAAAAAATTGAAAAATTGTGAAAATGCGTGAATTATAGTCTTTTTAAGAAAATTGTGAAATTTGTGAAAATGCGTGATTATAGTCTTTGTATGAAAAATTGTGAAATTTGTTGAAAATAATGTGAATTATAGTCTTTTGAAAAATTGTAAAATTTGTGAAAATGCATGAATTATAGTCTTTTGTGAAAAATTGTGAAAATTGTGAAAATGCGTGTGTCTTTTGTGAAATGTAAAATTTTATGAAAATGCGTGAATTATAGTCTTTTTGTGAAAAATTGTGAAAATTTGTGAAAATGCGTGAATTATAGTCTTTTTGTGAAAAATTGTGAAAATGCGTGAATTATAGTCTTTGTAAGCAAAATTGTGAAAATTTGTGAAAATGCGTGAATTATTGTCTTTGTATGAAAAATTGTGAAAATTTGTGAAAATGTGTGAATTATAGTCTTTTTTTGAAAAATTGTAAGAATTTGTGAAACTGCATGAATTATAGTCTTTTTGTGAAAAATTGTGAAAATTTGTGAAATCGTGTGAATTATTGTCTTTTAAAAATTGTGAAAATTTGTGAAAATGCGTGAATTATAGTCTTTTTGTGAAAAATTGTAAAAATTTGTGAAAATGCGTGAATTATAGTATTTCTGAAAAATTGTGAAAATTTTGAAAATGCGTGAATTATAGTCTTTTTGTAGAAAAATTGTGAAAATTTTTGAAAATGTGTGAATTTTAGTCTTTTTCTAAAAAAATTGTGAAATTTTTGAAAATGCGTGAGTTATAGTCTTTGTATGAAAAATTGTGAAAATTTGTGTGAAAATGCGTGAATTATAGTCTTTTTGTGAAAAATTGTAAAATTTGTGAAAATGCATGAATTATAGTCTTTTTGTGAAAATTGTGAAAATTTTAATGCGATGTATATGTGTCTTTTGAAAAATTGTGAAATTTGTGAAAATGCGTGAATTATAGTCTTTTGTGAAAAATTGTAAAATTTGTGAAAATGCGTGAATTATAGTCTTTTTGAAAAATTGTAAAAATTTGTGAAAATGCGTGAATTATAGTCTTTTTGTGAAAAATTGTGAAAATTTGTGAAAATGCGTGAATTATAGTCTTTTGTGAAAAATTGTGAAAATTTGTGAAAATGCGTGAATTATAGTCTTTTTAAAAAAAATTGTGAAAATTTTTGAAAATGCGTGAATTATAGTCTTTGTATGAAAAATTGTGAAAATTTGTGAAAAATGCGTGAATTATAGTCTTTTTGAAAAATTGTGAAATTTGTAAAATTTATGATTATAGTCTTTGTGAAAAATTGTGAAAATTTATGAAAATGCGTGAATTATACTTTGTGAAAAATTGAAAATTTGAAAATGCCTGAATTATAGTCTTTTTGTGAAAAATTGTGAAAATTTGTGAAAATGCGTGAATTATAGTCTTTGTGAAAAATTGTGAAAATTTGTGAAAATGCGTGAATTATAGTCTTTTTGTGAATAATTGTGAAAATGCGTGAATTATAGTCTTTTTGTGAAAAATTGTGAAATTTGTGAAAATGCGTGAATTATAGTCTTTTTGTGAAAAATTGTGAAAAATTGTGAAAATGTGTGAATTATAGTCTTTTGTGAAAAATTTAAAAATTTGTGAAAATGCGTGAATTATAGTCTTTTGTGAAAATGTGAAAATGTGAAAATGTGGTTATGTCTTTAAAAATTGTGAAAATTTGAAAATGCGTGAATTATAGTCTTTTTGAAAAATTGTAGAATTTGTGAAAATGCGTGAATTATAGTCTTTTGTGAAAAATTGTGAAAATTTGTGAAAATGCGTGAATTATAGTCTTTGTGAAAATTGTAAAATTTGTGAAAATGCGTGAATTATAGTCTTTTGTGAATTGTGAAAATGTGAAAATGCGTGAATTATAGTCTTTTGTGAAAAATTGTGAAATTGTGAAAATGCGTGAATTATAGTCTTTTGTGAAAAATTAAAATTTGTGAAAATGCGTGAATTATAGTCTTTGTGAAAAATTGTGAAAAATTGTGAAAATGCGTGAATTATAGTCTTTTGTGAAAAATTGTGAAAATTGTGAAAATGTGAGATTAATCTTTTGTGAAAAATTGTGAAAATTTGTGAAAATGCGTGAATTATAGTCTTTGTGAAAATTGTGAAAAATTGTGAAAATGCGTGAATTATAGTCTTTGTAAAAATTGTGAAAATTGTGAAAATGCGTGAATTATAGTCTTTGTATGAAAATTTGTGAAAATTTTGAAAATGTGAATTATAGTCTTTTGAAAAATTGGAATTTGTGAAAATGCAAAATGAATTATAGTCTTTTGTGAAAAATTGTGAAAATTTGTGAAAATGTGTGATTATAGTCTTTTTTTTTGAAAATTGAAAAATTTGTGAAAATGCGTGAATTATAGTCTTTTTGAAAATTGTAAAATTTGTGAAAATGCGTGGTTATATCTTTTGTGAAAATTGTAAAATTTGTGAAAATGCGTGAATTATAGTCTTTTGTGAAAAATTGTAAATTTGTGAAAATGCGTGAATTAGTCTTTGTGAAAAATTGTGAAAATGTGAAAATGTAATTGGATATAGTCTTTGTAGAAAATGTGAAAATTTGTGAAAATGCGTGAATTATAGTCTTTTTGAAAAATTGTGAAAATTTGTGAAAATGCGTGAATTATAGTCTTTTGTGAAAAATTGTGAAAATTTGTGAAAATGCGTGAATTATAGTCTTTTGTAAAAAAATTAAATGAAAATTTGAAAAAATGCATTAGTGTGTCTTTTGTGAAAAATTGTGAAAATTTGTGAAAATGTGAATTATAGTCTTTTTTGAAAAATTGTAAAATTTGTTGAAAATATGGATTAATCTTTGTGAAAAAATTGTGAAAATTTGTTTGAAAATGTAATGATATGTGTCTTTTTGAAAAATTGTGAAAATTTGTGAAAATGCGTGAATTATAGTCTTTTGTGAAAAAAATTGTGAAATTTGTGAAAATGCGTGAATTATAGTCTTTTGTGAAAAATTGTAAAAATTTGTGAAAATGCATGAATTATAGTCTTTTTGTGAAAATTGTGAAAATTTGTGAAAATGCGTGAATTATAGTCTTTTTGAAAAAAATTGTGAAAATTTGTGAAAATGCGTGAATTATAGTCTTTTTGAAAAAAATTGTGAAAATTTGTGAAAATGCGTGAATTATAGTCTTTTTGTGAAAATTGTGAAAATTGTGAAAATGTATGAATTATAGTCTTTTTGAAAAATTGTAAAATTTGTGAAAATGCGTGAATTATAGTCTTTGTGAAAATTGTGAAAATTGTGAAAATGTGAATTATAGTCTTTTGAAAAATTGGAAAATTTGTGAAAATGCGTAATTATTCTTTTGTGAAAAATTGTAAAATTTGTGAAAATGCGTGAATTATTGCCTTTTTGTGAAAAATTGTAAAAATTTGTGAAAATGCGTGAATTATAGTCTTTTTGTGAAAAATTGTGAAAATTGTGAAAATGCGTGAATTATAGTCTTTTTGTGAAAAATTGTGAAAATTTGTGAAAATGCGTGAATTATAGTCTTTGTGAAAAATTAGAAATTTGTGAAAATGCGTGAATTATAGTCTTTGTATGAAAATTGTGAAAATTGTGAAAATGCGTGAATTATAGTCTTTTGAAAAATTGTAAAATTTGTAAAACGTGAATTATAGTCTTTTGTGAAAAATTGTGAAAATTTGTGAAAATGCGTGAATTATAGTCTTTGTGAAAAATTGTAAAATTGTGAAAATGCGTGAATTATAGTCTTTTTGTGAAAAATTGTGAAAATTTGTGAAAATGCGTGAATTATAGTCTTTTTGTGAAAAATTGTGAAAATTGTGAAAATGCGTGAATTATAGTCTTTTGTGAAAAATTGTGAAAATTTGTGAAAATGCTTGAATTATAGTCTTTTTGTGAAATATTTGTGAAAATTTGTGAAAATGCGTGAATTATAATCTTTGTATGAAAAAGTGTGAAAATTTGCGAAAATGCGTAAATTATCATCTTTGTATGAAAAATTGTGAAAATTTGTGAAAATGTGTGAATTGTAGTCTTTTTGTGAAATTTTGTGAAAATTTGTGAAAATGTGTGAATTATAGTCTTTTATGAAAAATTGTGAAAAATTGTGAAAATGCGTCAAATATAGTCTTTTCTGAAAAATTGTGAAAATTTGTGAAAAAGCGTGATTTATAGTCTTTTGTGAAAAATTGTGAAAATTTGTGAAAATGCGTGAATTATAGTCTTTTTGTGAAAAATTGTGAAAATTTGTGAAAATGCGTGAATTATAGTCTTTTGTGAAAAATTGTGTGAAAATTTGTTGAAAATGCGTGAATTATAGTCTTTTGTAAAAATTGTGAAAAATTGTGAAAATGCGTGAATTATAGTTTTTTTTGAAAAATTGTGAAAATTTGTGAAAATGTGGGAATTATAGTCTTTTTGAAAAATTGTAAATTTGTGAAAAGCGTGAATTATAGTTTTTTTTGAAAAATTGTGAAAATTTGTGAAAATGTGGGAATTATAGTCTTTTTGTGCAAAATTGTGAAAATTTGTGAAAGTGCGTGAATTATAGTCTTTTTGTGAAAAATTGAAAATTTTTGAAAATGCGTGAATTATAGTCTTTTTAATAAAAATTCTGAAAAGTTGTGAAAATGCGTGATGTGTCTTTGTGTATGAAAAATGTGAAAATTTGTGAAAATGTTGAATTATAGTCTTTTGAAAAAATTGTAAAATTTGTGAAAATGCGTGAATTATAGTCTTTTGTGAAAAATTGTGAAAATTTGTGAAAATGTGTGAATTATAGTCTTTTTGTGAAAAATTGTAAAAATTTGTGAAAATGCATGAATTATAGTCTTTTTGTGAAAAATTGTAAAAATTTGTGAAAATGCGTGAATTATAGTCTTTTGTGAAAATTGTGAAAAGAATTGTGAAAATGCGTTTTCAAGTGTAAAATAGTTGAAATTGTAAAATTAATATAGTCTTTAATAATGCAAAATTGTGAAAAATTTGTGTGAAAATGCGTGGTGTGTCTTTGTGAAATTAATGGAGTGTGAAAATGCGTGAATTATAGTCTTTGTAAAAAAATTGTGAAATTTGTGAAAATGCGTGAATGTATCTTTGTATGAAAAATTGTGAAAATTTGTGAAAATGCGTGAATTATAGTCTTTTTTGAAAATTGTAAAATTGTGAAAATGCATGAATTATAGTCTTTTTGTGAAAAATTGTGAAATTTGTGAAAATGTGAATTATAGTCTTTGTGAAAAAATTGTGAAAATTTGTGAAAATGCGTGAATTATAGTCTTTTTGTGAAAAATTGTGAAAAATTGTGAAAATGCGTGAATTATAGTCTTTGTAAAAAATTGTGAAAATTTGTGAAAATGCGTGAATTATAGTCTTTGTATGAAAAATTGTGAAAATTTGTGAAAATGCGTGAATTATAGTCTTTTTTTGAAAAATTGTAAGAATTTGTGAAACTGCATGAATTATAGTCTTTTTGTGAAAAATTGTGAAAATTTGTGAAAATGCGTGAATTATAGTCTTTTTGTGAAAAATTGTGAAAATTTGTGAAAATGCGTGAATTATAGTCTTTTTGTGAAAAATTGTAAAATTTGTGAAAATGCGTGGAATTATAGTCTTTTTGTGAAAAATTGTGAAAATTTGTGAAAATGCGTTTTTTAAATTTTGAGAAATTGTGTAAATTTTGAAAATAATTGAATATAGTCTTTGTATGAAAAATTGTGAAAATTTGTGAAAATGCGTGAATTATAGTCTTTTGTGAAAAAATTGTAAAATTTGTAAAAATGCGTGAATGTATTTTTGAAAAATTGTGAAAATTTGTGAAAATGTGAATTATATAGTCTTTTGTGAAAAATTGTGAAAAATTGTGAAAATGCGTGAATTATAGTCTTTTATGAAAAATTGTGAAAATTTGTGAAAATGCGTGAATTATAGTCTTTTGTGAAAAATTGTAAAATTGTGAAAATGCGTGAATTATGTATTTTTGAAAAATTGTGAAAATTTGTGAAAATGCGTGAATTATAGTCTTTTGTGTAAAAATTGTGAAAATTTGTGAAAATGCGTGAATTATAGTCTTTTTGTGAAAAATTGTGAAAAATTGTGAAAATGCGTGAATTATAGTCTTTGTGAAAAGTGAAAATTTGTGAAAATGCGTGAATTATAGTCTTTTGTGAAAAATTGTAAAATTTGTAAAATGCTTGGATATGTATTTTTGAAAAATTGTGAAAATTTGTGAAAATGCGTGAATTATAGTCTTTTGTGTGAAATTGTGAAAATTTGTGAAAATGCGTGAATTATAGAATTTTCATGAAAAGACTATAGTTCACGAATTTTCATGCAAAAACTATAAATTACAGAATTTCATGCAAAAATATGAATTTTGAAAATGACTGAATCACACGAATTTTCATAAAAGACTATAGATCATGAATTTTCATGAAAAGACTATAGTACACGAATTTTCATGAAAAGACTATAGATCACGAATTTTCATCAAAAGACTAATTGATCACGAATTTTCATGCAAAAGATATAGTGAAAATTTTGATGCAAAAACTATAATCACGAATTTTCATGCAAAAACTATGGTTTTTGAAAATGCTAAGTATAGAATTTTCATGTAAAATTGTTCAAAATTTGAAAAGACAAAATTATAGTCTTTGTATGAAAAATTGTGAAAATTTGTGAAAAATTGACTATAGAACTCGAATTTTCATCAAAAAGACTATAGATCACGAACTTTCATGCAAAAGACTATAGATCATGAATTTTCACGCAAGACTATAAATCACGAATTTTCATGCAAAAGACTATAATACACGAATTTTCATGCAAAAGACTATAGATCACGAATTTTCATGCAAAAGACTATAATACACGAATTTTCATGTCAAAGACTATAGTTCACGAAGTTTCATGCAAATTATAGTACACAATTTTCATACAAAAGTATAATTATCACGAATTATCACAATTATCACGAATTTTCATGCAAAAGACTATAGTTCACGAATTTTTATGCAAAAGACTATTTTTCACGAATTTTCGTGCAAAAGACTAAAAATCACGAATTTTCGTGCAAAACACTGTAGTTCACGATTGTTCATGCAAAAGACTATAGTTCACGCAAATTTTCATGCAAAAGACTATCGTTTTGCATGAAAATTTTATGGAAGTGTTAATCCAGATAAACATGTATTGAGGTAGTACAGAATTAAACGATATCTCTCAAACAAATAAAGTGAAAAATAAAGAAGCAGTTAATTAATAAGAAGCAGAAAATTAATAGTAGGCGATATTGTGATGGTTGTACGACGTTTTCAAAGCTCCACAAGCAGAATATGTAATTTGAGTATGGTCAGCGGGGATCCATGTTCACACTTAAAAAATCTCAAAACTCAAAAATGCAAAGCAAGATGTTTGGAAAAAGGATAAAGTTCTTGTTTCTGTTTCCGAGTGGACTATTACATGACGAGTACCAACACTAACTATACCAACACTAACTATAAAAAGGTTGAATATATCATGGACTAGTACCAACACTAACTATAAAAAGGTTGAATATATCATGGAGAAATCTTGAGTCAACGTACGTCTATGTGTGGCTTGACGCGAAGCCGCTTTAAAACTTCTGATGTTTTTTCTATATGTACGCTGCACAAAACTTTGAGAAAGTATCAGAAATCATTAATGTACATTTGCAAAAAAGCATTCGTATATTTTCAATGCCATGTTATGAAAATTTCTTCCTCACAATTCTCTTCATGCATGAAGACTACGTGCGCCAGACAAATTTAATAAATGAAAGAATTTCATAAGAATGTATAGCCATCTTTGAAGTTAGGATACGAAGCAAAAATAAAAATAGATCAAACAGAATATTTTGGATTTTTCTTCAAGGACGTTTTACGAATGTGGCTGGAGATAGGACCACATGTATTTTTCAACAAAATTATGTCTTTGAGTATAATTATAATTTAACTATAACTTTTTAATCAATTAACTACAGTCTAATGTACATATCAAGATATTACGTCCTTTTAACGTTACAGCAAAAAATGAAATTGCGTTTAAGCTCCAAATATATGGGCAATTGCTAATTTCTATTGAAAACAGTGTATTGGGAATCGAACCCAAAGACTAAATTGTACCTTTCCTTTAAGATGTCCGAATCATTTTTGGTAAATTAGTCAATTTAGATAGTACAAAAAAATTGAATTTATTGAACATATTTTAAATATGTAATATAAATCCAAACTTATCTTTGTGGATCTTCGACAACTCAAATTTGGAAAATCGTTCCTTGACCGTTATAATAAAAAAAAATAGTAGGAGAGAAACATCTATTCAGGAAACAATATATTAAGATGTATACTTGTCAAGAGTTTAGCTGTTTCGTATATATTACACACACTTGTGGTGTGTCAAATGACTTAAATCGTGCATGGCCAGTAAAATGTATTTCTTGTGAGGAGTTAAGTCACAAATGATATGCATTTTACTAGCTGTTTACATTGGCAGTCCAACATTAAAAACAGTTCAAATGCTCAATTTTGAGCCCCACAATTATACACCAAAAATATACTTCCAAAATTATCCAAAAATATTGCTAGTTTTAAAATTTGTCTAAACTGTTCCAAATGTCCGTATAACAAAAACATGATGTTGGTTCTGTAATAAGATTATAAAAGTGCAGACGTAATCTGTATTTGAAAGGTTCGTTTAACAAAGTCTGTAATTGTATATCTTTTAGTTTCAATGGTTGTGCCTATAACAAGTACAACTTTAGTCTCACACCAAGGTCACTGTTTTTTCAAGACTCAACCGAAAAAAAATCCCAAATGGAAAAACCCAAACAGTATAAACCAAGGCGAAGGCCCCATGCAAAACGTGGAGAATACTGAACGGGGAAAAAACCACTAGGGATTTTAGCCGAAGTTCCGCACCCCAGGGGACCCTTCAAAAATAAACTTTACTTTAACTTTGCGACGATTTAAGAAGCCATAAAATAGAAAAACATAAAAAGTTTTGAAATACATCTTCAAGTCCAACATTTTTTGAACTTATTAAGATATATTAGTTTTGAAGCAATTCGCCATTTTTAACTACGAACAGAACCTGCCATTTTTCCCTTTAAATGACGTTATAGCTAACTGATAATGGAACTAAATAATTTTCTAATTTTCACGAGAAAATTGTATAATTTATGGGAATTTCTTAGAACGTGTGCTTTGCTTATCTAATCCACATCCAAATCAGTCGCACTTAGCGCCACTTAAGCGTCCCTTTTTTTGCGCCGTTTCATTCAGTGCTTTGCGCACCCGGTGCTGCTGACGCTTAAATTAGAGCAAGTGCTTGCTGCATGACATGGATTGGATAAAAATACCTAAAGATGTTTTATAGAGCAGAATGAGTTGTATGTTCTTATGTTTTACGAAATTATTTCTTAATTTTCAAAAGCCATTTAACACCTCTTGAGGAGGCACACGTTAAGTTTGATTACCGAGGAAGTGTGGATGGTTTAACCAAACAACCGGTAGCGTTAGCTTTATGTTATATTTTAATTTGACGATTATCACACAGACGACTTTCATAGAAACGCGACTGGTGAACATGGAAACCTTTGCGTAACTTTAAAGTTAAACACATGACAACGTCTGCCGTTTGTCTTCATAGTAACCATTATAAAAAATAAAATAATGTACTTTTATTAAAACTTTGTTTCCTCTAAAATTTTTATGAAGGGCATTCTGCCTCCTTAAACCTGGTTTTCTTTATTTAATTTTTTGCTCGCTCTCGCTGTGGCTTGTGGCATTGGAATTCCCAGGAATGAAGTTATCTTTACAAGAAAACAACAAACCCATTTTTACATTTACAGTAATTGCCACGCCGCCCCTAAACTGCAAATGCCTTAAAAAACTAAAAAATTTTTCGAGTTTCAAATTGTCGACGTAAAAATGACTGTCAAGAAAATTGGAAGTTTTCTTCCAAACGTTTTTTTGAAAATTAGTAATTTTTGTTTACAATGAAGTTGTCCTTTAAATTTATAAAGCCAATAACCTCAATTTATCTGAGCGTAGCAACTACCCGCTGCAACTATAGCGCATGCCTGAGCAATCTAAGCTTCCTACCTGCGCATAGCACCGGAATTCCGCCCTGAAAAGGAATGCCCCTTGAAGGAGGTGACCCATCATGCCCTTAACTTAACTTAACCTAGTGTATGTAGCATCTACGGGTGACCTCCAACCGGGTTGGGTTGAACTACTCATGCATTATAGGGGATACCAGATTCCCTTACTCGTCACTGTAGTAAGCCGTTGATGAAATTGGCCAACTACCAGGATTGCATGCTCCTACCTTCCTAGGGGATGAAAATTGATATTCCTTTCACCACAAAAATCCATCATTCTTGCTTTGAGGGTCTTGCTCGCTAGATCCAGTCTTCTAGGGTCTTCTTACAGATGCAATTTGCATCCTCTACGCTAAGGTACCATTTGTACCCACTAACCCAAAGTAGAAACTGCCTTCCTTTGGCCAAACTTCACTTGCATTTCCGATCTAAGCTATTATCCTGTCTACCCTTCAGCGAGGCAACGACCGCTGCGACCATGCGTGCTTCTTATAGCAGTATATTCACACAGAGGTTTTCAATGGTAAATTGGATAGAACAAATACCATCGTATCGTCAATCACAGGATATTATATCAACAAATTTTGTATCAACTGAAACATAAATCAATTCTTCGAATAAAGAAAGAACACTTTTATCACCTCTTAAGACTATTTTCAAAAATGCAAAGGTAATAACGTTTATAAATGATATTATTTTTGTGCCAGCATTAAAAAAGTCTTGTAGCGGAATATATTGCACGTGGCTTTTTGCCCGAATTGTATTGGAGATCAGGCCTAACTACGTAAAAGGCAAATTAGACTCACGGTTTTCGATGTCCTTTGCCAAGTTTGTCGACAGACGACGATTAACAGCGAATCTCTTGTCAATTGCAACGTTGAAATAGTAAGACGCTAAGCACTTGGAGCCCAAAATTTTTTTTTAAAAATTGAAATGTCGATGACGCAATTTTCCTGCTACCTGAAGAACACTCCCGTGTTTCATGTCGACGACGGCAAGCACAGAAGCAAGATTGGCCATTTCTTACAATTGTGCATGTCGCTTACGGCATAAATATCAGAAATATTGACAGTGAGTCAGTGTAGGTTATCTATTCTTGATTGTCAGGAAGGTTTCTAAACGGGATAATCAAAGCTAATGTCAGTACACTATAACACATTCTCTCGAAATTACAGACCAAAGTATTAAACGTAACAACAATACTTTTTTAACATTTTATTCATCTTTAAAGCCGTTCAATGGAAATAGAATTTCAACCAAAGTTACTATGGCACAAACTGTTCGCTTTTATGATCTAACTCAAAGGAATGGTCAACAAAAGCCACAGTCTTGTCCGTCGTCAACAATAACTAATTTCTTGGTCCGCAAACATTAGTTGTTTCTCAATCTTATGTAGTAAGCATTTGCCGTCAAACAGAAAAATAGCAAGTCGAAAGTGTAGGTGGTGTGCAACCATTCCCATTGGGAGCGAGAGAACAATGGAATGTCATGGATGACATTTGCATTGTTGTAAATAAGGAAATTCATTTGTTAAAATCATCCAACATGGCGGCGATGACGTAGCTTGCACTGAGAGTAAATGGCATGGTATTTTCATTTGATACATACAGTGAAAATTTAAGCGTATCTAACAAGCTATAACGAAGTATAAATTTTATGCATAAAGCCTAGTTTTCACTAACAATAAGGACAAGCGAGAAAACAGCACAGAGCATATCACCAAAGGTTGCAGGAAACAAAACAAAAGAGATTTTCTTTTCAATTTTCTTTTGTTTCACCTTACTTTTCAATTCAATTGTTGTGCTTGTGCTTACGACTGTTGCCAATGGTTGTGTAAGACGCTTCATTGAATTCTTTCGTATTTTCTTTTGCCTTTCCTTGTTCTCATATAAGCTTATACAAAATCTATCACTGATACAACTAAACATACTGCATAATTCAGTTGGTTATGCCTGGCTCACAAAATGAAGATAAGCATGAACGACAAGACTTTTATAATTTTTCTCCATTGTAAAGTTTACAAAGGAAAGAAATCGGAATTTTCTCAATCGTTTTTTGTTTTTCTTTTGCCTTATGCTGAAGTCTTTTCCTTGCACTTATATTGATGTTATTTCGAATGCTTCGTTGAACTTCTTTGTTTGATCTGTTGTTTTCACCTTGGCTTATATGCCTAGTTATGTATTGTAAACTTTACACAAAACACACCTTCAACAAGAAAACTATTGTGAAATTTCGATGCCTGATCACTATGATCATCTCTCCGGCACATTCTTGGGCATGTTTTGCTTATATCAAATAGCCAGGAGCAGAAAAGCTTTATACACCTATGGGCTTTGCATAGGGACATGCGTAGTAATTATCACAATATGTAACATTCTTAAGGTCTTATTTTTCGTACAACCTGTAGGGCATATAAAATAGTATAATAGGAAAGTTTGAAAAAATTGGATGAAATAGTCAAAACGTTGTCAACAGTTTTACAGATGGTACAGTAAACTGTTTTAGTTGATGGATTTTTGTTGCTTCATTGCTTTATGCCACAGCAAATGAAAAGAGTAATACCACAAAAAAACAAAGTGACATAAAACAAAGTTGGATGTACATTCTTTAAAGGTGGTAGAGTGCTGCAGTCCCCGGACTAAAATAATTCAGTACACACAAGAAAATATCATAATTAAAACTGGTCATCTGAGAAAATCAGATGAAATATTTTCACATTTAGTATTTAGAACACTATCAAAATGCCACCAATGCATCTTTCCACATGGCTATATCTTCAAACACAACAAAAATGCAAAAAAAATTTCAGGCATCAACAGAGTAAAAAATTGAATGAATTGCACAAAAACTTCCTTTGTTGATTTTTCAAACATTGCTCTGCAAAACTCAATTTGACTGCTATATGGATATTTAATCATAAAATATGAGGGGGTGAAAATATCTCCGTAAGGGGTTAACAATTTGGTTTGTTTCAATTTATCAAAAACTGATATTTTTGAGGGACCCCCTGCATGCCACAGAAATTGCACCCATGGAAACAAGATCTCCCCCAAATTACTTTGAATGTGGCAGCAAATATTACGTGGAACATGTGTAGATAACCAATGTGATCCCTGCTTCACTTTCCTAAAACAGTCTCTTTCATATTAAATAAAATGTATGTTTAATATTGAAGCTTTTACATCACAATTTGAGCTAAACACATACAAATGCAACAGAGGCATTTTTAAAATACTATCAACATGAAGACTGGCAAATAACTGAAAAAACATCTCAATTCATTATATATTATAAAGCTAACGTTTCATTAATACTCAACAATTTTGAGGAAACGTTCTATCCATGATAAAATATACATTTCAACATGACACAAAACGTTTGTTTGGTTACTTGTCTCCAAAGGCCACGATATAAAGTTTTTCATTGAAAATATTAAGCAGCAGTTACCACAAAAGTCCACTTCAATACCACAGTTATGACATTCGTATACTTTGAATAATTTGGAAAATAGCTAAAACGCAATAGAGGAAATTGAGTAAGTTCAGCGTAAAATATTTCAAACACAAGATGTCTTGTCAGGGAATTGAAGTTAGTCAATTACAATCAAGCATTACCCGAGCCACAAACAACAAATATGAATAATCCCAACAGTATGGGCCCGACAGCGTATTTCTCTTCCTTTGGTCGCTAGAATGTAAATACTACACGTCAGTAATTCGTCTCAATCTTTCAAAACAGCGTTACACGATTATTCATTACATTTCACAACTTACCAATGTTTTGGACACGTTTCCTCGTTGAGTAACATTTTGACTGTGCTTTTCATTAGCTACGCGTATTCTCTGTTTAGCTGGCATTACGGCGAAGTTAGCAGTCCGACGATTAGCTCGCGATGTAACTGCACATCCACAACAACACAAAACGAATTGAGAAATTTGACGAACAAGAACTTTCTTCGCTCTGAAGACGTAGTCGATGCTGATTGGCTATTTGTATAAATACGGGGGAAGGGGTAAAAAGGAGAAATAAGTTAGGAATAAAAATGTTTGTCAGTGATCTTTTCAGTGATTTTTTGCTACCGCCGCATTTCCGAGTAAAATTTTACAACAGAACACAAATTTCTTTTTTCAGTTTATTTGTACTTTTATTCCTTTAATACAAATTCATGCTGTTGCTACAGGAGCACCAGGAGTTCTTCCAGGTGCACCAACACCAGGACGTGGTGGGCCAGCATTTTCTGCCTACAAAAACAGAAGTATAATGTCAAAATTAAAGGACATTTTAATTTGACACAAATAGAATTGGATTTTATTACACATATGAAGAACCCACTTAAAAAGTAGAAAGCATAAAATACAGTAAACTGTTTCTAATTTTAATGTAACAATTAGAGACTGCATGCACTATATAATAACAATTGTCAAAGCTGAAAAGCAGCTGACTCAGTATCATTTAAAATAACAAGCCATTCATCCTTGAAATAGTAAAGCAAAAGCTATTGGTGACAATGTACATTTTGACTTGTTGCTGACTATAAATGTTCCATAAAAGCTATTATATATTTGTAATTTGTTACAGTAAATACAATCAACTTTAAAATGGTGACCATGACTCTCATTTAGGTAACAATTACACAAAAGTCACTTCAATTATATTTCTTATAAAATTTTCAGGACTTTACTTACCACGGGTGATCATATAATGGACTATAAATGCAATTTAATACAATGATGCCTAATACTCATGTAAAACTGTAGTAATTTTGAATGGATGACATAATGGGTCAATGCAGTTAAATTTCAAACATCAAAATTAATATTATTTTTGAAAATTAGTCAAATGCAAAAACGTGAATATTAAAAAATTAGCAAGAGAAAGATTTAGTGCCATGGGACTTAATTTGTTTAAGATGTCCAAAGCTGTTCATATGTCATTCAGACAGTGGTAAATTATTTAGACTGTTTATAAACAACCTAATAATTGCATTGTGGCCATACTTACTCGAGGCCGGAATCTTGGTGGAGGTGTTCGTATTTTGCGTTCAGCTCTAGAGCGATTCCTGACCACTTTGGAGTGAATAGCACAACTCACACAGTAACATAGCTTCACATATAACTTAGGTAATGCATACACTGAAAAGACAAAAAATATATAATTTATAGTATATAATAAAGCAGTAGAGAAAAAATGCATGGAAACAAATCACAAGGATTTGGAATTAACAAAAATTAAAAGAAACTATGCATTAAGGCAAATAGGACATAAAACAAAAAAGGAATTTCATCACATAAAACAACAACAACTTCCAAACACTGACAAACATATCAATAGCTATGGGAATTAATCCCATCCTATTGCTAAGAAAACTCTAAAAGCCTGATGAGAAAATTTAAAGATTCTCTCAAAATTACTTGAAAATACTTACTTTCATATGCACTAGCCTCAGAGATATCACGGACTGCAGCAGCTTCAACCATGTTTCGTATGACAAATTTTTTTATGGCTTTGTCCTTTGGTACAGCTCTTGCACAGTTGGTACATCGAAGAAACCTAACATGTCCTCTACCTTTCTTGGAACGACCATTATTTCTTCTTTTCGATGTCTACAACACATAAATGTTGTTAAAGAAGTTTCTATACATGTTTATTACTTAGACTTTCTTCTCTGGTATCAAAGTATGGAAATTTGATGCATGAATTTATCATTCATTTCTAGAAACATATAAAAACTTCATTAAAATTTCCCAGTGTTTGTAAATTGTTGTTTATAAAATTCATGTTCTTGAAAGATAAATAGTTATTATTACACTATGATGTCAAATAATGTGAGAATGACATATAATCTTCTTCTTTCATCACAATCACTGATGAATAAATCGTTATATGTGCTAAATTTTAGGTACTACAAACTTTGAAGAACAACTAAGCCCTTAAAAGATTGGAAAGTTTAACTAGTACACAGCTCTGTTGAAACTGACAAATAGTGATCTCTGAGAAGTATGAAATTACAGATATACTGAGCGGTTGAAGGTAGCCATTATTGTCTAAAGTCTACTGATTTCACACCGCAGAATAACCTCGAAATAAGTGCAAAAAGAACATAAATGAGAAATATTAAAATTCAAATGTTTTATTTTATCCTATATTTTCGCTTGATGTCGAGAGGAAATTTATGCCAAAGAACAGCAATAAATTTTTAATAAATTCATTTAACTCTGCTGCTATATCATTCAAAGTTTCTGTTATACTTATGTAAGAAATGAGATGAATTTCCTTATTACAAGAAACAAACCTACCATCTTGTTCCTGATAAATAGTCAAAAAGGACGACCACGAGTTGTCTACCCCTTATACTGAAGTAAAAACTGGGACACCCCGATTAGCAATTTCATTGATCCCCTGTGTACAACAATACTACCGTGCATTCTTTCATATCCATATACATATATGCAGTATATAAATAAAGAACGGAAGTCATGTTACAAATGAAACTTCAATGATAATACAACCGAGTGTAATGATAAGCCCGTATTAAAATAAAACGAATAATCTGCTCGTCAAACTGCTACCAGAATGAGTATGGTAAGTCTGTAGCCCAATACAATAAAATAAATTTAATATCGTTACTTGTATAACTTATAAATTATATTATAATAATCATTATACTACATTAGAAATGTTGGCCACTACACAAACACGTGAAGGCAGAAGGCCCAATAACACTAACATAATTGTAATATCTTTCTAGAAACATGAATTTCAAGTAGACATGACATGTGGTGGGTGTTCAGGTGCTGTTGAGCGTGTCTTAAAAAAGAGAGACGGTAAATCCCAAGCAATATGACAGTCCAACGTATAATTTATAATACAGTCATTATACATTTTTTTTAGTGCTTTATACAAGCAATTTGTATTTTACTTATGACAACTTCAGGTTGAACTATACAGTACACAAGGGTCCAAATATGTACAAATTATGGCAGTTAGTTTATATATTAAACATTGATTATAAAAACCTTTATATTTTAGTTTTTATAAGTACTGTATTAAAAGTTTATGTTGCAGTGTCATAGTTATATATAAACATTAACTTGCTGCATGGCATAGCTCTTGCTATGATTGAGAACATAGTTGATCAAAGACCTTGAAGTGATCTCGATCTTTTCATTTCAGATGTTAAAGACATTTCATTTGACATGGATAACAAAAAAGTTTATGTAACGTCAGATGCCTCTGCAGATGATCTTCTTGCAGTTATAAAGAAAACAGGGAAAAAGGCTTCGTATATTGGCACAGCTTAATATTGAAAGTAGCTTAACATTCAACATGTAAATGCATTGATGAAATTAAATACATAAAGAAAATTCCTTTTACAAATTTCCTAACTTGAATTGATCATGAGACAAACTTATTATTAATTTACCTATAATAGTAGCATTAATGCATGATGCTAATGACCTAGGATGAAAAAAGTTAAGATTTGACAAATACCTACTCATCTAACCACCTGATGAAATGGACAAAATATGGTCAGAAATAGTTTAGATGATAAGAAAAGTTAAAATAGAAAATATAAATGAATGAAATCTTTAAAAAATTCTCAATGGAATATTTTATTAATTTTCTCAAGACAAGACCAAAGTTATTACATCACCAGCTTTTTGTCAGTAAAAAAATTTGTCAAATTTATTTGTTAAAATAAAACAAATAAATGCAACAAAATAATAATATTGTATAAATAACTAGAAACATCATGAAGTAAATCCATGTTCTTTTAATTTCTCAACTAAATCATCAACACTTTCAACTTTGATACCAGCTTCTCGTACTGGAGGATCCTCAACAGATAACGTTTCTATCCTTGATGAGATATCAATCCCTAGATCCCCAGGTTTCTTCTTGTCAATTTTCTTCTTTTTTGCTTTCTAATATTCAAACACACTAATTATGTAACTATGATTATAGTGTTTATCAGGGATGCATCCCGAAGGATTTCTTAGGGGGGGCTTTGGTTTTCATAAGACTTTGTGCTGTTAGTCAAGTTTGGATTAGACTTTGGTGGCTCCATTGTGGGTGTCATTATGTCATTGACATATCATACTTTTTATGGGTTTTATTTGAGATCCTGGGAAATGTATAGTTTGACAGTAGTTTTTGCTCAATTGGTTGGTATATTGATTATTTGGCTTACTGATTTTGTAATATAATCATTGATTACTAACCATAATATTGGGTAAAGTTGCATATCTTGGTTCATTCAGTCTAAAAAATCATATCGTGTTCAATGATGTTTTCATAAAGACCTTACAAAAATCTTGAATATTTTGACCTTAAGTCAGCTGAAATAACTGCTGGTAATTTCACAGATATATTTTCTAATCCACCATCTATTTCACGTGTTACTTTTAAGCTTCCATCTTTAATTTCTATTTCTGATGCAAATGTTGCCTAATATGGTTAAAAACTTTATTAACTTTGCTATCACCAACAATAATTTGATAATCCATTTTTCTACTTACTTGTGACCATCTTAAAAGAGTTGATAAAATTTGTGCAGTTTGATTGCAATCATCATCAATTGCCTAAACAATAATAATGATGATGTAAGACACATTTCATCATGATATTTCTTTAGTAAGAGATCTAATCAAATAGGTAAACTTACAGTTACATACCAAACAAACTAAGCAAGTTACCAGTTGATTTTCTTTGATGTTTGTTATTATAAAACAAATAGTCGGATCAACCATTAACATACTTGTTTTCCAAGTAAAATTATATCAGGCTTTTCCTCCTCAGCAATTTTTGCAAATATCTTTGCCACAGCAAGTGGTTCAACTGTTGGGGAATCTTTTTCATCAGTCAAAACATGGATTGCCCTATCCATGCCCATAGCAAGAGCAGTTCTCAATGTTTCCTGTATGAATTAAAAATTTTAACAATAAATTGTGCAAACTGATATATTTCCTCGAATATTTGAAGTAAATAGTTACGGCACATAACTTTGAATCATTTTTACTGTAAGCATGATTATTATAACCAGGGCTGAAAAAAATGCTAAATGATGGAGGGTGGTGGTGTTGATATTCATATAATCATCTCTTGCTGACTGATTTCTTTTGAGAGTGATTATACTGTCTAAAGAAATTAGTTAAGCAAAGCTGATTATATGAAAATCAAAATCAAAAATTAACATTCTAGTTTTGGTCCTGATTATAATTTGCCTTGCATCAACCAACTTTATGCGATGATATTCTGTAACAGATCCAGGGTCAGTCAAAATAAATTACTGAAAATATATTTCCATTTTAAAATGCTTTAGAGCAAATCCAATTGGGGGCATTTTAGTCTTAAATTTAAAATAAGCTTCCATAAGTTGCTGATGATATTATGGTACACACTTTACCAAACATGAGCTTCCCTAAGTTGGTGATGATATTATGGTACACACTTTATCAAACATGAGCTTCCCTAAGTTGGTGATGATATTATGGTACACACTTTACCAAACATGAGCTTCCCTAAGTTGGTCACGATATTATGGTACACACTTTACCAAACATGAGCTTCCCTAAGTTGGTGATGATATTATGGTACACACTTTACCAAACATGAGCTTCCCTAAGTTGGTGATGATATTATGGTACACACTTTACCAAACATGAGCTTCCCTAAGTTGGTCATGATATTATGGTACACAC
This sequence comes from Xenia sp. Carnegie-2017, assembly GCF_021976095.1. Classification (NCBI taxonomy): domain Eukaryota; kingdom Metazoa; phylum Cnidaria; class Anthozoa; order Malacalcyonacea; family Xeniidae; genus Xenia; species Xenia sp. Carnegie-2017. The sequence goes on along the minus strand of NW_025813485.1, from coordinate 2,113,962 downwards.
TTTACCAAACATGAGCTTCCCTAAGTTGGTGATGATATTATGGTACACACTTTACCAAACATGAGCTTCCCTAAGTTGGTGATTATATCATGGTACACACTTTACCAAACATGAGCTTCCCTAAGTTGGTGATTATATTATGGTACACACTTTACCAAACATTTACCTCAGATTTTGGTGGTCCACAAGTCAAAGCAAGAATTTCGTCAGCGATTCCTTTTTCTTTCATACGAACAGCCTGCATTTATTCAAAAATACAAAATTTCAAGACTATATTCAGCCATTTCATTAAAAAGTTCAAAGTCCATTTTGAAACATAAACACAAGTTTCGCTGCTATTTGAATAGTAATTAATGACAAATATCTTTGGATGTATATAAAAGAAATGTTAGTAATATAGATTCATCGTAAAAGTAAGAAATTTTTTCGCGAGGTGCAAAATTCCACATTAAATAACATTTCACATTGAATGATTCAAACCAGTTTTGTTCAGTTTCTTGTAAAACCTTAATAAAGCGTTTGATCAATTACAACGGAATATATACATAAACAAGGCAATAAAATACTACTGCCATATTTATACCTCTTCCACAGCTATTTCGTCGAAAGGATTCATACTATGTTTCACTCCATCAGTTACAACACCAGTTTTGTCAGGCTTTACTCGAATCTATGCACGCACGTTTTAATTCAAGTATCAAAATATAAATTGAAATGATTACATGCATATAACAAACACTTTTTTAAAAAAACAGTACCTTAACAGCATAATCTATGACACGTTTACAACCAACAAGTACCCTTAACTTGGTCGCCATTTTGTGATGGTGAAAATGTTCAAATGAGTACGTCGTGTAACACAATTTCTTTTGTTTTGGATTTGGTAACGAAAGCAATGAGTAAGGATTGTTGCCATGAAACTGACATAATCAAACAAAAACATTCCACGTTCTGGAAGTTTTCGTCGGTTGTTCTCCAATTTAGTTAGCTTCGCAAAAATAAAATATATAGAGACAAATTTTCATGTACATACCACTCAAGCACAGAAGAAATGCCGCCAAAGAAGATGAACAGTGGAAAGAGAAAGAAAAAGAAAATAATAGGTAGTTTAGTAACATTACTTTAAAATACAGTTAACTTGTTTTGTGTCTTTTATCAAAAAAGATTTTTAATACGCGGAACAATTCTCAAAAACAACTTGCAAATTGCGTGGGAAAGAATTTTCAAGTGAAAAGCATGATTCACTTTGCTGATTATTCTCCTTTATCAGGAAAAAACACAGAATTAACGGTGGAAGACAAATACAAGCGTACACTTAAAGAAATTGAAAGTCTGAAAGCAGAATTAGGTATTTTGTAATTTACTCTCCATTTACTCATTTTCTAAACATTGATGATAGACATTTTTCTTACACTTGTTAGCAATGCGAACAGAGATTGTTCGTAGAACTCGTGACAAGTCCGCTAGGATGGAAGAAAGAATGCATGAGGCACAGGATGAAGTAAAAGAAGAAAAACAAAATAAACGAGATATTTCCACAGGTTATTTTTATGACATTCTGAAATTTGTTTTATTCCTCGTTTTTATGCTTAAATTGTAAAATTGCCACAAATTTTTAGGTTTGTATGTAATCTTTTATTTTCTACATGTTTACAACAAACATTCAGCATTGTCTTTGCAGATCTAACTCGTCAGTACAAGATGATGCAATCAGAACTTGGTTTGAAAATTCATGTATTAGAGAAAACAGTCACTACATTGCAATCAAAATTAGGTAGGCAATTGATGAGTACTCTCAGGAATCTCCTTTGTAGTCTGAGGAATGTCCTTTACAGTCTCAGGAATCTCCTTCGTAGTCTGAGGAATCTCCTTTGCAGTCTCAGGAATCTCCTTCGTAGTCTGAGGAATCTCCTTTGCAGTCTCAGGAATCTCCTTCGTAGTCTGAGGAATCTCCTTTGCAGTCTCAGGAATCTCCTTCGTAGTCTGAGGAATCTTCTTTGCAGTCTCAAGAATTGCCATGGAAGTCTCAGGTATCTCTTTTGCAGTCTCAGGAATCTCCCTGATAGTCTTAAGCATCTTTGTAATGGTCTCAGGAATTTCCTTGAAAGTCTCAGGAATTTCCAAGGCTGTATCAGACATTCATAGGCAGTGTTTGGCAGCTCCTTGGAAGTCTCAAGCATCTCCCAGGCAGTCTCAGGTGTCAGGTGTCTCTCTGGCAGTCTCAGGTGTCTCTCTGGCAGTCTCAGGTGCCTCCCTGGAAACTCAGTCTGCTCTATACATTCAAAGTCTATAATATCGTTTGCATTTTTTTCACTTGGCAATTCAATAACTTCTTTCATTAAGAATATCATTAATTTTGAAAAGGGACTATGCTGATATATAACTCTTATTTTCTTGCTAAAATATTTTGTTAAAAGTCTGAAATTTTTCGAAGTTGTCAAATTCTGCTATTGTCTTTTCAAGACGTAAATGACTTCATCTCTAGTTCGTATCATAAGTGAATTTAAAAATTCTTTACGAAATTCAAAAATTTCGCATTCATTTAAAACCCCTAGAAAAGTTGCTCAATCAACATGTAAGCTAGCTATATTAATCTCGTTTTAATCATGGTCGTTAAGTCATTAAGAAGTACATCCATAAGAATCAGTTGAATGCCATGAACAGTGTACCATGTAGATCTTACAAGCTCCTTATTATGCTTTCCGATAGAGCGAGTATTTTACCTGTAAGCTTACTCAATTCTAAGAATATATGCAACAGGGAATATCATTTATTTTTCACGAGCCTAGTGTCGAAAATTATCCTGTCAGGCTAATAATGTTAAATATCGTACAATTTAGTCAAGTTGCTGTTGGTTCTGTAATAATAGTCTGCTTCGTATATCATGAATCAAACCAACAAATATTATTTTTCAATGTAGAATTTTGACCATACGTTTATGTATATGCAATTCTTGATCATAAAACCTTTTGTTTAACAGCAACGACAGAAATAGAGCTGAAAGATGCAAAAAAGGAGATAGAGAATATTCTGATGGAGAAAGATGGTATTATAACTGAGTTACAATTAAAGATTGACACAATGGAATCTGCTTATGAAACATTACTCCATGTATGTAAATGTAGAGAAAATGTTTGACTGTCATTAACACGTTCTGCTTTTCTCACTGCTCACATTCCACATCATATCACTTAACACCATGCTCTTACTCTACACCCTGCTATCACTCTACACATGTACACCATGCTTTTACTCTACACCCTGTTATCACTCTACACGTGAACACCATGCTTTACTCTACACCCTGCTATCACCCTACACGTGAACACCACCCTGTTATCACTCTACACCATGCTACTCACCCTATCACGTGAACACCATGCTACTCTATCACCCTACTACACCATGCTCTTACTCTACACCCTGTATCACCCTTATACTCTACACCTGTTATCACCCTACACATGTACACCATGCTTTTACTCTACACCCTGCTATCACTCTACACGTGAACACCATGCTCTTACTCTACACCCTGCTATCACCCTACATATGTATACCATGCTCTTACTCTACACCCTGTTATCACCCTACACATGTACACCATGCTTTTACTCTACACCCTGCTATCACTCTACACGTGAACAACATGCTTTTACTCTACACCCTGCTATCACTCTACACGTGAACACCATGCTCTTACTCTACACCTTGCTATCACTCTACAGCTTGCTATCACCATACATTCTGTAACATTCACGCCATGCAAACACCATTCACCTTGCTAGCATCGTTTTTCTTCTAGTATCCTCAATGACATCTTGTGATGAGAGTCATTAAGAACTTAAAGATTTTTCATGTTAATATTTTGCACAGGCTTTTGCAAGCATTCAGTGCAAAAACGAAAAACATCTTTTGTAAAATAACAATAACGTGAAACTATTTTTCTACTTGTGATTTAGCTTGAATTTTAGTATATCTTTCGTATATTTTTTATGTATTTAAATCCTTTTAGGATACTTTGGACCAGATGGGAGATAAGATAGAGGAGACAAAAATGAAATGGTTTACTGAGTCGAAAGAAATTCTGGAAACCAATAAACAGATTTTGTTATCTTATGGTCTCAACCCCTTAGAAATATGATGCTTGGTTTTTGTAAACACGATCCAATGATGGAACCGCTAAGGAAAACATTGAAATCCACATAACAAAAGATACATCTATGTCCCAAGTGTTTTTATTATTAACAATTGCGTAACGTCACGAGTATGCATAATAGACTTATATAACATTTGTAACATATTCGTTGTCATACGTATATGCTTCCTTACAATAAATACCGATATTCAAAAATTTGTGATACAAATAATCATATAAATTTTTATACTCGTCGACGATTGAAAAAATCACGTTATATAAAAGCCCCTCCTCCACCCATTACAATCATTCCGTCTCTCGAAGCTACAGGAAATTTTGAAAATGCTGATGATGAAATGACAAGTTCTGTTTTGTTTTTAACGTAACAACCAAACAAATCTTTATACGGTAATTAAACCAAATAAAGATCTCTTTTATTACATAAATTGTGTCATATTTCAATTTCAGTCATTTCAATAACAGCTCCGGAGCCATTCACCATAAAAACGTTTTTGTTTTTATCCTTAGTTATTTGTTTCGCGGCAAAACTCTTGCCTATGTTTTTAATAATTTCTTTTGAGCTTTCTTGAGGACGAATACTGTTTTTCTTTTTTCGTATAAATGAAAACCATATGCAGCAAAGCCCAGAACTTATACCAACAGTAGTTGATGTAATGATCAGAAGTATTGTATAATTTTTGCGTCTTTTTTTCAATTTAGAACCGACAGTTGGAAAGGAATGACTTGTTTCTAAGTTGTCAGGCAATTTAACAATTTCCTCTAAAAACAATTTGTGAAACAATAATTTGCACCGATGTTGGATAAAGTGTTTAGCAGACATAAAAATACTTGTGCTTTAATCCAACTTTCCAACTGTAAACACACGTGTCAAAAATACGAGTGCCATAACAAAATGTTGATGAGCTTCATGTGCATTTGTCAAAACAAGCTTAGAAAACGAAGAGCATGCTAAAAATATATGATTGATTAAAAATAAAAATAAATTATTAAAAATAAATTGCTCATCGCATTTACAAGAAGCAATTTCAGAGTAATTGAGAATAAATCTGAGCATGCGTAGTCTACTGCACCAACTCTCCAAGTTCATGGTCATGGCAACGACCAACTGTATGTACTAGTACGGATTATGGAGTAATTAGCTCGCTCAGTCACAAATTTTCAGATAAATCATCTGCGCATGCGCAGTCAGCTTGAGCATGTGCAGTCATGCACAAGTTCATGGTCTTGGCAACGACCAACTGCATCTACTAGCACTGATTTTGAAGTAAATAGCATGCTTAGTAACAATTTAATAGAGAAATCATCTGCGCATGATCAAGCGCATGCGCAGTCCACTCGATCAATTGTTCATATTCATGGCAACGACTAACTATATGTACTTGCACTACATTTGTGGCAATTAGCTCACTTAGTCGCAAATTATCAAAGAAATCATCTGAGCATGCGCAATAATGATTTTAATAATACTACAACTTTCATCAGGCTTTGAATTTGTGTATATATATATAAAGCTAAGACTTCATATAGTAGATGTCAACTAGCAGTGGAAGCTGGGTGCGATATAGTATGCAGTGGCTTAGGGCCCAGACTTCGGTCGCGACCGCACTCTCCCTGCGTACCCCGAGCAAAGCCTATCGCAGGCGATCTCGGGGTCTGATGGGTGGAAGCTTGCTATTGCATCTCCCTAGTAGGATAGCGTGGAGGGGCCGAAATCTCCTACCGAAACGTTAACATGCGGCGTTCTAGTGCCTTACGTATAACAAGGTATCGGGAAGCATGGACCGAAAACGGGGTTTTTTGCTTTCGAATTTTATCTTTTTGTTTATTTTACAAGAGTTCTTCTTATAAATAAACCAAGCAATGTTTCAATTAACTTCTTCTGACACTGTGCCTTTTTCTAACACTTATAAACTTATAATTTAAGACAACCTTTTATAGAGTTTTTATTGGTTTATATCTTTCTGACTTAACTCTTTCATTTACTGTTTCTCACATATCACGAGCAAACATCCAAGGCTTCATGCAAGCAAAGATTATCTGGTTCCCTTAATTGACCAGCTGCCCAAGCTCATGGTCATCAACGTTAACATGCGGCGTTCTAGTGCCTTACGTATAACAAGGTATCGGGAAGCATGGACCGAAAACGGGTTTTTTTGCTTTCGAATTTTAACTCTCAAAATTTAAATCTCGTGTTTATCTCAATCTTAAACATGTTTTATTCAATTTTTATCGGTTTATACATTTCTGATTTAACTCTCTCATTCACTGTTTCTCATGTACCACGAGCAAACCATCCATGGGCTTCATGTCAAACAAGGATTATCTGGTTCCCTTAATTAACATGCAAACGCTCTACTGCTCAACTATTTCGGAGTGTCGAGAAGCATCACTGCATGAACTTAAAACAGGATTTTTTGTTTTCAAAATTTGACTTTTTTCTTTACAAGAATTCTTCTCATAAAAGAAACTAGAACATCCAAGGATCAATAATAATAATAGTGATTATAGTGATTATAAGACAGCGAAACTAACATGTAAAAAAAATAACAGTTTAAAAATTTGTATGACTTGCTTTTTTGCGCTTTATGCCTTTACGCCGTAAAGGCCTATAACAATCCTTACGAAAACGTTTTTAGCGCGACAAAAACATGCCATTTCCTTCGATCGCTACTGATACTTAACTCAAAATGGTTAATATTTACTGTTATGCCTTCTGCCTTTATAAATAATCGTTCTGAATAACTAGAATCAGATTCGCAAAAGCCCCAAAACTCAAAAACTCAAAAGCATCTCCTAACCATTTCATTGCCACTATTCGACATAAACAGTACTATGTCCGACCGTTTAATTGTCCGAATTTTGCAAATTGATCTCGTATTTTTAATTTGACACGTATGTCTACCGTCGAAAAGGTGGATTTTCACATGCCGAAAATTAGTACTAGTATCTGTTTAGTTTATTCTCAATTAATCAAAATGATGGAAAGATATAAGCATACTGCATTAGCTACTACTTTGGACATTCAGAAGGTCAAAATGTCATTAGATTTTACCTTGACAAAAAGTATCATTTCCGATAAATTGAGGCAAACATTGACATTGGAATGATCCTGGTACATTAATACAGGTTGCGTTGGAATGACAAGGACTATCTTTATCACATTCATCACGATCTGAAAGTTAAAAAAATAGAAAAGAAAAGCAAATTTTGTAAAAAGCATTTTTTGAAGCTTAAGTCTTGTCCAAAAGTTATCAAACATAAGCACATTAATATGTTCTACTGAGGAATATATTTATTATTCACAACTATATGTATAGCTAATATTTTTGAAACATGCGCGCATTAATGTTATTATCACTAATGATGACATGCACTAATTTTGAAATATTTTTTTTTCGTATCGCAGTAATTGCTGACCTAATCAGTGCGAAAGACAGTTTACAACGCATCCACGCTAGCGTGATGCCATATTTTAGAAATTTTGAAATTCTATTTATGTTTTGTGAAAAATTGAAAATATTGAGACATCGAATATTAAATTACATTTAATTGCTTTATAAATTCTTTATTACGTTCAACGTCATTTCACATTCACTATAAATGCAAAATGGACTACAGGGTGCATAAAAAATAAACAATTTGACTAACATATCGCTAAATTTATCAGCGGGTAATGTTCGCTAAAATCTTTAGTGGACATATGTAATTACACTTTTCATGGTTGGTCTGACATATAAATTGGAAGCTGAGCGTTCACGTACGCATTGCTCAAATTTCCTGAAACTTTAATATCTCTGCCATATTTTAACGCTTAGTACGATTTTCAATAGATTTTTATAAAATTCTTAGACTAAAAATGGTTCTTATAATTCGAAAAATTTAGATACTGTCAAATAGACCATTAGAAGTCAAACCACCCATTTCCACCAAAGATTTTGGCAAACGTTGCGCGCTGAGGAATTTGGTGACATTTTCTTAATTGCTCATTTTTTATACATGATCCCACATAACAATATAAAACAATTATCTTTAAGTTAACAATATCGTTATTTATTTATATTAAAATAATTTTAATTTACCTTCACAAAACGTGCCATTACCGGAATATCCGTCCATACATGTACACAAGTATGATCCAGGAACATTAACACAAGTTGCATGAATATGGCAAGGCGCTTTCTCACACTCGTCATAGTCTATGAAGATGAAACAAGGAAAGTTTCTTTATTCCCAATTTAATAAATCAATATGTAGATAGCTATATGACCATATTACCTGAACAAAATAATCCACTTCCAAAATAACCTTCCGTGCAAGTGCAGTTGAATGATCCAGGTATGTTAATACATTGAGCTTTAGGGTCAAAACACAAACTTTGCTTGCATTCATCGATGTCTAAAAAAAACTCAAATCAATTTTTGGTCTCATGGGTAGTTATTGAAAACATCAGGCAAAAGTGAGGTAAGATCTTTTTCTTTTTATTACTGACATGCATTTAAAATAGAGCATATTTTTGTTATTTATATACCGTATATAATAACATACCAAAACATTCAAAACCATTTCCAGTAAATCCACTCAAGCAGTGGCATTTAAAAGATCCAATATCATTTTGGCATTTTGCGTTGGAGTCACAAGGAAAGTGACTGCATTCGTTGATATCTTTTACATATAAAATGGAAAGAAAATTTCACTACAGCAAATTAAGTATTTATTTTAACTCAAAGTAACTTTGGAATTATTCAGAATCGAACCTGTACAATTTTTCCCATCTCCAACAAAGCCATGTTTGCAGGAACAAACATAGAAGTTTTCACTGTCGTTACAAGTTGCATTTCTGTGACAATCGTCTAATTTTTCGTCACATTCATTCACATCTGACAAAATAAATATGTTCATTTGATGAGTTGTTTATTTAAGCAACAATTAATGACTGCAAATATATAAGGGAAGGCAACGAATGAAATTAAAAGATGCATAAAATATCTGACTCACGATAGCGCGACAACAAGCATGCAAACTCAAGAAAAAGAAGAAATAATTCAAACCTAAGATAATAAGTTTCCTCGGCGAGATTGTCTTCTTTTCATTCCCATGAGAAATTTCTATACGAAATTTTTCGGAATTTACACTTCTCCTTATTCTCCTTAATTTTTTGTTCGTGTCGATCTTCTGGGATCCATTAATACTTGCAAAGATAGAATTCTGGAAAGGTCATTCGTACTTTTTTCATATTTTTAATGTTACTTAGCTATGAATCTTTTAATTGATACAAAAGTTATAAAAGATATATATCACGCAAAGAATATACCTTCGTGAAATTTATATTTTCTATCTCGTTTTCAAGTTTCTCATCAAGACAATTATAGATTGCTTGCTGTAAATTTTTCTTCGCTCTTTTTCGATCAAATTTAGATGTAAACATGAGCTTATTTACATCATCATCAAACTCCAAACCAAAGACTTGGCTGAAAATGTAAACTTATCAACAAAACAAAAACAATAGATCTGCATTAAAGCTAAATGCATTCACATAAAGTGTTACGATGAACAGCATGTGATACGTTATAAATGAACGTATACAAAAAAAAAATCATTCTTACCGTTTATTAAACGGACAAAATCGTTCGCAAGATGTAAAAATATTTTCGCACCAGCTACAATTACTGATTCTTAAACATTCATGTTTACTTGAACTAAAATAAAATGTAATGTACAAACATGACATAAAGAGACAATAAACATGGAGGATATACCTTTTGAAAATATATCTGTAAGCTACTTTCAACTTACGCAGTGTTACAATCTTTTTTACATTCAGCTACGGTTTCCAAGTTTAAGAATTTGGGTCGGTCTACTTCATTGCTCAAATATTTTTTCTTGTTAAATGAAGCTAAAAATTGGTTAACAGAGTTTTTGCCAGTATATAACAGGGTATAATTCATATAGTCTTCGTATTAAACATAAATAGTTAAATACAAAATAATTTTATACCTTATAAAAAATGGTCGTCTGGTCAAAGATTGCAAAATGCAAATTGCAATAAACTGTCCGCTCTGCTGACTGGTATATTACTGAGTGATCTGACTGGTATATTACTGTATGGTCTGACTGGTATATTACTGTGTGATCTCATTATACATATAGTTACTTACCCAGACAAGTATTTGAAGTGAATGTTTTCATTAATGTGTTGCTGCATTGATGAAATGACATTGAACACGAGCAAGGCGTCTAAATCATAAGTAAAATTTATGTGCATATTTTCATAAATGATCATTGAGTTTTTCGATACCTGGCATTCTGAGACATCTATCAAACATGTTTTACATGTTGGCGACGAATAGCAGGCCTAAAATGGGGGGAGAGAGAGAAAGAAAAATTGATTTGGTGAAGTAGCTATTTCCTGTTTATTTTATACCGTGATTAAATAATCATTACTCATGGCTGCTTCTGAATCTTTACTGAAAGAATGTTGCGCCATGGTGCAAAGTGCTTTAACTTTCGCTGCTTTTTGAGTCTACAGTTTAGCAATAACAATATTAATTTTATCGAATTTCTTTAATATTACCTCAAAATGATTATTATGTAAAGTATCTTTGCAGTTGGTGTGCAATTTTCTGGATGGAACAATCAATAACGAAGAGCTGACATTTTCCAATGGAAGTATGATGAATTGTCGACAAGTTTCTAATGATTGTGACACTATTGCTTCGGTTATATTACACTCGTATGAGAGTAGAATTTTGAAGTTTATGAAGTCGTTACACCATCTTGGCTGTAAATATAGCAATTTCCTTTAAACCTGTCAAGTTGGTAAAAGTTACTTGCACAACATATCTCCGAGCAAATATATAAAAAAAATCTATAGCAAATACAAATACTTGGACATATAGTTAGACCATTACGAGCCGTTACTAAAATATTACGGAGATAGCAATATAAGCAGGAAAAAACTTCGATATAGCTAGAAACATGGTGAAGAATTTTCACTAATAACATTTTTTTGGTATTGAAAAAAACTTCAATGCATTGCCTTATAGATCGGTCATGCAGCAAAGAGGATACCTTTAAAACTCTTTTGCTTTCAACCAACTGTTTCGCAATCCAAGAAAACTTTTTGGTTATATGAGCAAGTTGTTTTTGTCCCGTGGAAGTGAGATGAAATAAATACCTAAAAAATTTTTTATTATATGACCTGAAACAAATGAATGCATAGGCAACTTTGCATTCACAGTGCAATACACTGAAAGGTCACTCGATGCATTGGGTAACTTGGATAAGATTATCAATCTCAGCGTTCCTGATGGCAAATTCGGTATCAAGAGGATAGCGCAAAGTTTAAAAAAAAGAATGCCTTTCAACATGTAATTTGGATCAATCATAAAATATTTTATACATTTATTTAATGTCTTCATTAACAAATTCTTCAATGCTCTATAAGCAGAGAATTGACATCTGAAAGAATACGTACGCAGAGAAAACACAAATTTTCAGATACATCAAAAACGTCGGACACCTGACTCCGAAAATGTTAAAATCTTAATGCAGTCTGAAATTTATCATAGTTGAACTCTTCGCTTCACCCATACGATCGCTTTTATGGAGTGGTCCTTCTGTATATTCCTTATTTTGTGGCTCAGTTAACTTAAATTGGTTATCAATATATTCATTTGTATGTAAAATTGAGTTGTATATTTAATTCAAATGTAACGTCTATAGGTAATTGACATTGAGAATTCAACTCACCCAAATTGATCCATGAAATAACAATCGTAATCAGAAAGACAACCTGGCATCTGAAAAAGAAAATTTTTGTTACGATTTCAAGTTTATATTGATGAGTCAAAAAATAACATTTTTCTCACAAGTTATAATAAACATATCAGAAAGAGATGATAATTTATACAAGATATTGAATTGTGTGCAAGAGAGCGCTTTACCTCATTCAGAGCCATTCTATAAAAGGACGTTAATGAGATATCAACTCCAGCTATGCCAATAGTCCTTGCTTTCCAGTCTATAAAATCTTCAGTTAGATGTAACTGTCTTTTGGTGGACCTAAAAATTTCAAAATTTGTTTTTCAAACAAAAGAACAACGGAAAAGAATACGAATTATTCGTATCTCTGCCCTTTAGCTTGGTTTAATGATGGTAATGAATAACCTTTTAACGATTGCTTTACTAAGAGAGACAAAAGCTCCTTGATGATACAGAGTAGAAGTCTCAGAATGGATTATTGACAATTTTTCAGGATGGTGATAAGCTTGTTTGTACCTATCAAAGTCAAACAGATACAAGTCATTCATTTAATATAATGAGTTCACATGTTTTATATTTAATATGAAGAAAAATGTATTATATTTATGATTTAGCTACCACAATCTATTTTTGTGGGTCAAATATTCCGTGAATAAAGAACCAGGATATCGTAGATAGATACCACTTTCTGAGCCTACATATCTGAAGAAAAAAATCGTAGCATTTAATGATATTACCAAAGAAATAAAACGGTTTCTTAAAATTTTCTACCTTGACAATATTTCGTATCCACTTTTATCGTCATATTTTGCTCTTCTCCAAAGTTGATCAAAAAAATCAGCGCTCATTAAGTCGAACATAATGTTTGAATGAGAACCTTAATTCCAAATCATAAGGTGTTTCCTTAAAATCTCTTATCGATTTTATGTTAAATAAGCGGAAATGCATGAATTACCACGAGTTTTCTTGGCAATTTTGTCTGCATGAATTGCAGTAACAAAGTCAGATAAATCATTTGCTGTTTTATTTGAGAGTTTTTCCATCCATAATGGAAGCTATATATGAACGATGAAAACGTCTTAAAATGCAATAGTTTAAAATTCAAACTTTTTAGTTGTATTAAAAAGTATATAAGTGTGCAAGTATTAGCTAAAAGTATTTCTTACATTGATTGTAGATGATTTAGTGAAGATAGGTAGACCATTTACTTGACATATATCGCCATCTCTGTTTATCTTGCTATCTTCAACAACATAGCTGTGTAAACTGGATGAATTCGTTGGCCTCTAAAAAAGATCACAAAATATTTGATACGTCATGTAAATTATAGACTTTGTAAACTTATTTTCACTAACCAGAAACAAATCAAAATCATTTTCCACCACAACTAAAACTACAATAAACATATCTCTAAGCCTTTTCCAGTGAACACTGGCATTCACTACAATCTCCGTGTTGTTTGAATGGATTGACTGCAGTGAAATCTACCAAAAATGAATTGAATAAATAAATAATTTTAAGACATATTGATACAACAAGGTCAATCCTTTGGTCTGACCACAAAGATGTCCGGGCTTAATAATTCTATGGCAAGAATTTTTTAAAATAAAAATTAACAGTTAGCTTGTATAGAATTAAACAAATTCTGAAACAACTGCGTGTTTTGGTTGCTTCAGTGAGCAAATATTATCAAAAAGCCCACTGCTCAGGATGCAAGAAATTACATCTAAGTACATCTATGGTTTTAAAATACTCACAATTGCTGAAGATTATGTGGTATTATGAAAACAAAATACAGCTGCTCATCTCTCAAAAATTGACACAAACGACGACATGAGATTCTGACCTTTCTCAACTTCATATGACCAATTGATTGTTTTAAGATTGTTTTCAATTTTTCAGTATTAGCCCAAGTTTCGTATAATTGTATTGGAAAAAGTAAAGGCATTAGTTCAGAGCCATCAATAACTTGCCATCTAGGATGTATCCATATTCTCCCTTATAAAAAGAAAGACACATCTCGGAGATTGCTAAAAATTAATATCAAGTAAATTCATACCTTTTATGTCAAGAACAAAACCATACGAATATTGCCCAAACGAAGAGGAAAGGAGCTGAGAGAAAACATTTTTCAATGAATTATCAACAGCAGTAACTCCAAACATTGAACCATTTTCATCTATGCAAGGCATAGATAGAGTAGATGATGGAGCTACATCGAACAGAACAATTTAAAAGTCAGATATATAGATGACGTTTTAACTAGATTTGGATCAAGTGTTTGTCAAAATCAATCACGGTAAGCCTAATTCAAATGCAAAAGCAGCAAAATGCATTTGTTTATGACATTAAAGTGTATAGCTATGAATAAAGAAAAATCGTAATTAATTGGGTTTTTTTGCATTATCGAAAAATATTTTTTGCCAAATAGTTGAAAAATAATTTCAAAAAATAATTGGTTTTGACTTCCACTATACTCTGTTTAGGGTAAAAAGTGTACCTAAAGTTTGATAAATTTGAACTTCACATAAGGAAAGACTTTTATTCCTTCCGCGAACGCTTAAGTGAACATAACGACCAATTATGTTGGATCGACACATTAAAACGTTGTTTTCTTTATCTTTTAAAACACTGATTAATCCACATATTTTGTTGGATTGTTCATTTTCATCATCACCAATACGAACTTCAACATTTTTAAAGGATTTATGACAACAGTTAACTATGACCACAGCCATTATACTGTATGATTTTTTTAAATCAACCCTCCACCAAGGATTTTCTTCATATTTTGTTTGCGAACAATTTCCGTCAACAAAACCATCAACAGCAAGTTGTGAAACTTTATCTATCATTACACTTGATTGAATGGTTTGCTTTTGAAATGCAAGGTTACCTGCAAATATTAAGCAATAAAAACATTATGTAAAATGATATTAAATAAAGATGCTTGTGCATTCATAGTATAGCCATACCTATCTCATTGTCCTTAATAAATGTTTGATAATAGCTCCCCAATTGAAAACTTAGTTCATTTTTCATGTTATCTCTAATATAGGAAACATGGCCTTTATTGTCACTTGCAAGTTTTGCAAGAAATTTCTTTCCGTCGTTATTTCTTGCAATGCTATCCCCCAGACCATAAATGAGGATACTAACAGAGTTATTCTAATAAAAATAGTATATTCAAGAATGAGTGTTTCAAC
The DNA here is from genome assembly GCF_021976095.1 of Xenia sp. Carnegie-2017. Classification (NCBI taxonomy): domain Eukaryota; kingdom Metazoa; phylum Cnidaria; class Anthozoa; order Malacalcyonacea; family Xeniidae; genus Xenia; species Xenia sp. Carnegie-2017. The sequence continues at coordinate 2,098,836 of NW_025813485.1, read as the reverse complement.
AAGACATAAGTATTTTAAACCAAAAGATTATTTCATGCTTATATTTAAAGTCGCGGAATCCACAATCGTTGAAACTTTTTAAAAAAACTCAACGATACAATAAGTAAAAACATATTTTAGAAAGGTAGTTACCAGTTTTTTTTGTCCGTTAGCAGCTGCTGGATGAATCTTTGTTTCTGGATCGTCATTTGGATCACCATCCGTAAGAAATAGTATAATATTTCTTCCCTGAAACTGCACATGGATAAATGGTGAATCTTAGATCATCAATTCTTAAAACACTCAGGTATATGGCATTAATCTACCTGATAACTGACCATAAGCAACATTAATGATTAATTTGAAAGAAAGTTACCTTAATATCTGACGGTAAATTTACTAAGCAATGAAATGCAGCCGTCAATGCTGTAGAGTAGTAGGTCAGTGCTGATAAAAAAAATCAAAGAAATTGAGTAATGTAAATGGTACAGTTTTAGTGCTTTCATCCCGGCTAATTTCGTTTCACAAAAATTTAATGTTGCTTTGGGAACAGTTGCGTAAGTTTGAGTCAGACTTTCCGAGGTACTTCAAGGATGGGGTGCCCCCCACCATAAACATTTTCTTTTAACCATGATTAGAACACAATATTCACTAGTTTTCAGCTTATACACAGAAAAATACCAATAAGGACTTTGAATTTATTACCAGGAACACGAATTCACAAATAACTTTCAGTAAGAAATATCCAGTGCTTCAACTTGCCCAAATATAAACGTACTTTTCAATCTATATTTTCATAAATAACACCATTCAGGGTGCCCCCTTCCAAGCTATTGATTTCTTGGGTGCCGTGTACCCACACAGAGTTCATAGCAGTTAGGCCACTGACTTCAGCCTTCAATTAGATGCTTGATTATTATTGTCATAAATGGACTTTTTTCAACTTTACAATATTGGGTTATTAGATTTGCATTAATTCCTCTTTACTATATGGCAAGCGTGACTTCCGGCTAAATGGCGCGCTTTGATTGGCTCAGAAACATTTTTGCCAGTCCATTATTATCCCGACATCGACCACGGTCCAAAACGCATAATTTTACAGTGAAAGGTAAACAAACTTCGTAAAAACAAACAGCAAAATGCAAAAAAAAACGAAACAAAAAACAATTTGCGAATTTGAGTCGACAGAAAATAACTCGGAAAACAGTTTAACTATCCAGACGATACAATTTGAAACGATTTCTTTTTTACTGACGAAAACCAGAAAAGTGAAAGGCAACTAACCCGTACAAACAGCGAAGACGAGAAAGAAAGCAAGCTTCGTTTCAGGTCAAATAATGCCATATAATAAACCTTTTAATAACCTCACTTCCTTGGTCTTTACTGAGAAATATCGGACCTCTGTCTTTTTGTACAAAACTCGCCATACGGGCTCTGTATGTACAAAAAGACCTCGGTCTGATATTTCTCTGAAAAGACCTCCAGCTCGGTTATTATTGGCTTATTATTCATAGTAAAAGCGATGTAATAAATACTTGTTGAGGTTACAAATCAAGTGCATGTCATAGTATAAGTAATAAACCTCACTTTGATGTGCAACTTGGGCTTGGTTGACGTTTAAGACCTACAGCTGCGGTCATCCAGCTAAGCTCAGCGCTGCTATTTGTCAGAAATTATTATTTACTGGCTGCCGATATGGTAATAATAAATATGTATGACACAAAAAATTGTCAATGGGCCATGGCCTTTATGTGCTCTATACTGTTGACATTAGACATGGCCATGAATTGATGATCAATTCATCTAATTAGATCTCATACGGCCTCTCTCAGTTTCTTACCTTCCGGTTTGTTAAGTCCAGTTATCCACTTTTTAAGAAAATTAACATTTGACAGCGTTGCCTTGGCCAGCGTTTTACCAAAACAGTTTGGAGGATATTTCACTGTGCTTGAAAATGCAATAGCAGTTACCTGAAACAGGGAAATATTCATTATGGCTTAAAATATTACTTGTCAGCAATAACACTATACCTACATAGTCATCAGGAGTAAGAGTACTGAGTACAGTCAACGCTGCGTTTTGAGCCAATAACATCCGATTTTTATTCTTCATTGAGCCGCTGTAGTCAATGATTATGACCACTTTCTTTTTGACCGTCATAGCTCCGTGTGCGTACCATGAACTACACATGATTTATGTTAAAGGATTAAGTTAATGATAATTTAGGGACTAAGGTGAACATTTAGCTGTAACATTCATATAATGTACAGAATTGACGGTGTTTTGGTTAGAGAGAAAGGCAAAGTTTTGAACTGTTCAAAGAAGAACGGATATACAAACGGAAATGATGTGCCAATGAAACTGTTGCATAACTCTTTCTTCTAGTAAACAAGAACTATCTCATACATACGTGTTAGTTTCACATATAGTAGGTCTATAATTTTGATATATAAGTATGACTATGAAATTTGAAGAAATAAATTAACAAGAAAAATTAAAACCAACTGAACTAAATTGAACGTGGAGTACAACTTCTAACATTTTATTGCCAATTTTGGATTGGACAATCACATATAGTTTTGACAAAAGCATAGAGTTCACAAAAGATTTGTGCGGCAAACACACCAATGCCAAGTAAATAAAAATATTGTTCTTGTTATAACAATTAAACCACTCAGCATTAACATTATTTCTCAATAAAAGTGTCAGCACGCAAACACGTGAGCGAATTTAATCTTCACATGTTTAAAACTAAGATTTAAATTCCTTGATTTAAAGGATGAGTAAATCAATACTTTGACACCTTGGAACCTAGTTAAGTTTTTGTAATCCTTCCATTTTGAGGCAACTAGAGTACTGAGCTAACAAGTAGCTAAAATCAGTATCATTATCAAACAAACAAGCACTTACCTTAATCGTGGATCGAACTTTTTCGTTTTGTGACATTTCCGTGATGAAGCAGGGTATTCGTGATATTCTCCTTGTGAAGAGCCAAAATACTGCCATGTTAAAGCTTTAGTCGATAAAATATTTTTCTTGTAATTTTTTTCTTGTGCAGAGGTCAGAAATTGATCCTTTGACGGTGAAAGCACACAAGATTTGCTTCTGTTGACGTTGATTCCGAATCTTGCATCATATCGTTTTATGACATCGGAGCTGCAACAATCAACAATTTTTGACGATATATTTTTCTGTAGCCTGTATTCAGATTCCAGGATTAGTTTATTTAAAAGCAAAGATCTTATGACATCTTGCAAATTTTTGTCAATGTCGATTGAAATATTTTTCAAAATATCGCATCCTTGGATCGATTTTGTTTCATACGAAGCTTCATTAACAAGATGCTTAAAATGCATCAAACCAGAATACTTTTCCCAAACATTATTCGCTTCCCGCGAAAATTGATCACCCCATTTTTCAATTCTTCGTTTGTCCTTTAATAAGTCGGCTTCAGCGTGAATAAAAAATGGAAGAAGAAAGAACGTCAGTATCATTATCAATAATCAATTCATGTATTTAAGGTATTAGCCCTGCATGGTGATAAAAATAGTTGTTTGAAGACAACAACATCGTGCAGCAAGCCCCAAGAGCAGACATCTCAAATTACAATGAAATGCTTCTAGCGTGTTCATTCACGATTTCACGTCTCATCATGTAGTAGGTACATCAGTTCTAACAATACAAGTGAAATGCATCATATATGCCATAATATTTGAAGATTTTGAGAAAAAGCAGCATAAGTGGTATAAACAGAATATTCAAAATCATTTTATTAATTAATTTAAATTGGCGACATTCGATATTTGAGGGTGATGATGTGGATACAGTGAAAATTTTTTTGCAAAAACTTTCTTTGGCTAATGGCTATGTTATCTTTTTTTCATTATTTTCTATAACAAAAACCTACAATTGGTATATTTTATACAAATATATAATTGTCTATGTTTGAGTTAATCGTGTATAATATTTGTCTCTGTTATCGCAAAACAAAACATTCCGATAATATAAAGAGATTATTCATAGTTGGTGAGCGCGTACGATTTTTATGCTCATTAAAAACAAACAAGTGAGCGTATTTAATTATAAGAGTATTGAATTGAATATTATATGGTGAAAGTACATTGTTCGCGAAGATTATCTAGCATTCTCATCCGTCGGCACAGATTGAAGGCAAACAAAGCATTTACTCTCTAACACCATCTTATGTTCATTTCTATTGTCCGCAATAGTCAAGTATAGCACTAATAGCAGGTGACAAAAACGGTTTCGTTCAACCCTCCCAAAAAAGGTTTGACACTCGATTCTATCAAAGAAAAATATGTGACAAACGCTACGTAGATCAGCGTTTAAAATGCCCGGTATTTTTCAAGTATTTCTCCGTTTTATCACCCAGCATAGAAACGTTTAATCTGAAATTACTATGGGCTGATAAGATCATTTCAGAATCTGAATTGATCTTATTAGCACCATATTAATTTTTTTATTTTGCCACCATTTCCACCTGATTTAAATGTTAGACGATGACGATTAGCTGTACTTTCGCAATATATTGTTTTATAAGTCGATATAAGGGAAGCATTGAAAAGCAAGAATCAAGAGAAAGCGCTACTGAAAAATTCGGAAAAATTAAAAACCACTAAGTTCAAGAAAAGGTTACAGATCCTTAAACATCCCACTTAAGACGCAGCAGATTATAAATATTCCTCAAGTCCCGCGCATTTTGACAGTACGATGTAAGAAAATAAAGGAAAATCTCAGCGTGAACAACTATAGCTATCATCAATATCGCTATCAGCAGCAACGAATCCAAGCAGGGGCGAATTCAACTCTATCTTTCATCTGTTTATTATAATTGGATATATCCATCATCTTTGAAATGCCTTCATAAATTTTTATTGTCACATGAGTAAATCTTTGCCGCTATTGGATTCAATTGCGTTTGAAAACTAATGTTTTATGACTGATGAGCTCCAACGATCAAACAATGCATAATTAAAAATACCGAGCAACTTCTGTTTCAGAAGAAATATATGTTGTGCTGTACTAGCCATTGTACAATTTAGGGACTGTTTACATGAACCCCACTAGCGCTCTCTGTATGGCCGTATTTTACCTCTCTTTTACATGCAAATTATACACCTACACCAAGAGCTCGGTTTGAGCTGCGAATTTCGGCGATGAAATACAAAATAGCTAAAAGCAAAACAAAAGAGTTGTCGCCTTTCGATTTTTCACGCTTTCTTAGTTTGTTTGCTTCCGTTGATGCTTTTCTTGTCGCTATAGCTGAAAAACGATGCCTTATCGCATGCAAATGCGTTGAATTTTCAGCCCTACCGAATGTGTTTGTATGGGAAATTTCCAGCCCTACATGGCAAGACCTGTGGTAAACAATAGCGAGATTTCGGCTGGTAAGGCTGGCCTTCCTCTCATGTAAACGAAAAAAACTTTACATGGATTTTCAATAACACGCAAGATCTCGCTTGGTAGGGCTAGCCTCCCCGTATGGCTCATGTAAACAGCCCCATACAATCATGCTATCAACTTTGCAGTTCTCAATTTCTGTAAATTGTCTTCACCAAATTTGTACGGATTTATGGTAAGATTTGATAGCTTACCAACTCGTACAGTTTTTCAATAGAATCTCAGTGTGGTAAGCCTTAAAACTGCGATGTTAGCATAAAAATGCCGCTTATTTCTTTTGCATCCGTACACTTGCCATAGACCGCATACCAGTGTGGGCTAGCTATATTCTGCATCTCCAATACTCTATCATTAAATTTACGAATTCAGTCAGTTTTCATTTAAATCTTGAAACTTCCATCCATTAATGAAGTAAAATCCATTATAACTACGTTCGTTTATACATGATGCACTCGTGTAAACACACCATTTCTTTTCACAACCATTCTTAATTTTCAACCAATCTTTTGGGATTTACCAAACAATGACTTTGGCCCACGCAGGTTGAAACCCATAATAGCATGGATAAAATATTCTTTTGTATAAGACCTCCAACATGGCTGACGTGAGAAACGAGAATTGGTTCTACAAAGCGGTTTGATGACATACAAGTATTTACAAGATTGACACCCAAACAGAGAAATACCCAATGCAATACAGTGAAGAAAACATACAAATCCCAGATAAAAATATTTCATTATTTACATACACGAAAACTGTTATTTTTATCATTTACAAAAATAATTTTAAATATGTATAATTCGACTATTGGTACTGATAACACGAAAAAGACAATAATTCAATTTTTTTAAATATTCTATAAACTTTCATGTTTAGTGATATTTGGTATAGATTTCACATACTAAATTATTTGAGCTGAGCCCACATTGATTGAGTGTTTTATTTTAGTCGTTGTGTTATTAGTTTGTTGTTTTGGTTTTGTCTTTAGTTGTGAATAGATGATGGGGATGTCAGTATGTCTGTTTATTGTGTTGTTGTCTTTGCTGTACCATGCCTCTTTGAATTCTCGTGCGTGTTTTGTCTGTGCGCGTCCAAGAAGTTGTGTTTTTGTCCAGTCAAATGTGTGGTTGGTATCGTAGGTATGTTCTGCTGGTAGTGATTTTGGGTCGCGTCGTTTGATGGCATTCTTGTGTTCAGTGAGTCTTGTTTCAATTTTCTTGGATGTTTGTCCTATGTACTGTTTGGGGCAATCTTTACATGGTATCATGTAGACCGCGTTGGTTGTGTCAAATGTCGTTGTTCGGTCTTTATGTTTAGTGAAGTATGATTTGAGTTTGTGTGTTGGTTTACACACAAACTCAAATCATACTTCACTAAAACACCATATATATATATATATTACGGATAATAATCCTGGATAAAAGAGCGCTCAATATTCTATATATTAGAAGAGCGTAAGATAAAATGAACTAAAATAAAATGAACAATTATTTGCTGTTATTTGCTATTATTTGCTATTGCTATAATTGTTCATTTTATTTTAGTTCATTATATATATATATATATATATATATAATGGGATTTTGTGATAGAAACTATCGCAAACAAAATCGCACGGATAGTGCTCAATGCCACGGAAGAGCGGTATAATCCAGCGGCTCTCAAGAATCTCATCCAACAAGCAATCATTCGACTCAAGCATACACCCATACCAAGAAGCACTAACAAAAAGCGGCTTTAACTACAAATTACAATACAAGCCACACGAAAGTCACAAAACAGAAACAGAAATAGAAACATCACCTGGTACAACCCGCCATACAACTCCAATGTCCACACAGACATCGGACGCAAGTTCCTTAGTATAATCAACAGGTCCTTTCCAAAAAACCATCCACTCAGCAAAATCTTCAACAGATACACACTTAAGCTAAGTTACAGTTGCATGCCAAACATCGATACAATAATTTCTATACACAATAAGACCGTTTTAACCAAAGAAGAAACGATGAAAAACGCTACCACAGACAGAAAATGCAACTGCCGGAAGAAAGAGGAATGCCCACTAAAAGGAGAATGCCAAACCAAAGGGGTAGTCTACCAAGCCACAGTCACCAACAAACTAACCAAACACAAAGAAACCTACATCGGTCTAACGGAGAACACTTTTAAAACACGCTACTTGAACCACACCAGCTCATTCCGAAATAAATCAAAACAACACTCCACAGAACTCAGCAAACACAAATGGAAACTAAAAGACTCTAACACACCATACACCATCAACTGGAAAATTGTAAAGAAATTACAACCTTACTCAAACAAAACCAAACGCTGTAATTCATGCCTCTCGGAGAAATTCTTCATCATCTTCCACCCAGAACTCAGCTCGCTCAATAAACGAAACGAACTCATTTCCGCATGCCGCCATCGTAATAAACACTTACTAACGTCATTTATGTAATACAATATCACCTAAACACTTAATACTCATCTTTGTGTATAAGTTCCGTTGTTCTATAGTGCTATATTTATTCTCCTGACGAGTGTGGCAAGTTAAACAACTGCCATACGAAACAGTTCTGTAGGGAATAAATTTCGATGAAGTAATTCGTGGTTTATTTTATTTTCAATTGTATATATATAATACAGTTTCTAAGTTGTAAATATCAACTAAAAATAACACAGTTTTAGGCTTTTAGCTATAAGTCCAATATAATTCTGTTTCTGATTTTAAATTTGAGAAACTCTGCTCTACCAAGAAACTTTCCAAATTATCACATCCTTTTTATCAGCTTTCATCTCTAGTTGCAGTAGATTCGGTAGATTTTGTATCACGAGAAGAAAAGCCTTTTCTTGACATTTTTCGTCTGGATAAAATGCAATCATTTAAAAATCTTCGATAGCCTTTTCTGAATTTTCGATTTCCAATACCATAGATAAAAGGATTTATAGTACAGCTTCCAATGTATGAAAATATCACAAACAGCTTTTTCAACTTAGAAAAATTTTTTTCATCCATTTCTTGGAACTCGGCGACAATCCATAGCAACTGATAAGGCAGCATAAAGACGCAAAACAAAATCACAACAGTAACAATAGTTTTCAAAGCTTTCTTTTTGCGTTTTTTGCGGAGCTCGTCAGAACGCAATTTCGTTGAACTGGAAAACAGTGAGATTTTGGCATCAGTTCCAAGGCCTGAAATACTGACACGTTCAGTTTTTCTAGTGAGATGTCTAGCAATACTTACGTACACGACAATCATTATAGCCAGCGGTATGGCGTACTGTATCAAGAATAGGAAGATGGTATATAATTTTTTGAAGAGAATCCGTGACCAATTTTCCATACACATTCCATTCTTTACCTCCAGACTTAAAACATAAGGAATGACAGAGAACGATGCCAACATGTAAACCATGACAATAAGCTTCTTAGCTTGAGCTCGACGCAGTTTTGCTTTAAAAGTTTGAACAAAAACTCGATATCGATCAAGTGAAATAACTGTAAGAATGAGAGCGCCAGATATATAAAATATAGTGCAGATTGGATACAAGAGGCGACACACGACTTCACCTAATATCCAAGTATCTTTGTTCAGAAGAAAGACGATATCAAATGGAATGTTAAATACAACCAAATTGATATCAGATATTGCCAGATGTAGGAGCAAAAAATTACAAGTAGTATGAAGTTTTTTTTCGTATTTTATAGTATATATAACTAATAAATTTCCAAGTACCGCGATAAAAAATATAGTTATTTCCAGTACAACGTTTGCTATCATTAGTTTCCAGCTCATCCAGTCACTCGACAACACAGAAGAATTGTGTGAAAAATTCATCGCAGTTTCCCAAGTTGTGCTTTCAAATGATGCAACCGTTTGGGATAGATGTATTCAAAATCCCCAAATGAACAATTATGATTGACCTGTTATAACAGATTATACAATGCTGCTCAGTTATAAACGACAATAAGTGATTGTTCAATACTTATTGCGCCATCTCATCCCTCTATAAAACAGCAGTAAGTTTCGTAGTTGCACATGAAATTTGCCAACATATGTGTTCTTGTTTTCAAAAGTAACACAGAAATACAGCAGACGACGGTGAGCTGTCAATACTAATTTAAGATATCCACAAGAATATTGCACTAATTGTAGACGATCACAACCAACGCTTTTTGCACAAATAAACAGCGGGACACTTTATTTATTTGTAAAAGCATGTGGTTAATTTCAAAACGTGAATTTTACATGAAGCCGTGCCAAAAAATTTGACTATTCTATGACTATACATGGATTATAACAAATGGAAAAGGAAACAGAATCTGTCAATGAATCATTAAGAGTTGAAGAGCACTATTCTTACAATGTTTCCATGTAAAAATGCATTTTCAACTTTTACATTAAACACTAAGAAATCTTGACAGACATGGTAGATGCAATCTTGTCACACAAAGTTCGCAAAGTCTGAAAGCAAAATCTTATCAAAACCATCATCAGAGAAACATCATAATCATATATGCACCTTCATTAATAGGATTCATATTAATATGAAAATCTTAACAATTTCCGGCAATTTGTGTTATATAAATAGCGATAAATTTGCTAGTCTCTCAATTTATTCTGTGTGTCACTCAAGTACAGGCAACAATATATGTCGATACCATGGCAAATTTATCATTGTATATCATTTTATCTTCGAGTATTTAAACGTTAAGCACAAAACATTTCATTTCCAATAAAAGTTAAAACGTTATCATCTCAAATATTTTCCATCCTTTTATGCAATCAATATTTAGATCTGACATAAATGACAAGTATACGCAGCTGTTATGTTCTAGGAAGAACATAACAGCTGCGTATATATTCTGTGTGTCACTCAAGTACAGGCAACAATATATGTCGTTCTCAAATATCTGATAAAACAAAAAAAAATGCATCGTCTGAAGACGTAAGAGAAATTAAGCAAAGACGACGTTTTGTCTCAGACGTCGTAAAATGGCGTAAAAATGAGGTAGACACATTCATATATGGGCATATTTAGCTATTTTTACGAAATTTCACGGCGTTTAGACGAGACGTCGTGTAAGCTAAATTTGTCTGACGTCAGGACATAACACCTTGAAATTTTGAAATGACATAAGCATGACGCAATCGGATGATCTTGTTCAGGGAGTATTCAGACTTACGGTAGACACGAAAAATCGATATTATTTTTACTAAATTTTACTTTGAGGAAAACAGACGATTTTCATGAACAAAAGCCAATAAATATTCATTTATGTATTTGTTTGTTTTAGCCTTTTTATCATGTTACTAGAGGTAATTGTGTCTATACATTCTTGCACATATAAGTCCTCTGCAATTAAAACTTAAAGGTAAGTTTGCAATCTTGCATCAAAATTTTCCCAAGTGTCATGGACAATAACTACAACAACATAAATAACTAACTTGTTAATTTCAATTATCTGTCTCCCATCTCATGCATCTTTGTATTGCAATTTTCCACTTAGAATACCGGGACTTTCGTTCTAAATACATTGAAGTTTAAATATTTACAAACACAACTAATGTGGACAAAATAAGACTAATTCACATCAACATACAACTGAACTTCATCTCACCTTTGGCTTCAAGTTTTGGTTGAAAAACGGAGACTTCCGTTTGTTCTGTTAAAGACGAAATATCCCACAATGCAATACCTTCAGCTACAGCAGCAGCAACCGCTGCACCTAAAGCCGTTGTCTCCGCCATCGAAGGACGAACTGAGTGTTAAACAAAAACATCGTGCAAAAAACAGCTTAAGTAAAATAGTATTATAGTAACAACGTTTTAAGGCATTCGAAGTGAATTTGTTAACGCAAATGATCAAATATACCAAAGGTCAACAACATGAACAAAAAACACTACAATTGTCAATTCTTTCGTACGTAGTTTTAAAATGCGTTATTTCAAGTCTGGAAAAATCTTATGTCTTACCCACAGGAATCCCAAGTATATCAGATTGAATCTGCATGAGTAAGGAGTTTGCGGTCATCCCACCATCAACTTTAAGAGACATCAAAGGTATACCAGAATCTTTATTCATCGCATCCAGTAACTGCAAGCGACAAGAAAACGACGTGAAACTAGACTTGTGAAGTTAGTTGGTGGATTTCAATTAATTTCCATTAAACTTTGTTTTGAATCTTTAAAGTTCAAAATTTCAACAATTTGATTTTCACCAAGTTGATACGGTAGTTTATAATTTTCAGGCAACTTTTAGCCAAAAGCAGTGGCACCATTCATCAAAAACTATAGGTAAATTTCTAAAAACGTCGGCAACAAACCATTGCTCCTGAAATACCCTTAATTTATTACATGTAGAAATGTTCATTTATATTTTAAATTCGATCAAAGCGAATAACTTAGAACTTGTCTATTCTCGTTAGTTCATGACTGATTTTGGTGCTCGATAAATTCCAAAAATCCGAATATTAAAGTTTTGTGAAATCGACTTCATAAGAGATAATCGGACTAACTTCTCTTGTTTGAAATGAAACTGCTTCTAACGTGGCTCTAGCAATGTGAGCTTTACTTGTAAATTGAGTTAAACCAATGATGATTCTAAAAAAAACAATCATACTAAAAAACATATTTTGCTGATGTTTTGTGATCACTAACGTATGACTTGCTTAAAGAAAGAATTACAAGTTAGCCTTTTAAAATAGAAATACCCTCTTGCATCTGTTTGCCAATATGGAGCATAAAGTCCTGAAAAAGCTGGAACAAAATACACTCCACCACTGTTGGATACAGAGGACGCGAGCTCCTCTATAAATGGCATATACTCAGTTTAAATTTATTGATGAAAGAACTGGTCCAATTGCAGGCAGTAAACGCTCACCTATATCTGAAGACTTCTTAATGAATCCCAAACCATCTCTTAACCATTTAACCGCATCGCCAGCAACAGCAACAGATCCCTGTGTATATAACATTATTTGGTGTTGGATAAAATAAATATCAAGATAAATTTTTTCAAAATATAAAGACAGTAATTTTTTAAGACTTTCTGAAAATGGTAGCGTCATATTTAATTACCTCCAACGCATAAACAGTTGGGTTTTGCGGACCAAACTTGTAGGCAACTGTCGTAAGCAAGCCATGATCAGATGTGATAGGCTAAATACACAACGGATTAAACCCCTCAGCTTGAAATTTAAACGAACAACTCCGTATCTATTTATCACTCTAATAAAATTCAAGGATTTTTTAAAGACAAAATCATCGTGAAGACATCCAATACGTACTTCTAATCCTGTATTATAGAGAAGAAAACAGCCAGTACCGTAGCTAAAAACAAACAATATATATATATATATATACATAGTATCATCTTATACGTAATCACAACTCACTGGAATATAAAAGAAGCAGATAAAGCTGATACATGGGAACTTAAATGTAATTTTAGTTCAAACAATCAATGATACATCTATGTATAATTTATTTGCCGTCAATTTTAGCTTGAAGAAAAATTCTAATAATTCCTCTAAAATTCTAAAAACACCTTTTCTTGACAATTTACGTCCGGAAGAAATTCTGTCATTTAATGAATCTTCGATGGATTGTTATCTTAAGAAAATTGTATTTATTGATGTCATTGATGGAAATACTAACGTATTTTTTGCTTCTCCTTTTTGGAAACACAACTGTCCAGCGAGGGCAGCTTGTTGGTCACCAAGACACTGTGGGGCATGATAAAATAACAATGTTAAAAAAAATTGAAGGAAGATTTCACTTTGTACTGTTAAAATTCATATTCAATTGATATTCACAATATTTTGTAAATGTCTTTACTAAATCATGAAATAAACTAACCCCTGATAGTGGAATTCCTTTGAAAGCACCATCACTCTAAAATATTTTGAACAGTATAGAATATAAAGTGAATGGTTTGAAACAGGAAGTATTGTTACATGTTTTTGGTCCAAGTTAGTAGAGTCTTGAGAAGGACTGTTGGTGTTGATGTTGACTGACATTTCGACAACCTTAGCGGTAGTCATCTTTCACTTGACTCTAAGGTTGTCAATGACACTATGACTAACACTGAGATTGTCAAAACGTCAGTAAACATCAACACCAACAGTTCTTCTCAGGACTCTACTAACTTGGACAATTTACATTTACAAACATGTGATATATTGTATATTTAACTATGGTAATCAATAAAAGTAAAAGTAGTAAAGGCTCATACATGCAGTCATAATGTCATATTCAAATTTTTGCACAAACATTCAATGACTGAGTTGATTGTCAAAAGCAATAACAGAAACAGATGTAAAATAGTTTCATATTTTCCTTCTAAATTGAATCTTAGTAGACACTCAATAACACAATTTAACTCACACAGATACAGTAAAGTTTGCTGCTTACTTACAATATGTGAATAAATTTCAGAAGAACTTCTTATGGATGGAAGTATTTCAAGAGGAATGTCAAAGTAGCTAGTATTAGAGAAAATAGGAGATCAATTAATAAAGTGCCATATCAAGTTACTTTGTTGCAGAAATCAAACAGTATTTTGATAATTTCATTCTAGATCATTGCATTGACGATGATAAACCATTCCCATGGGAGATGATGGCCTACCAATGCATGAAATTAATTAGCATTTCATCAAAACATTGCTTAATTTATGCAGCAAACCAATTTGCCATGCATGCATATTTTCGTATGTTCCTTTTTTTGAGACATGCTGTAGAACTATAGAAATAATGGATACATGTGTACATTAATAGAGTATAGGTGGGCTTTACTTGCAAAGTTTTTCATCCCAACAAGCTGTTCGGATATTCATCAACATTGTTCTGCTGGCATTGGTTACATCAGTGATATAAATTCCACCTTTTGTTCCACCAGTTAAATTCTGAATACACAAAGCAACTGTTACATACTGCAATAAACTTGGTTATGTTACCACTCAACAATATAAAATTGTGGTGGCCATGTTGCATGAAAATGTTGAGGTAGCACAAAAAATGATAAGGACAATACTTACATAGATGAGCCATGTGTCAATAGTACCAACCATGAGTCGACCTTCATCTAATGCATTTTTGACATCATCAACATTATCAAGTAGCCATCGCATCTTAACTGCACTGAAATAGGTGCTCAATGGAAGCCCACATAATTTCTGTAGTTGTAAAAAAGAAACAGCTATAGTTTTTCAAAAAAAGTTTATACCTGTTTGCTCAATAATATCTAACTTAAATTGATAGTCATCATAAATTAAAACTCATCATGATACATATTATCATTGATACATCATCTTCCAAAAAGTAAAAGATTAAATGCAAAAATGTTTGCACTCATCACAACACAAAGTACTTATTGTAAAATAAGGTTCTCAGTTATTCTTGCAAACAATGCAAATGCAACACCAAATATTACAAAAATGCAACACTCAGTATTATATTGATTGATTGACATGGTCAGTATAGTTATTTGAAAATATTTGAGCATTAAATTATCCTCATAAATATCCTATTATTCGACTTATTAAATGAAAAGTTTACCTTTATTTTCTCTAGATCATTTTCTGATACTTTTGCTTTGAATTGATCAACTGTAGATTTTGTTCTTGTATCCAGCCACACTGAATAAACAGATTATAAATTTAATATAATTACAAATAACATGTATATATGATAATTGTACAAAAAATGTCAATAGCCCTTCAATCAGACTGGAAGAGGGGTGGCAATTGTTTGAGATGATTAAATACTGTGTCTTGTACTCGTAAATTCTCAAAGTACAATATAGCATGGTAATTGTACACCATGTACGATGATGTTTAAGGATGATGTATTGTTACTTATGAGCTACATATTAAACTAACCAGAAATTTAGGGAGCAAGAGGAGAAAAATCATACATACAAGGACTGTGAAGCTTGATCAAAAGTAGGGGGGGTGGAGCAGAATAGAATAAAAACATACTTTATAAGTGGGATGTCAAATTTTACGGTCAATGGCTCCCTCCACCAGAATTGCTGTCTCTGATATAGAAAGAAAGATTTTACCTATGGCATTATGCAAAGGTGCTCCTGTCTGTTTATCCCAAGCAACAGTTGTTTCACGTTGATTTGTTATCCCAATTGCTTTGCAAAATAAAGTACAAAATTTTGATTTATCAGTCCAGAGCTAAAGGAAGAGTACAAAAATTGTAAAATTGTGTTTCACCTTTGATGTTATCTGGATCAATATTCAAACTTTTCAGCTTTTGAACGATATTTTCTATACATTGATTGACAGTTGATAGTATTTCAAGAGGATTTTGTTCCACCCATCTGAAACACAACAATTAAATTTGTTTTCAATGTCAATATAATGTAAATGTAGCATTAATCACCTCACCCTTCATGTGGATAACAACTTTCAAATTCAATTTGATGAAATGCAATAACCTCTTTAGTGGCGACTGAAAATATCTAGGATATAAAATAAAAAGTAAACATAATTAAAGTTTACAAAACCGGAAAATGAAGCTTCCGAGTTCCCATAATAAACTTAAATGTAATTTCCGAGTTCCAATTAATTTTAGTGGATATAGTTTACTAAAATTTTCTTTCTCAACACCAGCAATTAATAATTAATAAATGTACTTCTCCATGATTTTCTCCGTGAAAAGTGTAAGATTTTAAATCCGAATGTAAATATTAGTTATATTACTGAGTTTATACAGCATCTAGTTAAAGATTGTTTACCAGTATTCTTGTGCTTGATGTTCCTTGATCGATTGCTGCAACAAGCGAGTTGTTCATTTTGTATAAAACAATCTTCTACAAGATTATTAATAAATTCTTAAAAGCTGTGAATCGTGAAAATACTTCTGGAAAAAATGCAATATTGTCGGTAAGAACAGATTAGGAAATACACGGATTATTGCAACGTGTCAAATCAAATGCCATCTCCTAACTGAACATGTTTGGGCATGACCGCCAAGATGAAAATTTTACATACGCACTTTGTATTAAAATCAATGTCGAAATTTCCTATCTCAAATCTTCCGCAATATACTGGCTTAGGCAACACTTAAATCTCACCTATGGCTCTTATACCAGCGACCTTGACGCAATAACCATTTACCACCAGTGCATTGAACTATGAAATTCCACACAAACCTTCTGATAACGTGGATGTTGCAACACCAGAATAAAAAATTGTTTAAATTTTTTTAAAATTTTTATTTCGTGTATTCATTCAAAAACTAGGAAGGAAACCAAACAATTTTATAAGGTATTTTACTTATAACCTAATTTTCGTCCGCGTGGTAGGAGTTGTGCCCTTACCCCAAAGTAAATCAAAGCATTCCTTTGGAGTATTTTTTGGCCGCCCCAGATTTCCTATTGTGATTGGCATATTTTGCTTTATGTCTATCTTTAAAAGAACGATCACGATCTTTAGTACCACTCTTGAATACTGGTTTTTTGTGATCAATGCTTTGAACTTTTTGTTCTCTACCATTATCGCCAATGTCTCTTTCACTATTTGCTTTGTTTGCTAAAGTTGAATCTTTTTGGTTTTGCTGAAAAAGAAAGAATTCGTACATAAAAACAATAAAAAATTCATATCTCATATTACATAAGTTCAAGGCTCAAGAGAGTACAATAATGAAATGATATTGAAAATAATATTTAAAAAAATTCAAACAACCTGGTTACTACGGTTATCACCATCATTTTCGTTCTCAAGATGAAGCAGGGCAGTTGGTGTTGTAAACGGTCTAAATAACGCAATAAAATGTACATAAATAGTCACATAGAGCACAGTTTAAAAATTGTTTCATATATCAGCAAACACCGAATAATTTGAGAAATCTCAGCGTACCTTCTAAGCGTTAGTTCACTAAGTTCATCTGCATAATCGATATCTTGTGCCCCAACATCATGTTCATCGTAAGTATCATCATACTCGTCATCATAATCATTAAATTCTTCCTCATAATTCAAAATAAACTCTTTTATGTGTTGGCGGTCTCCTTCGCCATTGAAAACACTCCTCATATTTTCGTTAGTTCTCGTTTTTCCCTTATTCACTCGTGAAATATCAACATTAGGATTGACGAATATATCAAACTCGTCATTGTTGTACACATTATGTCTTTGTGATAACACATTGGATTGCTTCAAAGCATCGTTTTTGCTTAACCCACGGTCCAATTGACAAAGTTCAGAGGGAAGACTATCTTCGAGAATACAATTTATAGTTTTTTCCAAATCGTTGTTGAAAGTTTTCAAACAAAGAAGAATGAATCCTTCACCACAATCTGGAATAAGTTCTTTTATGTGTGAAATCATTGAGGAAAGCTCAACGTCTGACATACTTTTTGATGACATCTAAAACGTAAAAAATTAAAAATAACTACAACAGACGATCACTTTGTAATAAGTTTAGCAATAACATGATAAGTTTACTATGTTTTAACACATTTTCCGGATTTTTTCTTGTTTAGCAAAGAAACTTTCATGTTGTCATTATTGAAATGAAGAGCTTTTTGGACAACCAGGACAACACTGCATGTTAAGCTACCCCCAAAAAAACATTTCGAAATTCACCGATGTTTTTCAAGAAAAACAATAGAACATCAACTTTTTTTTTGCAAGTAGCTAAATTTTACCGAATCGTACCTCAACAGCTTCATTAAAATTGCACGCCCCTGGTGTCGCGCCCGGATTTTGGACAGATAATGTAGCATTTCTTTTTTGCTGACTATATTCAGGGCTGATGTTGTCAAAATTCGATTGTGTCATTTGTGCGCTTCGTTTATCAGAGTCTCTGACCGCATCGAGAATATACTTGAGTCTAGTTTCATCCACTAAAACACCCGTTGACTGAATTACACTTAAATCCACTTCAACACTGTACAAAAGGTTGTAGGCACGTAAAAATCTAAAAAACAAAAGCAAATTAGTTTTATTTTCTTAGGAATATCAATTTTAAGTCATGAATTTCTTGTAACTTTGTGAAGTGCTACCTTTTGAAAGAAAGAAAATCCATCAATATAGAAAGAAAATTATCTAAATGTTTCAGCTTTATTTCATCGCTACTCTCAACTTCACTGAAAAAAAAAGTAAAGGGCATATTCATACAAGTTGTTCAAAAACACCAGAATAATTTGTACTTAAAACTTGCAACTGTTTCATCTTTCATGCAAGAGCCAAAAATTAAAATTGCATGAATGCTTCAATAAGATAAAATGAATTTCCAGAGCTAATGAAGTTTCATAATAATACGTACGCGTTCATTAAGGGAGCAAGACAGTAAGCATCAATTATACAGCGGCAAGTTTTTATCAAGCCATGCTTCACTTTGTTGAGGAAAGATTTTTCTGCCTGTCGGCTCAAATATTTTTTTTCAAGAAGAGGAAAGACTTCCTCATATAAGCCAGCAATACGCTGGACAAATCCATTCATAAAAAAATGTTGACATAAACTGGGTAGCACAGTTAGAAAAGAAATCAGTGTCTGCGATGTGTCATAAAGATACACACTAATATCATTTACTGTAGTCAGTGGAAGGTCATGATGATGGTCATTTCTTACAGCACTACCATCAACTCCAAGATCACTTTTTATTTTGTCAAAAGTCTCACATATGCTTGGTATTGTCTGCATTAAGTCATCAATGTACCTGAAATGAAAAAAATATAAAACCAATTGTAAACAGTTATACAAACAGTTCAATCACCAGTTCACCACCTCCTGATTTAACATACTACCAACATAGTTATCTCAACATACACAATAAAGCTGCTGAAAAAAGATAAATATATAAACTTTCTTACTTTGGCTGTCTCTTAAAAACATTTTCCAGCATTTTTGATAACAGAATATTATTTTTGCTATCATCCCCTCCATACAAAGCACAAAGATCCATCATTTTAGGGATATCAAACAAGAAATTTTCGTACAATATTTCCCCAAATATTTCTGGTGTAAAGAAATTGGTCTACAAACAAGAGTGAATTCACATGAGTGACTTTGTAAACAACATAAATTTATAGTAATGATGAAGCATCAATAACATCTCCATTAAACCTTGCTTTCTTTGTGGGTAGCCATTCTCAAATAAACCAAAAAAATTTTATGATGAATCTCTTTTTGAATGTTCAAGATTTTGTCAGGAAGAAATTTCCAAGTGTCATAAGGTCTATGTAAATGAAACAATACCATTAGTAATGTTTTACATTTATTTATTTTAAAAAGGCAGAGCCACACAGGCGTACAGTGGATTGCTCTTTCAATCAAGTTATAAACCTAAGTTACACTAGTATTTTTGAAATAAAAAAACACTGTTATTAACATTTATTCATGTTTCTGATAAATTGCATAAATGTACTTCATACCTTGGTGACGATTTCAAAAATGAATCCAGACACAAATTTATTGACCTATTGAATATAACCTAAAAAATTTGTATCACATTTAACTATAAATAATAATAAACGGATTTTCACACC
The DNA here is from genome assembly GCF_021976095.1 of Xenia sp. Carnegie-2017. Classification (NCBI taxonomy): domain Eukaryota; kingdom Metazoa; phylum Cnidaria; class Anthozoa; order Malacalcyonacea; family Xeniidae; genus Xenia; species Xenia sp. Carnegie-2017. The sequence continues at coordinate 2,078,925 of NW_025813485.1, read as the reverse complement.
AACTTAATATAAAATTCTTACATGGTTCCAGAAACATGAGTGTTTCTGATCCAACAACCATTTTAAATCAATGTCAATGTAATTTGCTCTTTCTTCCCATGCTTGCATTTCTACATTATTGATTTTACTACAAGTTTGTTTGAACATATCAACATTCATAGGAACTGGACTATATGTGATGAACTTAATGTCTTCATGCTCAATCCATCTTGGATCCTAAAGAAAATATAATTAATATCCCAAACAATAAACAATATGTGCAGCAGTATAATAAATAACATTAAGAACAAAATGATGCAAAAAATGCAGGGAGAAAATTAACATGTCACGATTTGCAAAATGCAATACACTTTTACGACTTGCAATGCATTAAATATGGCAAAAACTATGATACAAAAAGTCGGAAATCTTAACACAAATTTTAATTGCCTATGTAATTTTTAAACTCTTAACATTTTCAAACACATGGTAATTGCGTTTAGGTCTCATTGGGAGTTAATTACAACTGAAACATGCAAATGTTAAATGTCTGCTGATTTCAAAGGCTTACAGTTTAGATACATACACCCTGTAGCTAAAAATAATGATTTTGATAAATTTTCATGCTTTCATGAAAATTTTTCAATCATAATATACGTTCTACAAGTTAAATGTTTAGTTCTAGTTGTGCCAGCCTTGTATGAAACAAGTAAATATATCATTTGAATGGGGAAAGGGGGTGGGGGTTTCTGGAAGGTTATAATGCTTCAATTTCAATGCATGCATATTTTCATACTTAATTTACACTCTAAAACTATTCCTCAGATATGTTACTATTCTTTCTTGCTAATTAAAAGAAATTGTACTGTAAATTGTAAAACTGCTGAAAATAAAAACCTGTGCAAAAAATACTAACCAATAAAGGAATGGTATCTGATTCCACTGAGACTGAACCATAAAATCTATCTGTTCTCGCATCAAGAGGCACATCTTCTTCATGCTAAATTTTGTCAAAAAGAAATAATGGGAAGTTTTTTAAGAATTCGACATTATTCGTACAGTAATTTATATCTTATAACTATTCCAAGTACAAATAAGTATTTTAGTTATTACTTAGTTCATAGTCGTACGTATAGCTTACCATAAACATGGTACGATTAGTTAAAATGTTAATGATAAATTCACACTGAAAGCATGTTTTTTAAAAAGGCATAGCGAAAGAGCTTCACAAATCTTTACATTTTTTTAAATTTCTTTAAGTCAATATATTTATTAAAAAATTAACTTTGACTAAATATTAAAACAATGCTACATACCTTCGATACTGGCATGTTTAGTCACTGCTTGTAGAAAACTGGAAAATAGAAATATTTGTACTGCTTATCAGCTTAGGGACTGCTGCTCATGAACACTGTACACATAGGAGCAAAGACGCACAATTAGTGATATTACGGGACAACTTGGAAGAATAGGGTGCTCTAACAGACATGCGCAATTAGACATTCTTTCTTTACTCACGCTGAATAAAAATGGTTAGTTCAGAATTTTACATGTGCATCAAATTTTCCTTTTTTTCTATCATTGATCCATTCGTTGTTTTGTATCTCCTGTGTTATTAACTTTTTATTCCATTACTCGCCAAATTGCGCGTCGCTTTCTTTATATTTCCCCCCAATCTTCAGCTTTTTCTGTCTTGTTATAATTCTGTTGAATCTGTTCTTATTTAATGCGGTTAGCTTATTTTTTGTCAGAGTAAACGTCTAGTCACTTAGAGAACTTTTTTGATTTTTACGACAAATGTCAAAACCAGAAATCGTTTTGAAGCTTTTTTGTCTGTTCTTCCATAGAATGCGCATTTATGTGTTTTTATTTCGTGGAAAAGAATAGTGATTTCACAAGAATAGTTTTAATCATTTTATAAAAAGATATAGGTTTTGCAACATTGATTTTATCGTTAATATAACAATTTTCGACGCATTGTGGTTAAACATTTACAGCCACCCAAGAAGCAGGATACAAAGACAACTTCTAAACCTAAGAAAGACAAGCCAGCAGGGTCTGGTGGGAAAGCAAAGAAAAAGGTTGGCTTATTTTTGTAATTAAGTCTTTGGATTCATTTTCATTAAATGCTTTGCATTTGCTTTTGTTTCGATGAAATTATTGTAGAAGTGGTCAAAAGGAAAAGTTCGTGACAAATTAAACAACCTTGTCCTCTTTGACAAGGCGACTTATGATAAGCTGTACAAAGAAGTGCCAAGCTATAAGTTGATCACTCCTGCTGTTGTTTCTGAGCGTTTAAAGATCAAGGGGTCATTGGCAAGACGTGCTTGTGATGAATTACTCAGTAAAGGTTTAATTAAACTAGTTTCAAAACATCATTCTCAGGTTATCTACACTAGAGCTACAAATGCAGCTGCTGATGCTTAGATTTTGATTGCAATAAAAATTTGAACTTGCAGTTCCGTGTGATGTAATTATTGGGTATTTTTATAGACTGAGGCACTGCATAATTAGAATGTCAAAGATTCATTAATGCATGTTATGCTTTATTAAGTTCTATTGAAGTTTTTTGTTTCCTGTGGATTAAAACCTGCATGCATGTGTGAGTACTTGCCTAAGAATTTCTCACTGGAAGTGCAGCTGTCTTTAGATAATGATGAATTGTAAGATCATACACTATATGTTATCACCAAGAGCTTTTTCTAAGAATAAATGATTGCTTAAATCATAATATGCAAAATCCTCTAAATTTAGTACTTCTACAGGCATATATGCCTTAAACATATGTTATGGGAAATCATTGGAAGATCATAAATTTTGAAAAAATAGAAAAGCGCAATTTCAATGCAGTAATGAGATGGGTCATTAAGTTTGCAACTACATTAACTGTTCAATGAAAATAATTGATTTAAATTTTAAAGCTAGTGAGTCAAAGAGTAATTGATTTTTCTACACAAGCTAAATGAGAGAATAGTTTATAAATACTTGCAAAAAGCATTAGTCCATATTGTTCAATCTTGCTTTTGCCTTAACTCAAATTTGCAGACAAATTCCTATGTTAGCCTCAAATGTACAAACTCTTTTCAATGGGTTAACTATTTAATAAAATACGGAAAAAACATTGCATATGTATATATGTTAATAAATTAAAGTAACAAGTAAGGGGTCAGCTGTGTTATGTACATTAAATGTGTGAGACAACAATGACAGTATTTCTCCATTGGGATCTATTTAACTGACATAGTCGGTTTGTTAAAACCAGTTTATTTCCTTAAACAAATGTTGTTTATTTATATTTGTTATCTAATTTGCATACATAGTCTTGACATGAATGAAGAAATATTGACATTTAAATTATAAAGAACTTTTTCCAAATTGTAAAATCTACAATATATCTACATGTTGATTAAAACTAACTTGGAGAATTACTTATACCTTATTTCTATTTGAATTTAATCACTTCACATTTTAGCTTGATGTTAACTTGATTTTGTTTCCATAAGTAGGGCTTCAACAGTTAACCAGACATTAGCTGGGTTTTTTTCTTGCACAATATCTGCTGGGTTACATAACTTGTCCTAATAATATACAAGTACAAAATTCTTTAAACATTTTATATTGAAATATAAAATGGATTTCAAAATAGCAAATACCGTGGTGAATGGTGATAATAACAATGTAATAGTTCTTAAAAGAACTGTTTTAACCAGAACACTAACCCAACAATTCAAAGGAACTGTTATTTACAGCTAGAAAGAGACACTATGCATTTCAGCAGACTACTCGTTAGGTGTCAACGTCTGCTAAATGAGAACATTGTATTTGCTATTTTGAAATCCATCTTTAAGTTTGTCACCACGACAAAGTCTCTGTTTCATGAAATATAAAAGAAATGCAGCCATACCCTTCCTACTCCTAACTTCTGACATGCTGCTAGAAAATGATCCACATTTTTCAAGCATTTACTCATTGTGAGTTTGGGCTAAACAAATTAAAAAAGCAAATTGCTCATGTATATGTAAGTAAAAATAGTAAAATAATGGATCTAGTTACTTACCATATTTGGTGTTGGCACAAATATTGTGGGAATTGTTCCTTTTCGGATATAGTTTATTAAATGACAAAGAACAGTGCCATCAGCCAGACATGCAGGAATGTCATCTGGTAATCGAACTTTCAATCTTTTTTCAATTGCCTGAAGAAATGCAAATAATCACATGAGTGTTATGAAGCTATGTAGTCATCTCAAAGTAGTTCTTTTCAACTAGTTATACAAGTGTGTTGACCTATACAGGGTGTCTACAAAAAAATACATATAGAATTAGTATGCAGCAAAATAAACAGTTTTTTGAGGAAATTGTAATTGGTTCATTGCATTGGCAGGTCTTATTCCTTTTCCATTGGAGACAATGAAGGGTCATGGTAAGAAACTAACTTGTGTTTCATCAAAATACTGTGCTTAATTTATGTAGCAAACTAATTTGATATGCATGTTAAATCTGCATGTGTTGTTTTCTACTTCCTACATTTAACACCCCACCCCCCAATAGCTTCAAATAAAGAAACAAAAACTCTATGCTGTATTTATGCCAACATAAAAAACTTGTATAAATAACATCATCATCTTTCGTAATCCAACTTCATTCAAAGTCACAACTGTCATTTTCATTGTCACTGGAATCCACCGCCATCTAGTTTCGTCCAATATGATCCAAAGCACAGAATGTGGTCACATGCTGTCATTTACTATCATCTATTGTCATTTACTGTCACTTGCTACCACCAATTGCAACCTACCTATCATCCACGATCATCCAATGTCATCTACTATCATCTAATGTCATCTTCTATTACCTACTACCATCTACTGTCACCTGCTATCATTTGCTATGTCACCTATAGTCTCCCAAGTGATGCACTGTCACTTTCATGCATGTGTATTGACACATGATTTACCACATTAGAATAAAATGTACATGAAATACTTACTTCTCTCAGCAATTCCACTTTTTCCAATTCCTCTCGTGCACTTTCATACATTCTTCTTACGGTAAATTTTTTTGCATAAGCTGCAGAAAAAACATCATTTCTCATTAAAATGTACTGAACAAGTTTCTAAGGAGCTTCAATAAAGCGTAAAGTGAATATAAAATGACTATTTAGCTTATTCGTTAAGAATATTGCTCTAATGAGTCATGACTAATATATCAACAGTAATTTTTGTTCATTCTATCTTACTCTACATAGAATTTGCAATACCTGAACTTGGAGTAGCTGTTTGGGATCGTTTGTATATTCCAGGAAATGGTGTATCCTATGAATATATTAACAAATAACGACTGTTAAAAATATAAACATTTCCATTGACGAGCTGAGATAAATAGTATTAAATACGACACAAACCTCAGCGTTTCTTGGCATGTAAACATCCTCAGCGTAATTTACATCATTCTGTAGAAACATATTATTTTGTTATTAAACAAACAGAATTATAATAACGTGTAAATTCTATGACAGTTTTCCACTTACTTCCTTTTTGCTTTTCCGTCTCTCTGTTTCCACATATTTAATTGAAGCTTTTACGTCTTTTCTATCATGCTGAGAATCATCTTTAGATTTCTATTGACAAGAAAATAACGCTGATTACACCACAAAGAATATGAGATAACGATAAAGATAATTTAACTTTTACATTTACACACCGAATTATTTACACGTTCAACGTTCTTCACCAAACTCGATTTGCTTTCGCTATAAATCATAGAAATTGAACAAATAAGCGTTAGGTTTAAGTAGACAGAAATCTAACAAAAAATCATTCAATAATAAGCGATAAATGAACCAACTTACACTTTACTCACAGCCGGCTGTTGACTAGCTGAAGGTCTTCTTCGATTTTTGGATCTGGAAGGAAAATTACGATCTATTATTATTGCCGTTGCACTAAAATAAAATGAAATGCTTCAAAATTCTTATTTATAAATTTGCATACTTTCTAAAATAAATTAATATATGGTTATTGGTATATTAGCAGTAGCATATTAATTTATTTAGAATTATTGAAACGTTTGTTCTGTTATCTCCTTCTATAAGTTAAAACTTTGAATACATAGTTGCTTTACATTTAATGGTTCACGGAAAATGGTAGAACGATAACGATTAAAGAATACAAACTAGTCTGAAGATATACTGCGTACAAAGTGGAGTTTTTTGATTTTAAATCAAAGATAATAAATGCACTACAAACATACCCATCAGTCATTTTAACACGACTTTCATTAACTTGTTTCTGTCGAGCATTTTCCTTCTGTTTTTCCAGTTGAACTTGAAGCTTTCTGGAGGTTTCACGAAGTTCTTCGCCATTTCTCTACGCAAACACACAAATAATAATACGTCAGTTCTACGCAACTGAAATTTCGCGCTGAAAAGTGAGAAATGTGTTAGAGTTCGAAAAATGAAATATTACTGCAGCTGCATACAAGGATTAATAAAATATAAAGTTGTATCTTCAATTGAAAGCACTTAGAAGTTGAAATGAATCACGTGATTATCATAACGACTAAAAACATTTCATATCATTGACACCGTTTTTGTTTCAAATAAAACACATCTTAAAGTTAATCACGTTAAACTTTGGTTTATCTACTGTAAATATACATAATTTGTACACACGTTTGCGTGAAATGGCAAACGTTTATCATGATTAACGTAATATTGCGCAAATTAAGTTAGCTATATGTATTCATAAGTAAAATCTGAGTTATCTCCATTGTTAACAGATTAAATATTCAATTCGTAAATTTTATTGAACTTGTCTTAACTATGGTTATGTTACAATGCTAATTTTATGTTTTATAGCCCCTCTTTTTCATTCATAAAGTCATTTTCCATCTCAGAAAGTAGAATTTTAAAAATGTTATCTAAATACGATCTATAAGTCATTTAATATCTCAGCAAGTTCAACTTGAAGAATATAATTTAAACGTTTAAACGCATCGAAAAAAGTTAAAATGTTGAAGAATAAGAAAAATGTGAGAAGTCCTATTAAGGCTACAGTTATCTCGTCTGAATAGGTAACTCTGAGAATGGCAGCATGATTTTCTAGTTCTATCATCTGCAAATAAAATTGGAAAATGCAATGTGTTAAATTGATGTATTTTTGAATTTATATCATGATCACAACAAATAAAAGAAATCAATTTAGATCATTATGATTAACATTACGTCGTGTAAGAGGTAGCATAGCTAACGAACTCATAGTTTCCCTTAAGTAAAGTTACAAAACCGTAATTCATTTCATTCGATGCACTACGTAGATATGAAACCCCACACACAATCACTTCTACTGCACATACAGTTCGTCTCTGTTTGAAAGGTAATAAATTACCAACATTTATTCTTCATATTTGAATATTACATTAATATAATCATTTATGCTGTAGCACCGCTGTTTACGTATGGTTAGTTCAATGATCTTTCCACAAGTAAAAACGTTTGTAAAAAATTTAGACTTTAAACATGACGCCAAAATCATGTAACGAAGGCTTTCTCATGTTCTACTTTAAAACTAAATCTTTTCGTTCGACACGTAATATGCGCAAATCGTAAATGTTTCAAGATTTAACTGTACATCACACTTACTTGAGAATCCAAATCAGATTGAATTTCAGCGCCCTCAAAACCAAATATGTCAAGTTTACGTTCCTCGGTAAGTAACAGGTCAGCTCTAGTGAGTTCAGCTTCAAGGGATGTCGTTCTTTTACGTCCTATTCTTGATTGATCGTTGTTTTTTGTCTGCTCGCTATTTCTACGATCAACCTGATGAAAAAGAAAACCCCAACAAGGATTGAAAACTAAATACAACAACAGCAGCATTACTGTCAGGATAGTTTTTACAGAAAATGAAAATATTCGCACCTTGCGTGATATGTTTCGAAAAATAAGAGTAGATTTAGGATGTATAAAAACGACGGAAGGATTAAATTTTTATAAGTATTTTATAGAGTAAACAATACCATTTAGGAATTTACACCTCTTATAACCAAATTTTATATATGACCAGTGGCATAACCAGCCCGCAAGTATGTTCGTGCTATGTTAAATTTTAGCGCTTACTCACTGTAAAAAAATTAATTTCTAAAGAAATGTTTTATGCCAATGATGAAATATTTACATGACACGAAATTGCGAGCTTGCTACGTATGTCACTGTTTCTAACTACTGAGTGCTGGCTATGTTTAAAACGTTTAAGAACGTTTCATTTAAGATAATGATATTAAAAATATAATACAATTTTTTATAAATGAAGAACCATCAAATGGTACAATCTTGAGGTAAAAATTTAGATAAATAAAATGTTGTGTATTGAAAGGCTTGTTGATTTATCTCCTATTCATATATACATACATAATGCAAGGTAACCTGTGTTCTTTAAATTTTATGGATGAAGCAAATAGCAATGATTAACATTTTCATACCCTCCTTGATGTTCTTTCTTCATTTGGTGATGGAAAAAGATTTTCTTCAGTCAAAATACTTTGGACATGTAAATAAAAATTTAAAATTAGCCATCTCTTATAAGCTATTATCATATATTCATGAAACGAATTAATCAGACTGTAGTTTAGCACATATTAAAATCATTTTTAAAACATTTATGTATGGCAATTTTATGTCAGAACTTGATATTATACAATTTACTTCTCCAAACCATCCCTGCTCAAATATATGTTCATTATTACTCAATCACTATGCATGAAATCTAGTGTTGCAATGAAACCACAAAAATAGAACAATTAAAATATCATTTGCTCCTTAATGTCAACCCCAAACATCACAAATACTTTGGTTTTGTTCACCAAATACTACACAATGCTACAGTATTTACTCTTTTACCATTTTTACTGTTTTAGAATAAAAATTCTGGGGAAAACACCTGCTAGCATTGTGATGAGCCAAAGAATAACTTTTTGTTGAATCCTTTCCCTAAATAACATCAAAAAAACATGTTGCAAAGAGGCATTACAATATCTTCGAAATAGCTCATATTAGATAATTTCTCAAACCTTATCTTGAATCTGTGCTGCAATTGAAAGATACTTAAAAATATGTACACGACCCCTTGTGCAGAGCTTCAAAAAATAAATGATTAAGAAAAACTTAGCAAGAACTAAAGCAAACTAATTAAAAATTTCATGATTACAAGAAAAACCTTTGATGTGCAATGACCAGCAAGATACCACAAAGATCAATAATTAGAATGCTTAGGTATATTCATACAATTCATGCATTATTTCATGTGTTACAATCCCTAATTACCATTGATTTTAATAGAAATAAAGTAGATTAATAGAACATGCATACATGAAAATTACCTCCCCTCCCACTACTAATCTTGATGTGTACCTTTCATTGAAAAAGCTAAGTACATATTTAGGAAATTTGAAAAAATGATTTGAAGGCATTGCTTGTGTATGGAAATTGTCACTAACAAGGCATTGCGCTTTTATCAAAGACCCAAGCAAAACCTTTTTGGGATACCTTTGTTAAACACAATGAGACTTACAAAACTAAATTATTATATTAAAAAAAAGTAGCTGTATAATAGCAATAGTATATTGGTAACTGTAAAATTTAAATTTATTTACCTGGGCAGGAGGTGATTGAAGTGGGTTATTAGCAAGAACTAATTCAGTAAGAGTTGTTAAATATCGAAAGACAATTGGTATAACAGTTATTCTATTTGATGAGAAATCCAATTTTTCTAGTTTTAGTTTGCAAATTTCTATAAAAGAAAACAAGACAGTTGGCAGCTAAAGAGATTATAGGAATGATTTTGTGTTTGTTTTATCAACTTACCATCTGGAAGTTGTTCCAAATGATTTTGGTGAATGTTCAATTCACGAAGAGTTGATAATTGGCCAATTGTACTAGGTAATGATACAATCTCATTTGAGCTAATATTCTAAAAATAAAGGTTTTTTATAAGTACAATAAAAATAGATACCTGCATTAAAAAGTCAAGCTTTTTTAATTATCTCTAAGACTTTGATACAAACAGTTTCTAGCAACTTAAACTTTTGTTAAAAGTACATAAAATAATAAATCTTACCAAGTACTGAATATGCTTCAGATTACAAATTTCATTTGGAATACATGATAATCTGTTATTGCTCACAATTAATACTTGTAATGGAAGACCACATATATGCTCTGGTAATGTTTGCAGTTGGTTTTTACTAAAAAAACATACAAATTTTTCTAATTGATTTGATCTCTAGTATTGGAAAAATTTAAACAAAACAAGTAACTTAAGTATTGGAGAAAGTTAAAGAATCATGCAAAATTTTCTGTAGTAAATAGCGTATGGCTGTAATCAATACTTCATACTTCATTGTATATGCATAATGAGTAAAATAGATTCTTTGGGCATATTTTGATATTAATAGCAAGAACTTAACATTTCTTTGCTTTTGAGAGGAAGGCCTACATTAAAATTTACTAATCTCATAAAATGAGGAACCTGAGATTGAGCCAAGTCAAAGACGTCAATCGACTAGTGTCTGGTATGGATCTTATAGCATTGTGGTGACAATTGAGTCTTTCCAATACTACAAATTCACATACTACAGTGGGAAGTTCTGTGAAACGGTTTTTCGAAATGTCTGCAAAGAACACAGAAATTTTAACTATTTCAATGTGAAAATAAAAGAAAATACTTATTATTGTAAAATATAAACGAATAAGCACAAACCACATTCGATGACATCGATTAATTCACATTCTTCAGGATATTCTGGAAATTCCTTCAAATTTCGACCCGACAAGTCAAGAGTACCTGAATTTTCTGCATCCTCAAAGCAACGATCTACACTGATATTTTTTCCTGTCATACTCTAGAAAGCATCTTAAGCAAATTGCAGTCAAAAGACAAGTGTAATTTCGATTTCAAGCCGACACACCTTCAATTTGCTTTTACCGGATTTGACATTTGGTTAGTCGCCATTGTTCTTCTGAAACCTTGGTACAAGACCGCAGAATGCAGCGGAGCGGACAGTTGATTTCATATTGTTAGTGCTTCATTTAGGCTTAACAGATTTGCTTACCGTTGCAAAAAAAAGTGAATATTGACAGTTTTATTTCCTAAGTTTTCACCTTGCATAGTTTGAAAAATATTATTATTGACCAGCATATCGTGCAATTTTATTAGTAGCGTACAATTTTATCATTACTAAGTAAAGGTCAGGAAAATATTATTACTTTTTTTCTCCGTGCTATTGTTTAGTTCCGAAAGTTTATCACTGCATCACGTATATCAATCCATAAAATTGGTGGTTCGAACTGTTCTGAAAAAACTGGTTGTTTGAATCGTGGTTAAAATTGTTCTGTAATATGCTCGTGTGAAGATTAGTCAACAGACAAGCTCAAGCCCCCCCACAGATAAGGTCAAGACGTCATCAGCGGATGTCACTCGTGAGCAGGAAGTACAGTTCAAATGTTCAAATTTGCGTGACTAGCATCATGGTTCTGCTGCCGTAACACACTCCTTTCTAACAAAAATTTCCAAAGAATGAATACACTATACACAATATTTTTAAAATAGCGAAAACTAAACGCAAACTTTAAATTTTCTTATGTTATTAAGCGAATACATGTCATGTGATACAAAATGTTATATGCAAATTTTTGAATTAAGCTGGCTTTCTTCCTCGTGAATTTCACGTGCTCGAGACTCTCTTGTTCGAATCACACATATTGATAGCCAATAACAATTATTATGAGCAGCGGGCCATATAACCAGAGAATGTCTTTCACGTGGACTTCAACAAGCAAACAACAGTATAAATTGCTTTGCTGTCTTGCTATTGTCAAACCACTTCAAACAAAAGCAGGTCGGATTGGTGTGTGAAGTTTCGTTCCAAGATGACAATTCCTGAACAAAGTAGAAACTCTTTGGTGACTGCTATGAACCAGTTTATACGTTCCGTTGATGAAATGGATTCAACTGTGCTAGTACCTACACGTTTGATGGATATACCTGCGGTTCAGTTGGACACGCAAGGGAGTAATAATATCAACGACGAGCGAAAAATCATACAAGATAATGTTGACTTATTCAAGTTCTACACGATGCTTATGGAGGCAAGAGATGAAGTAGTTTGGGGTTGTCGAAGTACTGAAGAATCTAGTCACTCATCCTTGATTGCAAATCAGCTAAAACAATTTTCTCGAGTTCTGAACGAGCTAACAGATATGGCTATTAAATTGAAAGAGCGATATGAACATGATATTAATGTTGGAACGAACTCTCCTTGTTAATACATGGTTGTATATATATTATTACGAAATTTATAAAAATTCGCGATTTCTCACGAAGTGTTATTACGGAAAATGCTTTGTGTACCTTTGTTGTTTCAATTATACAAAATTTGTAATAGAAATAATTGCGTGTACATGATTTTAAGAGTTTGCGCAAGTCGGTTTAGTTTACTTGAACATATTTGGGATAGTGGGTTTCAATTCTTGTAAGTTGATGTGGTCAATGATAACTTATATGTTGGGGCAGCAGTTGCACTCATGGAGGCATCTCATTTATATATATAACATAAATATAAAAACCTGTCCAAGCTCTGAAAATCAGTGTTCCTTTGTGACACGAGTTCAAAACCTTAAAGCAAATTAGGCAGTAAAATTATCTTTTCTTCTTCAATCATTGAGTTTTGTGTTGTCATTGTGTACTGAGCTAGCCGTAGGGAAAAACTTATCGTTGCGGTTGACGGAACACAAATATTGTGACAAATTAAAATCTTTTTTCTTCTGCCTCAAGGATAAAGCCAAAACAAAACAAACTTTCGACAGCAAACTGCATGAGAACCTAGTGCCATCCGTCCATAACATAATTGCTGGTTAAATCTGGCTTTTAGAGGGTTTATTTGATATAGATATAACAACGAAAAAACGACCTTTAGTGTAGTTTAACATGACGTTTAACTCACGTCAAAAGAATATTAGCAATTTGAAATGTTTCACAACAGTCTAGCGTTCAAAAATCTTTGAAAATTACTTCTAAGGTCAGTAAACTTGTCAAAGACACTTAATAATACTTAAACTGACGTCATTATAACTCACTTCTGAAAGTGAAAGCAGCCATTTATCTTTTTGGATTTATACCACCGGCCACCGACGGTGCCCACCGAAGATACTTTTAACACATTTTTTGGATCAAAGGCTTTGGTTTAGTGGATTTAGGATCACAGTAAGCTTCAAATCACAGAGAAAGATAGTGATTTATACAAGAACATTTATGGAAATATTGTCATTATCAATCCTACAGTGGTTTCTATATCATAATTTTTCAAGTCTTAAACTGAAACATATAAATTGCACGAATAATTAATCATAATTTCACACATTTCGATTTTGTCTTATATTTACATAATGCAATTAATTTGCGTTATTATCATTTTTATCTATCCATCGAATTTATCCTAAAATAATTTTTTTTTATAGAGAGTTCTGTTGAGATAAGTGTCATGCACCGGTACAATATGCATATACATAGTAATTGGCACTCAAATTTAAAGAAACATATTTTCAATCAATGGTTAAACCATCATTAGTCGAGACGCCATGGCACTACACAATAAATATTTTGTGGTTTAATTTTTTTGCATCATTTAATATTTTCCTTAAGCTTCACCTGAAACTATGACACAAAAGCATTATGCTGAAATTTTATCCTCACGTCAATGCATTAATAAATGCGCTACAGTAAATTCGCTTTGATAAAAGGCCGTAGTGTTAGTTAACAAATTTCTTTATAATAGAATCTCTCTAAAGTTTAGTAGAGTTGCTTTTCTGTGATTCTGTCGTGTTGTTTTGTTCATCAGGACCGAGTTCTATAGTTAATGGTGAATCACATGACAAGCGATCAATTTCATCATCAGTCTCATCAAGGATGTGTTCATAACTATCACTCTGTTCATCAAAAGGACTGGAGCAGTTTCGACCATTGACTCCACTATCGTTTGGGAGACAGCTCTGTGTAGTGATGTCACTATATGTTACACCACGATCTGATGTGATATCGTTTTGATTCAACACAAAACTATGATTCAACTCAAAACTATGAACGGCTACACTATCATGTGTTGGAGACGTATTTCCAGAAACGTCACTAAACAAATCACTGCTACATCCATTAACATCATTACACAATACAGAACCATTTGCATTGCTATGAGTTCCATTTAAAACAACACTCCCTTTGCCCATCGCCATCATCTTCAGTCGAGCATTCTCAGTTTCTAAGTGTTTTAGTTTCTCAAGTAATGTTTCTTCATCTCGTTGCTTTTGCTTCAATTTGTCTTTTAGTAATATGAGATTCTCTTTTAGCTTTCTGTTCTCTTCAGCAGTTTTTTCCAATAACGGTTTTAACAGAGATGGGTTTTCCTCCTGTAGAACTTGATATTCAACCTCAAAACGGAAAAGTTTATCACCTATTTCCAGTGCGAGAACATCACTGACAATGCTTTCTTGTTCATCAACTGCTAGCTTTGGAAGTTCAATTTTCAAAAAATCAACAATCGTTTCCAAACTCTGGCATGCCAAAATATTTTTTTCAAACCGACTTATTAAGGTGATGGCCACCTATTGCAAAAACGCGAACACGAATATTAATGCAGTGCAAACGATAGCCGTTAATATTTAACTAAAAATTTCACCATAACTTCATAAACAAAAACTTACCTTGAAAATTGTCTCTAATCCCCCAAGACACAACAAATCTAGAAAAATAAAATGCAATATTTTTCATCGCGCAATAAGATGGGAAGTAAATGTGACTTCTACAGTATTGAAAAACATCCATAACTGGTTATTTTTATTGAGTAATATTTCTACTGTTTCAACATGAATATTGTTTCATTATCAATCTATATTTCCAACGTCTGCTTACCCAACACTCTGCAAGCAAACGAGAGTGGAAACAATGAAGAAAAGAGCGTTAAAAACCAAGAAGCAGCGTACAAAGTTGGTGTAACTTCATAACATTCAAAATGATCATGTAGATTTGGACAGGCGTCATGAAGTAAACGAGAATATTGATAAAATTGAACCTATATCAAATAAAATGAGTAAGATCTTTATCTTATTTATGATACACATACGTAGATATTCTCAATTTTATTCACATTTTCAATATATTCATACTTACACGAAGTCCCGCCATATCAGGCATATACTGATTACGTAAACCGTAATGGAAAGTTAAATGTGTCAAAACCTCAAAAGCTTCCTCCTCGCCAAGCTACATATATGAGACAAAAAGAAAAAATTCAGAAGAAAAAGACATTTGTACCAGTGATGCAAATTTATATTTTTCTATCCGAAAATGGGAGAGGGGCATGTGTTAACAACTTAGTTTTTGTACAGACTTGTATGGGGGCTATATGTTAACAAGAACTGAGTCTTCGTAGATACTTGTATGGGGGCGGCTATATGTTAACAAGAACTGAGTCTTCGTAGATACTTGTAGGGGTGTATGTTAACGATAATTGACTCTTTGCACATGTTACAGTTATTCCACACAAAAAACGTCAATAAACAAAAAATCGTTGACCTACATGCATTAAAAGAATTCCAGCAACAAAGCTCAATCCTTGACAGTATCCCAGATCAGGATCCATGTTAGAATAAACTTTCAGTAAATTAAACAGAGCAAATTGACCAACTCCAACATGTTGACTGAAATAAGGATGTGCAGGAAACGTTCGGTCTAAAAAATTATAATTGGTAAATGATTTTAATAATATATTCATACTGAAATAAGTTGACGAGAAAATATATTTTATGCTTACTGCAGTCTATAAGAATCGCGTGTTGATGAATGGATCTCATTTCCTTCAACTCTTTATAAGATAAAGAAACAGATGGCATCGTACTGGGTTTACGTCGCAATAAATCTTGTTTTAACAAATATCTCCAAATTTCTCCACGGCGATTCTTTGGTATTCCTTGAGTACGCAATAAAGGAAAAGATGTTAAAGATGTTTACTGGTATATGTACATTCAACATTTCTTCAACGAACAATTCGAACGATTGAAAGAAAATAAAATATTTCACGTGACTGACTGGTGTTTCGCAGAAATGGGAAAAAGATTTCAAAGAAAATCGTGTTAAAGTAGCTCACCAAACTTTACTGCTTCCAGAAGGTCTTTTTTTTCAATCAACTTTTCTTTTTCATTCATTAATTTGTTCCACATTTCATTAGCTCCGCTATTACTGGATAAAACTTCACGGTATTCTAATTTCAAACGTTTATTCTTGGCTATTCCTTCTCCAGCTAAAACACCAATACACAAACATATTATTCATTGTAAGACAAACAATATGAAATTTCAAACAACAAGATCTAATGAAACTACTTTTTTCTCAAGGATGCACCTCTGCATCTGATGAAGACCAAAGACACGTTTCTTGTGACGCATTTCATGATATTATAATACATTTACAATAACAAATAGCCTTCAATATGATACATAAATTGTGGATTACATGGAGGACAAGGTATTTTTTAAAAGACGATTACAAGAAAAACAATGATATAAAACAATGATATAAATGATGAAAAAACATATTGAATGGAAACTTGCTATAGGGAATAACTTAACAATTGAAAATAAAATTAAAATTTAAAGGAAGAGAAGTACACAGATACACACACACGAAACAAAGAACAGTCGATGACGTAACACACACACACGAAACAAAGAACAGTCGATGACGTAACACACACACACACACACGAAACAAAGAACAGTCGATGACGTAACACACACACACACACACGAAACAAAGAACAGTCGATTGACGTAATACAAAAATATGCAAGACGGAACATATATTCTTGTAAAAGATATAGTTAAAGAATTTAAATAATACATAAATATTTCAACAGTTGACAATTACCTCGCAGCTTCAAATTCTCTCGTTCCATTCTAATTAATAATCGCTGCTCTAAGATTGCTTTTCTCCATAATGCACGTAATTGCTCTGGTGATTTTTTATTGGTTATAATTTCAGGTATAACATTATCATTAGATACCATTCTCTCTGCTTTTGTAATTTTTGTTGGTGTTACAACACTGTCAAATATAGCGCGACGGTAAGACTGTTTCCGAGATAACTTTTTGCTTGGAGTTGTTGTGGTGCTCCCACTTTGTGGATGATCCACAGTAAAATGTTCATCATCTGATACATGTTCACGAATTTCATTAACATTGTTAACCATCTAGGTAAGATGCAATATTTAAATGTCAATATTTATTAATACAAATAGAAAGAAATCAATGAATGATTTTCATTCCAATATAAGTTTGTGATGTCATGTCAAGTTTTTGTTTGAATCTCCCTGACATGATTGCAAAAACGTTTAATGAATTATGTAGTTGCTTCATTGATTTCCATATTGATTTGTTTGTTTCATCCTACTCTTGATTGCCCATGCATATGTTTGTCTACAATCATGTGAAAGTAGACTTAATATAAAAAGTGTACAAAATATCCGTATACATGCAGAAATTAACAAATTATACCTTTAAACAATGATGTGATAAAAACAATCCGATCATATAAAAACACAAGTTACATAACTTGCTTCAAATCACAGCAAAATTTAGTTTGCTGTCTATTTTTCAAGAAAAGTCAGAGATATCAAAAAATTTAGTTCACATGGAAGTTGTACAAACTTACGCCATTATGTGATTTAACCACGTGACTGATATCACTGTAAGACCGCCGATGTTTCCGCTTGGATTTTTTCACCGTGTCATCGCTTGTTGTTACTTCTCTTTTCTCATCATTGACATGATGCTCTGATGCTTCACTTGAGTTATTTTCTTGTTGCTGAATTGTCACAAAATGTTTGCTCGATCCAATCTATCGTAAATAAAATAGACGTAAAACTACATAACCGTGGCATGTCGCGTAAGGTGAGCAGCAACATAGGGGGAAAACTGACAGTGGTAAAAATATGTGAGATAGATAATTAATAGTACGTAATTAATTCAAGAGCACATAATTTACTGCATGAGCACGGACATACGTAATTAATTATGAACTGTTCAAATATTGCCTATATTTTTTATTTCCTACCTTACTTTCCGCCTCGTCTGAAGAAGTTCCGTCCGTTTCGTTACGTGACATTCTAACTTTAGACTGAAAAATAAACACAAATAATTATAAGCAAAAATTACAAATGTGAGCAGGAATGAAAAATAAATTACCCGAAAAATATCTCCCAAAGAGCGTTTTGCCTTCGCCATAAATTTATTTTGTTGAGGTTTTTCCTTTGCTTGGCTCGTTGAACGACTCTAAATTAAGTCCATCGACATTAAATTCGTTCAACAGGTATTAAAGTCAAAATAGCTGTTTTTATTACCTGACCACCAGATGAATGACGATGAACTTTTTGCATATCTTCATATAAAACACGTAATAATGACATCATAACTTCGTTTTGTTCCACCAAATCACGACGCTTTGATTCAATCTTGAAAAAATACCTCGCTTTCATAAAGAAAAATGAAAATTAATCTGAGGAAAATATGTTTTGCAAAAAGCTAACCTTGCACTTTTTTTTTAAATCTTCAACAACACTTTCCCCAAAATTATCCATCAAATGATGACGAATCAAGATTTCTTGATCACCGGGTCTTTCACCTGATGATAAACGATCCAATAAAGTTGTGAAAAACTTTGCCAACAGATACAAAAATAATTTTAAATACCTTCAAGTGCTTGACATAACAGATGTAATTTGTGTAACGGACATTTTTCACAAGCTGCTAAAGAGCCAACGGCTAGCCAAGCCGAATTAAAAGCTCTTTTTAACGATTTCATAATGTTATCAACCTTAAAAGAAAATGGAAAACGCTTTGGTATTGGTAAAGGTTTTTCAACCGTAATAGATTAACACGTTGCAATAAGCCGTTCTTTTACCATTCTATATAAATATATCATTGTATAAACATACACAATCTTTGCTAATGGTGGAAAAATCTCAACAGAAATTTGTTCATACGTATATATATTTTTAAGAGGGAGACAAACGGCATGATACACTTATATGAAAATGTGAATGTACGAGTTTGAAAGAGTTAAACAATGTAAAAATCACGTGGCTTTATAGCCTAGTATATTGATTTTACTCTTATAAATTTTTTGACTTTCTTTTCAACAGGAATAAATCTAGGATGATTTTCGAGGAAGTAATCCAGTTTGGATGACATTTTGGTGACTACTTTGTGAATATCACCGTACCATGTAAGACTTTTAACCATGTTTGGGAAATTTCTGAAGTCTACTTCATTAAACACAAATCACAATTCATTTTACTTGATTATTAATGTTTTCCAGGGAAATTGTCACATCTCAAGTCAAAGATAGGGGAGTGCACTCCTCCACACACCTTCCACTCTCTCTCCACCCCTCTTCCACCTCCACACCTTCCACTCCCCCCTCTCAAGAGTGATCTCCACACACCTTCCACCCCCACCCTCTCCCCTCCACACCTTCCACCCCCCCTCCCATAGTGCCCTCCTCCACACACCTCACTCCCCACCCTTCCCACCTCCACACCCCCAGATAAGAGTGCTCTCCTCCACACACCTTCCACTCCCTCACCCTCTCAAGCCAAAGATAAGAGTGCTCCACACACCTTCCACTCCCTCACCCTCTCAAGCCAAAGATAGAAGTGCTCTCCTCCACACACCTTCTACTCTCCCCACCCTCTCAACATAATCTTAATTGTCTTGACAATGAAACCAGATGTTTTAGAAAATATAATTGCTTGTTGAAGTATTTGTTTTATAAGATCAAAATCTCCAAACGTGTTTGTCATTAATTCCTAAGTTTCATAATGTTGTAGTACAAAATTGTAAAAATATCTCAACAACATTTTTTATGTTTTTTTATAAAAAAATTTAAGGAAGTACTAACCTCATGTTTAGAATGTGCTTTAAATACATAACAATGATAGTTAGAGGTTGAAGGATTATGGCAAATAAAGCCAAAATGTTCTGGTTCAATGGTACCCTTAAAATAATGAAAAATATATTGATCAAACTAAAACAGTGCAAGTACATAAACCCTCATCACAACAATCTAAATGAACTTGATGCATCAACATACATACCAGTACCTACCTGCTGACAAAACGATATTTCTTGAACTTTCCTTTCCATGGCAATCTTCCCTGAGACAGATGAACTAAATGTAATTGAATAAACAGAAATACTCATAACAAGGCTGTCACTTTCATTAAGGCCATACGAGTTTGCTTTTGATTTGCCAGCTGTTGCTTCATAGGAAGAATTAATATTTATATGTGATGACGTTGTGTGATCACTTGATGAACGTGGTCGTTGTTGATCATCTGAATCACTTTCTACTAGTTGGTTATCCTCACTATTCATTCTTAATGACTTCAATTTAGGAGGCATTTCATTAGAAGGTGTGTGACTGCCATTTTGAACTGCTTTTAAATCGTTTGACTTTGCTGACAATAAATATTGTTGACTACGATGACGAAAACGTTCTATAGATGTATCGATCAATGAAGGAGGGGCTTTTCTGTGTGATACAGCCAATTTTCCAATGTAAGTAACATAATATTTTACAATATGTTCATCCTCTTTTGAGCCATTTTCTACAGGAACATCTTGTAACTTTAAAGTTTCTTTCAATGGCATTTGTTTCTTGCATTCTTGTAAAGCTTGTTTTAAGCAAACAAGAAATTGGCTAGCCTGAAAAAAGAAATTGTTTTAACTGACAATGGAACTATATAAAATCATATGAGCACAAGCAGAGCCACAGAATTGAATTGGTTTAAGGCATAAATTTCTTGTTTGGAATATGACTGTTTTTAATACAAACAAAATGTTTGTTCCAAAATATAAAGCAAAAGACTGTCAATATATCCAAACCAAATCTTATACGTATGTGAAACTTTATGAAATAGAAAAAACATGATAATGAAACAAGTAATAACTAGTAAACCTTTCATCAACTATTTAATAGCCTTTGGGCCATAACGTCAAGTCGCCCTTGTCTTTGTCTTAATTGTCTTATACTGTGATCTTCTATATCGTTTGTATTGATAAAAAAATGTACCTTGCTTGTATTCTCGGCTTCAAAAACATGGCATGAGCAAATAGCGTTGTTTCTTGAGTCTTTCAGAAGGTAAGCAAACGTTGATGAATCTTTGCCTTCCAGTTTTATGCATTTTGATATGTGAATCAAGCCATGTTCTACAACCGTTTCGTTCTTTACAAATCCTGTAACACTTGTATGTCCAACAGCAAAGTGTATATCTTGCCTTTGGTTTTTCCTCTTGATTTCAGCAACAATCCAGGGAATCATGCAAGATGTATATCTTTTATCAATTAGCAGAGAACCAAAGTATGCTAACCGTAGGTTAACTGAAGAGTCGTTGTTACAGGAGATCCCATCATACGATTTTGAACTATGCATTTCTCCTATTTACATATGTTGTCGAAAAGCTTCATATTATGTGCTTATTTTATTCTTAGTGGTTTGAATTAAGCTTACCAATGATATACTACATAGGTTTGTCTCGTTTTATGATAATATACATGGCTAACAATTTCATATTTCAAAGTAAGTCCTATGTTAAGATAAATCATTGACACTGTCATTGACACTGTCATTGACACACTCATTGGCAAAATAAATTTAATTGTATTTTCGGTAACAATGCGCATGCGCTAGAAAAGAAGAACAATAACAGGAAGTTTAATCAATATCACTTATTTCTTATTTGATGAAGTAAACCATGAATCGAATATGTTTTCATTTAAATCTTGTTTCACCTGCTATTTGAAAATCATTCATGTTTTGTTACAGACTCATTTCTTTCGCGAACTTTTTTTAAAGCGCGCTTGTGGTAAATTTAGTTCTTCGGAGTCATTTATTTTTTTGTGCTATTATGTACAAGTGCCTAAAAAATAAAACGAATTCATAAAAGCAAAAGTGTTTCAATATTTTTGACACATCTTCTGTATTTATGTTGTCAAGCGAAAATATTATTCCAGAGGGTAATTGGCAATAGGTACAGTTCTTTAATCTATTGTTCAGTAGATCTAACTGTATTTTGTAGTTGGAGGCTCAACAAGCCACAAGGTTTAACAAGAAATTTACTCATTAAACAGAATTAAAGATAGGTTTGATCTTTTGTAATAGGATCGTTTTGCAGCTACTTGTTCAGTTGTTTGCTTTATTGCTTTTTCGAGTTACGGTCGGCTATGATAGTACTTGTACATGATGCAGTACTGAACGACACCTCTGTATTTGCAAAAATGAACACAACTTTATTTCGAAAATTCAATATTAAAATCATTCCAATGTATACATATTTTACAGTAATTTATTATTCAAAAACATATTATAATTCAAAAAGTATTCAAAAACATTTTTAAAACGTTTTCATTGGTCCAATCGCTCATAATTCACTGCCACAATAAGGACAATACAACAAATCTGATACATATTCACGATAAGGATGGGATTCACAATGATAACGAACACGACCAAAGAATTGTTGAAAACAGCCAGAACATTTCAATGTTTCAGGTTCTCGACTGCAGACACAGCTATTGTCTTCCTAGAAAATGAAAGTAGCAAAAATTTACGATAGTTAACTAATTTTTTTCATCGAATATGTTTCCATCATTTATACGATGTAGTTTACCTTTTCTGCTTGAGAATTTGTTTCTTTAGTTTTGCATGGTGAATCCCAAAGCTTGCGGAAATAACTTGTGATTCCACCATAATCAACGGCAAACTTATCATGTTCATTGGAATGATCGTGTTCACTTTTCTTTAGCAAGGACAACAGTTTACTTTCATCCCTCGTAAATGGCACTAATATCAGCTCACGTATTGTTCGATTGAAATTTTGTGATTGATTTCTGTACGGGATAAATTCAGAATCGTTTGTATCAACGTTGATTAAAGAGCCACCGGGTATTTTTGGCGCACTTGTCTTTGTGCTTGACTTTCTTTCTTCTGTATGTTGTTCTTTTGCACTGAAATCTTTCTTCATCTTTGGAGGTGATTTTGAAAACTGTTCCTCCAAACGACCTGATGAATACAAGTTTGGGTGCTTGTCATTTCTAATCGAAGTCGTGGTATTTACTGAAGTAAAACAGATGTTAGGATTCACACTCATTCTTTCGTTTGGAGGAATACCATATCCGCACCCAAAATTAGTCGAATCACTCATAGGTGCTGTCACATTTCCAATAAATTCGCCGTTTCTGGGGGCAAATGATGACTGTCTGTTGATAAAATCATTGCATGGGATATCAACAAGATGAACTCTTGGCATTCGCTCGCGCGGATTTTGATAAAACTCGGATGCATTTCTATTCATTCTAATATTTTGTACCACAGGTGCAAAGGCTGTATTAAATTGATTTACACATGGTTGTACCATTGGAGGTGCAGTCATTGTCTGCCATCGGTGTTGAGGTATTGTTCGTGGAATAAGGTGAGCTGCATGTCCTGGTATATTTGGAGTACCAAGGTGAGCTGCATGTCCTGGTATATTTGGAGTACCAAGGTGAGCTGCATGTCCTGGTATATTTGGAGTACCAAGGTGAGCTGCATGTCCTGGTATATTTGGAGTACCAAGGTGAGCTGCATGTCCTGGTATATTTGGAGTACCAAGGTGAGCTGCATGACCTGGTATATTTGGAGTACCAAGGAACACATGATCTGGTGCCCTCCTAGGATCAAGACGAGCTGTTGAAAAAGCGTCATGATGTGGTGGCATTATATGAGGTTGGGCAACACGTGCTACAACAGGATGATTAACTAAGTAATTGACATTTCGTTCAATGACAGGTTCTGGTCTAAGAATTGGTTGAAATTGATTACTGGCGTAAACATTCTGGAACTGAGGAATGCTATTTACTTGAGGTTGCATTTGCACAAAATGTGTAACTGGATATTCAGGAATCACTCCACGAGAAGGTATGTACTGCATGGGATATCTGGCAGTTGGTCGTACAGTGGTAGTTGGAGCAAAAATTTTACACTGCTCAACGCTGACATTCCGTTGAGACATTCTGATATTGGATTGGATATTCACTGGTTTAGGTTCAATGAGAACAGTTGGAGGTGCGCATCGAATGGGATTGTTAAAAACACACTTTTCACAATTATAGCCACCATAGTCAGGCGTTGTTACCCAAGAATCATTGTTTGTTACTCTGTTCTTTTCATCATAGTTCATGCATGGTTTGTTTGTGAATGCTACGTATGTATCCTGAAGCCTAGAATTTGTTTGCTGAGCTGCCTTCTCTGCATTATTTATACAAGATTGAGCAGTGATACTTTCTTCTTTTTCACATGTCTTGATTTTCGATGTTGCACCAGCTACTGCTGATGACATTGGCATCACCTTACTAATAGAATCTATCGTCTGTGCAACATCATTCTTTATTTCTTCAGGAACCTCTTGTTCATCATTCTGATGAATTTCAATCATCTTAAAAGAAAACTTATCAACAAGTGTAGGCAATTCAGTTTCCTTTTTGGGTGACTCTTCACGACACGAAAAAGACATAGAACATTCGACTTTATAGCCATCAGTTTCATTTTCATTGCTTAAGTTGCTGCTTTGTTTTAGATCTAGCTTCGAAGAACAATTTTTGGATGTTGAAACTTCGGTATTGACTGTATTTTCTAGAACTACATTATCGGGTGTCATATTGTCTTGGGAGAACGAACAATTTTTTTCTAATCGTGGTCGTTTTTCCTTTATCTCTATATCATCATGCCTGTTCGGTTTTCTAGCCAACCTTATTTTTTGAGGTTGTGGGGGAGATAATGATTCCCTTTTCCCTTTTTCTTTAACGTTAAATGTAGTCTTTTCATTTGTCGAGAGACTACTAGTGGCATGGCTTTTCTTTAATAGTTGGATTTCTTTTCCAGCTAAGCTAACACTTGTTTCTTGGCAAACTCGTCTTTTCTTTTTTGGTTTTGAAGAGCTTTTATTGATTAAATTGCACGGTTTCTTTAATTTACTTCCTGTTACGGTGCTGTCACTTTCTCTTTTCAGGTCATTTCTTGGTGAATTATTCATCAAAATTTCCAACACATCCGCTTGTTTCTTTATTTTCTGTTGAAGACGAAACAGCTTTTCTTTTGGAAGGATCAAATCTTCTTTCTGAGCAGTTTCTTCTTCAGCTGGAGAAAGAAAAGCAGGTTTTTATGAGTGTGGTCCTTGGTTTAAATCTAATGGTACGCTCTCACCTTTTAAAGATTCATCTTGCGGCATATAATTTTTTGAAAATCTTGGATAATCGGACTTTTTATTAGAGAAATTTGATTCGTCATAATCAGCATCGCTTTTTGCTTGTTTATCCTTGAACTGCGATGCATCACGAAGATCGTTTTGTGAAGAAAAAACTTTTTCATGTTCGGAAATATTTTCTTTCTGCAAATGGAGATCACAGATAGAATTTTCTTTCAGATTCTCAAGGTTGGTTACAGCACATCTTTCCTTCTCGTCAGATGAAATTATATTCTCTCTGTGGTAATTCATTCTCTCGGCGATTTTATTTAAATTGGACAACTGAGCATTCAAACAAACACGCTCGTTCACACGTCCCTCTGTCAATTCATGAGGCATCTTTGAATTTTGGTTTTGCTGCTTTTGAGATCTTTGCTGCTGATTTTGTTTTTGGTTTTTCTGATTGAGATGTTGCTGGTTGATATGTTGTTTCACTTCCGCTGGTCGACAATAGCCATCATTATTAGATTTCAGATCGTGTTTTTCGAGATTGTGCATTGATTCAATCGGATGACCTTTCCTGTCATTCGCATGTTGAACATTTGATGTTAATGGTTCCAGTAAATCGGTCGAGGAAATATCACTTCTTTCATTGCATAAATGAATTTCTTGTGTAGTATCCTCCACTTGATGCTCTTCCACCTTTTGAGTTTCAACTAACGTAGATTGTTGAGACGTCATTTTCTCAACGGGAAGATTTCGTGAGTTCTTTGACGTCATATCAAAGTTATTTTGTCTTTTTCCTTCAATGCATTCAACCTGACCTACATCCATTGAAAGGTTATCTTTATTTGGAAAACGTTTAGTATAAGTACGTGAAAGTGATGATACATCTTCAATGGTAACATCATCTTTTATAGGTTGCCCCTGAGACTCCACATAATGTTGATGATTACAAGAATGAATTCCACCTTGTACGTAAGCAAAATTTCGCATACCAATCAACTGAGGAGGAACCATTTCTGGAACTGTTGTACATGATGATATTTGCTCATTTGTATGACGGATTCCGTGTTTTATCTATTGATAATAACTATTCTCGGTTAAATTGCAATGAAACATGATGGAGTAATGTAGTCAAAAATGTAAGTTCATTAAAACGCAAAGTTTTGAACAATTAAATTTATTATTTGTAGAAAATGTAGTTGAAGTCACAACAGCTACCTGAGATCTTTTCATATGTTCAGGCCTTTTTAAAACAAAATCATCTCCAGAATAACCAGGTATTGCATAAGTTAAATATAAAAATCCATCAATAACTGCCACACCATTATTTTCCATCACACATTTTTCAGCTGCTTCGAAACTTTTGAATTCCACGACGGCATAACGTGGCTGCGAACCTTTTTTTGGTATAAACTATAAGGACAATAAGGACAATTGTTCATCTACCCACATATAATAAGAGAATCCCTTTTCAGTCCCCACAAACCACCTTCTATCATCTACAAGCCATCAGCAGCTCATTGAGAAAGCGATACTTGTATTTTTAAATTTCAATAGCATTAAAAAACTGACAACAAAACCCTTCTTTCCCCTGCCGTGCCGTAGCCAGCCCACATATTGGGTCATGCAATGTAAATTTTTCGTCATAATATTATGTATTTCTATAGAAATCATTTCTTGATAGAAAATCATCGTTAAAAGACCTAGTGACGTTTTCACAAACTAAACGTTATATAAGCCTAAAAACAATAAGTTATGCACTTTTCCTACAAGCATGTTGTCTTTGCCGTAAAATAAAGAACTTCATTTTCCCAAAGACAAAAATGTTTAACAATTTTTAGTAAACTACATTGGGACAGATTGGCCTGTCAGTCTTTAGCTCTATTTAAAAGTGCATTTACATTGTGTAACTACACGTTTTCAAGGAAATTGACAATTGGATCTTAGGATTGTGATAAATCCAATTGTTCAAAGACAATAATTATGATGATATTCATGCAAACAGATTTTACCATCACAGTGATCATACCTGACAAAAAGATATGTCATCATTTTTACTCAAATACATTCCAAGTTCCGTTGGAGTTTTAATAGATTGTGGCAGCCCCTCTACATAAATCGTACGAGCAGATGATAAATCTTCTTCACACGTTATTTTATTTCCAGCCCAACCAGCATACAAAGGACGAGCTTGAAGATTTAATTTCGAAATCATCAACATGCACTTTTCAGCACTTTTGATATCCTTAAACACCAACCAACCAAAACCTTTACTTTCATTTGTTCTGCAACTCCTGACAAGCTTGAACTATATGGCGAGAGTTAAAAAAAAAATGCACTTATTGGCCATTTTTTCAATTCAAACAATGATTAAATTGCACCAAAAAATCATAACTTTTTTGCAGGGGCGGCAATTAGCTCCCATATTTTATAGGAAGAGTGTAAAACAGGAAAAAAGGATATTAATGTATAAGTTGCTTGCATAACGCAGCAAAGCCAAAGATCGAGATTAGTCATGATTTTTTATGACGTTTAAATCATACTAAATTGCTTATTACTGAAAGCTGTCAAACGAAATAACAGAATGAGACAGGCTGTGTATCAAACCTATCATCAAAATAATAAAATTATTGTACAGTTTTATTTAATACTCACTGGAATTATTAACTCCCCAAATCTTTGAAGAACTGATCTGATAACATCTTCATTTAATGAAGGTGAGATGGCAGTGATGCAAAGAATATTTGAATGTAGCCTCATATTGACGGAGTTTAACTTTATTGGCAATGCTTTGAGATCTTTCTCCAATTTCTTCATCGCAAAGTCACCATCCGAGTTAGTCAAGTAAATATGGACTATAAATGAACAATAACAAATATAGCTTCATCATGTTTTACTTTAGTTCAGCAAAAAATTTCCAAGTCTTCTTGAAAACAGCTTACTCACATGTACTGCCATCTTTTATCAACTTTTGAATGGAAAAATCTTTCAAGTTCTCTTTTCGAATTTCCTTGAGAATAAAAGCAGTTAGGTTTAAGTCAAATGCACAAATTGTCCCACCAGGTTACTTCATAGAAACACCTTGAATTTTCCAAAACTTTTGATTGACAGAATACTGTTTATAAAAGTTGTTGAACTTTACAATGCTATCAGAATTTCTCTTTACTGAAGTAAAATTATAATAGCTTACATTGCTGTACAAACGTCTCAAAAAATATTAAATTATGCCAACATTAGCTACATGCCTATTGTAATTTTTTCATCGGTTTTTTATAGAAATATATTTGAGAAATCCGAGTACCAACAAATGACGGTCGGTTATAATAAACATCACGACGTTTTTTCACGACTGTCGCAATTTATACAGAAAAAAGCCTTGGATATTGACAAATTGCGAATTGTAAAACCTTCCCGCGTTTTTCAAATGTTCACAGAAAAATCTTACCTGCATTGTAATATAAGGGGATATATTTCGAATTGTGATTATCCGTTGTTGAAAAATATAGTCCATTTCTATTTTAATTAAAAACTATGCTAAAAGATCATCATTGAAGATATCTACGTCCAACAACATATATGTTTTGAAAAATAAACCGTTTTCTTTTGCATTGCGTGCTCAAACTGTCAAACACTGTGTTTTGTTTTTTGAAACACGATGTCGTCATTACTCGCTTAAATGCTTACGTCACTGTCCATTACTTACGGAGCGGTCACCCCGATAAGATTCTGATCAATGATCATCTTTGAATATTAGTGAATAATCCAAACTATGAATACATAAGAAAATATGATAGTTAAGTCTACTCTCAGTCAGTGACAATGATAGATCGCAATCTCACAGAGCAATCATCAATCATGGTCATCAGTTCATTGTAAATATCAGGAGGATTTGCAGAATGCCAGTTTTGTAAAGTTGTGAAATTAAGAAACATTTATTTTTATAGCATTCATTATAATGTATATAACTGCAACTAACTAAGCACAGTCTTAATCCGGTAAAATTCTCCCTCTTTCTACACTGGAGTAAACAAACTTTGCTTCAATGGAGTAAATGGCCACGTGGGAGGTGATTCAAGGCATTGACTTTAAGTATCTTATGAGTTATAGTCATCCAGGTTTTGCTATTAATTGACACACGCATCTTTTTGGTGTTAAACATTGGCCTCGTTTGAAATGTTTAATTTTTTTCTCTGGGGTTTTATATTCTATAACCGTTAGTTATCTCAAGCTAGTAATATCATCTAATATGTGAAGTTTCAGCTGGGATCATAGCAAGTGTGCTGTGTGCTCCAGTTTTTCATGCTTTTCCGAGCAAGTGATGAACGAAGGCAGCACAAATTCGCACTGAGCCTCCCGCTGTTGTGGCCAACCAATGTGAGGAAGTGATGAAAGAGATATCAATATTTTTTCCTGGAAAAAATGTTGAAATAAAGATGGTCATGAGTTGAATAGTGAAAAATTATAAAACAGTTTATCTTATGTTTAACATACATCATTGTCTCCTTTATAATTGTCATTTCAATAATACGTACTTTACCACCAAATGATTCCCAATATTTGAGTTCTTGTGCATTGCATCTGCAAAAGGAGGACTGGGACTGAAACAAGTTTGCATAAATGCATAATGTCAACACAAATGTTACTGTTATAAAAATAGTTTGAATTTGCCATTTATATATAGAAAAATTTACATCATAATTTATATGTGTTTGTTTCATTTAAATTCATGTAGCATTACTGTTTCACTGAAAACAAGGTACGTATGTACACAATACTTGTCAAATTTTGTTTAACAAGTCGTTATTTTCTTTTGAGGAAATCGAAATTGCCAAATTAGTTGTGCAGTGTAAAAAGTGCAAAATACAACCGAAAGGAACCCACTTTTTGCGTTATCATTCGCAGTATAAACATCTCTACGCCGAAATGAACAATTACTTACAGATACATTTAACTCTATATAAATGCATTTCAATGTGATCTGTGTGTGTTAAAAACTCCTTTTTAAAATTACATGTTGTTAAACATGACATTTACATGACAGGAAGTCAAGCTTATCAACATCCTTAAAGACTAAGTGCATGTTTCTTTTGCAGAATGTATTGTAGTCATGGATATTTTTATCATTCTAACTTCTAACCCTAAAACAAAGAAATTTAAACCATTCATAGCCGTGCAACTCATTTTCTTTTACTCTATTAGGTAATGGGTCAGACACTGTCTGAACCAGTCACAACCAAAGATACTAAACTTTTATGTAGCAAAGATTATCTTGTTGGTG
Organism: Xenia sp. Carnegie-2017; assembly: GCF_021976095.1. Lineage (NCBI taxonomy): Eukaryota > Metazoa > Cnidaria > Anthozoa > Malacalcyonacea > Xeniidae > Xenia > Xenia sp. Carnegie-2017. The sequence goes on along the minus strand of NW_025813485.1, from coordinate 2,048,343 downwards.
TATCATCTATGCAAGGATGGAGGATCAGTATCTTTTTTTTTATCTCAAATTTAAATTGTAGTGTTAGCTTTATATGCCAAACAGTTAAATGAAGTTACACATGCACATCAATTTTGATACATTTGTTTTCTTAACATGATTAAGACATGGAAGATGCACTGACTGCCATTCTGTCTTTAGAGAAAGACAAAACTGCTTCATTTTTTGCTGTTTATGATGGACATGGAGGTTAGGTGTTCACCTTTGCTTCATTATTGACACTTGTCAGTTTTATTAACAGTTGAAGCATTTCTGCATTACTTTTGTTGAAACACGAGCGGCCTCCTTCATTTCACTTTAACATTACATAATTGTTCCATGCTTATACCAATGCTTGCATATAAGACCTGTAAAGTGCTTCTGTGTGAAAAATTGATAGCAAATGATGTATTTACAGGTGCACAAGTAGCCAATTATTGTGAAAAGTATGTACATTCAAAAGTAACAAGTGATCCTGCGTTTAGTAAGTTTAATTTGTTTATATACATCATTTATTTATTTCATTGTTGATGTTTGCATTTAATAACAAACATCTATTGTCCAAAAACCTTCACATATTTCCACCACTGCATTTAATAATTTTCAGTGAATGGCAAGATCGAGGAGGCAATCAAAAATTCATTTCTATCCATAGACGAAGACATGTTAAGTGGTAATCTATAGCTGTGCAGATTGCAATGAAGTGTATAAATTTTAATTATAATATATCCAGTTATCCTAAGGCTAAGCAAATCATCAAATATTAGTGAGAGTTCATGGCATCAATCATTTGATTGTCAACCTTTTCTTATCCAAACTCAATCTTTTATAATGCTTTTAAAGACAGGAAAATTGTGGAATAAATTAAAATAAAAATTTGATGTGATCACTCTATTTATTTAAAACTCAAATTGTTGGCTTGATGAGGAATGTAATTGGCACATCAGTAGCTGATATTGTGTAATAATAAATTAGCCATAATGCTTTCTAACCATAAGAAAAAAAACTAATGTTCATTGTACTTGTAGTCAAGATTATGGTTATTCTCTCTAGGGTTTTGTCTGATATACAAAAACTAACCGTTCTTGAAATAAATATTACGTTATTTTGTTGCACATTTGTATAGAAAATGGCATAAAAGATGACACAGCAGGATCAACAGCTATTGTTGTGATTATAAAAGACAATAAAATATTTTGTGTAAGTTTTTTTCCCACCTGCTAATGAGGCAGCCTTTTAGGCTGTGTAGTGAACTTCAATTTTACAGCGTAATGACATATGTTGGATAGAGGACTTGCGAGACGTTTTTTAAAAACAGCGACCATTCATGATCACACGAATCCAAAGAAAGGCTTGTTTTTAACAATAATTTAAACTAGTTAAGTAAAATCATCTTTTCCTTCAATATTTCCAACTAGACGATATCTTAAATCAACTATAGGGCAATGTCGGTGATTCCAGAGCAGTAGCATCTGTACAAGGGAATGTTCAAGAACTATCTTATGATCATAAACCTTCAAATGATGGTACGTAATGTAAAGTTGGTACATTGTATTAACTATGATGGATTGATAGATTAACTGGGATGATTTTTTTTTACTCTACAGAGGAAACACGAAGGATTGTCGCTGCCGGAGGATGGGTAGAATTTAACAGAGTTAATGGTTGGTATACAAAACTACTTCAAATAAAGTTAAAAGTTTTTACACCTGCGTCATTGTGCTCAACAACTCCAAAGAATATAAATTTGTTTAAATATGATGATTATGCCATTTCCTAATATTTCTACGCAGGAAATCTTGCTTTGTCGCGTGCACTCGGCGATTTTTGTTTTAAGAAGAATGACCAGAAATCTGCTGTTGAGCAAATTGTAACTGGTAAGTCATACTTTTCTCCACATAGTACGCCAAAGTAACAATCCACGTGGTTATTCGGCTTTATTCCTTGTACTTTTGTGATAATCATGGAAATGGAAATATTCAATATTCTTCAAAAATAGCTACAATTTGTGTTATGATTACATCGGCTGAAGATTTCTTTTTACGCTAGTTGATTGTATGTTAAAGTGAAATAAAAACACACCCATTTTACAGCATGGCCCGACGTCATTGTTAAAGATTTAACACCAGAACACGAATTCCTTGTTCTAGCTTGCGATGGTAAGAAAATTTTTGTCCACCTTTTTTTCACGGTATCCTAAAAAAAGATAAAAATAGTACTGACGTTGTTTTTTTTAAGGTATTTGGGACGTTTTATCTAACGAAGAAGTTGTCGAGTTTGTTCGTTGTAGAATTGCACAAGGAATGAAGCCAGACAAGGTCTGTACTCTTTAAAAGTGTACAGAAATGAATAAAAAAATTAAATATTTTTGATACTTATATTGTAGATTTGTGAGGAACTCCTTACACGTTGTCTGGCTCCAGATTGTGATATGGGTGGCCTTGGATGTGATAATATGACTGTTATATTGGTATGTCTGTTGGCCAATAAGAGTTATGAAGAACTTGTTGTCAAATGTCAACGTCCTTCATCATAGGAAATAATGGTGTTATAGTTGGCCAGTCACTCGAATACATTAAGTTGTTTATTGCTCAATAGCGCAATCTCGTTTAACTATTGGTTTCATCTACTTTTGAATCAACAGTCTTGTTCGAAGAGTATAATATCTACCTAAATATACTTTAATGGCAGGCACATTGTTTGACTAAACTGAAAACTCTACGGTTCTCTGCAATTCAATAGATGAAATATTTTTAGCTTACAATTGTTAATTTTAAAATACTCGCGTTAATAAGTTTTAAAGCGTTTTGTGTTGCGTGATTAAATTGTACAAAAGTGATAGATGCATTGCGATTCATAAAAAGAATAATTATTCATGTAATTGTAACTTTGCATTACATTGACTGACGTTTTCTTCATTAAAAGAACTAAGACCAACCGATCGGGATAACTTAACAATGTCCCTCACATTGCGTTGGACATAAAACAAAGATATGTATCAGCTTGAAACATTACGTTTATAATCTTTGAAACAATGAAAACATTTTGTAAAGTGGATTTTAAACAAAATCAATATAAGGCTTCTGATGAAATTTTTCGCCATACCTTACTCCTTGAGTATGTTTGCTTTGATTTTACTCCGTTTTGCATCGCAGAAAGTGAAAGCTTTGTTGAAACTGTTTGACCAAATTAATTGCGCTCAGATCTGCAACTGAAACAATTTCATCTATCATTACCAAGTGCCAATGCCAAGAGAATGAAAGTCTTCTACAACTGCGCAAGTAAAGCCATTTACTGATCTCCAATACATTTCATACAACCAAACAACCACGTACATAGATACTCCAGCTGCAACAGTCAAGGTTTTTTACTAGATTTATGGAAATCCTTCAGTTTGAACATTTACGTAGAATTTTTCGGAATTTTGTCTTTCCATACGATGCTTTTATGCTTCAGCTTCAGTACATTAGCAGGATAGTTAATTAACAAAAAGATGTTTATACTTTCACATAAAATACCAATTGCATAAAGAAGAAAAGTTGTATTTCGATCCAAGAAACACGATTTGCCCTGAAGGGCTACTTTCATTATTGTACAGTGGGACACTGCAATTTCTTAGAATCCTTTCCACATCTAGGCCAATAGACAATGATTTTCTTGATCATTTAAAAAGTGATAAGTAACATTAATATGATTCCCACTTCTATCTCTTTGTTTTCATATTATTTATTTTGTTTTATAAGGACTCTTCACATAGTGCCAGTTGAACATAGCATAGTTGAGATGAACGAAATCTGTTTTGTTAGCTGAAATTTGAGTGTATTTCCAGGTATTACTATTATCATGCTCGATACTCTAACATTGTCCTATTTGAAAAGGCATGGTCTGGTCTGAATTGCCTACACTCGAAGCACAGGTGTATTTGAGCTTTTCATATCCTGCGTCATGCTAGCAGCCTGGAAATTAATGTATGTTCAGAGAAATAAAATTCCAGCATTTGATGATGGCAGGCTGAAAACTATATTTATGTATGGAAATAAAAAATACGAAAACAAGATGTACCTTTGAGTTGCTTCACTTATGCTGCGACTCGACATTGAATCAATGCACGGCTCTTATTTTGCCGGACAAAATCATCCAGACTTGAAATCATAGCTATTAAATGTTGAAATGAAACACAAATTAGTTTTGCGACACTGAACACTCCTTAAATTCGCCTCAAGGAAGAAAGATTGAATGCAAGACGGAAGTTAAAGTGCAGGACGCATTATGCGACCTTTTATAACAATGTAATAACTTCATAGTCAGTTGAAATACAAGTAACGAGTCAACAAGCGACTTTTAAACACTTCTAAATTTTCTGTTTATGAAATATAAATAATCTGCAATTTCTATAATAATACAGGTTTCTAACAAAAAAATTTTTCCTTTTCTCAGGACATAAAGTCGTCGGTTTACACTAAAGGCCGGTAAAAAAGAAATAAACAATTATAACACCACGTGGAGTGTTTATGTTTTAAATATACTTTGTCTGCGGGGATTACAATTTAAAAGTAGCAGGAGGAAAGGTGCAGCCTCCCACGCGTTTAGAAGCTATTAGTTACATCGATTAGTTTCGGAACCAAAGCAACACAAATTAAGCTCCGATGTCAAAACAGTGTTACAAAAAGAAATCGAAATGATTTTGATTTCTTAGTGAAACATAACATTGAAACAGAAGAGATACAAAGCATTGTTGTAATCAAACAAAAGTTGAAACTCAACAACTGTAATTGATAGCGAAATTTCGAAACCATATTTGAACACATTGCATTGATATTGCAGCTCTATGTAATAAAATGGTTCGTTTGATCATGGCCTCAGATCATAGACACATGAAATGTTTATGTTCTAACCTTTACCCCTAATAGCACTTGTTCTAGGAAATTACTTGTTCTGTTAATGTCTTAAAATTATGAAAAAAATGAATGAAACCGACAAATGTACAACTTATTAATTTCAAGGGTCACTAACCGAAGGCGCAGCCTCCCACTCAACGGAGATTGAACACATGATTTGATTAATCTGCAAAATGTACGTGATTAGTATTTTAGTATATGAAGGGCTAAAAGAGTGTCGTTAATATAACATGTTGAACATATTTACGAAACGTTTGGGTATAACGAAGCTTAATTTTTCTGATCATTTATTCATGTTATTTAGAGTTTTAGAAAAACAATTATCCTGTGTTTTTACATAAACAGAACCCTTTTTTAACAAGCTGAGGGAGAATCTTGATCGTTCAGTTAACTTGTCATTGTTTCATAACGATAAGACTAAACTCGCACAAAAGAAAAGGTCAAATTACCGTTAATCCTTACTTTCCCGATGTTACCATACGGCAAAACTCACGAAACAAATAAAACTCGATTGACAAAGAATTTCGGGAATTAAAAAATTGCTTGTGATATGAAATTTTGCATGGTTTTAAATTACATCTCCTGAAAATATGAAGAAATTTTAGCAATTATATTTTTCAAATATTGCAACTTTTGAAGTTTTTTTGTAGGTAAGTGGCATAATTTATTGTCAGTTTTTTTACTTTATTTAATACTTTTTTTACCTTCATTATCCAATTACACTTTTTCGCAATACACATCATTTGAACAATGACTTGAAACTGTCATATATTTCCAAAATTTGACTGAAACACGTAGAATTGGTCCCAATTGATCTATAAAAAATGAAAAAATATTTAAAAAAATTGAAGGGGGAAACAGTTTTTCTGCAATCAGTGAAGTTGTGTGGGGATACGTGTAACCTTTTCGTTTCGGAAAATCATTAGGTGTTCAATCAATGTGGAATAGATTGCAGCTAATGATCCATTTGATGTTTAATAATTGATATATAGATGAACATTCTGCATACATTTGGTGTACATGTCAAACAACAGTTTTTTTTCATGATTCAGAGATTTCAAAACTTGAGATTATTGCCGTTTTAATGAATTCTAGAAAAGATGTAGTCTTGACTACACTACAAGTTGAAAGTGACAAATGCACCAATGGGCAAGGCCAGCGTGGTTTTAGTCCTGCTATGCAAATATATACTTGATATACTTGTTTTCTTTGTTTATTCAATGTTTAAACAGATTTTTAAAAAAATTTACACAGTTGGAGAACAATTTAAAGGTAAGTTGGCAGGCGATACTGGAGAAAAGACTGTATACGTTATAACTAAAAATAGTAGCCTCCCTTCCATTGATATTACATGAACAATTTCTCTCTCACTGCATGTGGTCCTACTCCACATGCTGATCTACATAAAATTTAACTTCCTGCCCTGTTAATTTGTTGGTTCGAGAAAAAGATACATATTCCATAACATTTAGATTAAAAATTCTCGGGAATTTCAAATAGTTAGGTAAAATTTTTATTTTTATTTCATCGCATCTGTTTTTAGTAGATAGCTGGCAAAGTTGGCAAATATCCAACAATGTGTTGTTTCTGCAGTAACTTCAGTCAGTTGTCGTTTTCTCTTCATCCAACCTTGTCATTCTCATGATTTTGACAAACATTGGTATTTCTCGCGCCGCGATAGCAACTCCAAAACGAATTAAAAAACTCCCAAAGAGCAAAAAAATAATTGTTTAATCATCAGGTCACTGGGTGGGGATGAAATGATGATAGATTGAAGAGTTTGCGAGGTAATTCCGTGAGTGAAATTGATAAGAGAATCAAAAGGAGATGCATGGAGGATAATATTTTATCATTGAAAATTTACGACAATAGTTAAAGATTGCAACAATGCTGTAATTGTGAATTCCAACCAAGTGGATTTATGACCTCATTACTACGTTTAACGGTAGTGTCATTTTCACGCCACTAGCAAATATTAATTCTGAAAAGAAGTTAGAAAAAGAAAATTTTCTTCTACAACATCATGCGCTATATGACTACCAACAAAGGTCTTTTATTTGTTTTGATTTTGTATTGATTACCATAATATTTAAGTGGACGGTACAAATCACAGCCAATCACAGTCTTTCAATTTGAAATTATATCCCGTACATATTGACGTCATCAACATAATAAAATTAATTTTACTTGATCTGATTGGTTGAGTGCTGCCTTGCATGGTATTGTCTAGATATCTGTGCGTTTGATAATAATATAATTGACAGGTTTTAAAGGAGACTCTACCATATATGGTGTGGAAGAATGGCGCACCCATATCCCACTGGGAAGTTGCTCTTATAAAACACGTTTTATTTGAGTGCGTTAAGCAGTAATTTTGTTACCTAATAACTTGGTTTGTTTTACTCGGAAATCCAATCACACCATAACAAACTAACATAGTGAAAATTAACGATTCATATATTATGGCAATGACTGCGTCCGTGGTGAAGGAAGAACCACCAACTACGACAGTTAAATCTTCCACCGAAGGTCATCCATTCGCACAACTACAATCAATAACGAACGGCAATGTGGTGGCAATAAGAAATTTAAACTTATCATCAGGATTTGATATAAACTCACCAGATGATGTAACAGTGAGTAGAGTTATGATTTTTGTGTATGACGAATTTCAGTCTGACAGTGGTTTTTTGCTTATAAAGAGATGTCGTGTATTGTTGTCATTAGGAATTCAATGAAATTCTTAAAAGTTACAATTAATGTTCGAGTTAATACAAGCAGAAGTTACAAAGTTAGGTTAACCTATACTTAATATACAGAACTCACTAGTACTCACTATTTGATTTAATTATATTTTGCAGTTTCATTGCAGTTTTATTTGTGGTTTATAATGTCGTGTTGTTCATATTTGAATCACGAGTGGTTATTAATATGTTATGAATATTATTGCTGCTTGCGCAGTTAAAGAACTTATCACTGTTGGTCGAGAAAAGTCGAAACTCCAATCAAATTTTTTGAAAATTTAACAATTTTATTTCTCGAGTTAAAATCATTACTTAGCACTTAGCTTTATCAACCGAAAGCTGACAAATACCCAATGTCACGTATGATACAATGATTTTTCATCTAGTTGACGACTTTATGGCTTCAGCTAGTCAACTCATGTGAAACTTAAAAAAAAACACAGAATCAGTTTTCACATATTTTAAGTTTGAAAGTTCCCATTCATGATTTTGCGAAATAAAAATGAAAGAAAAGAGAAAGGTGCCGAATCAATATCACATTACGCATTATCAAAGCACAATGATGATGTCCTTATATGTAATCTTAAATAATGTAATATTTCTATATTGTTTTAGTACAAAATATTAATAAATACCTTGTTTATTTCCTTTTAGGTTAGAAGTGAAATGGAGAAATATCTTCCAGCAGTACCGTCTCCAATAAGCCCTTTCTCATTTCCAAGTTGCAGGAAAAAATTTCGACGAGAAAGTGCTAATGTTGTCAGTGAGTTCTTTAATTTTGATAATTCTGTGAAAAATGAAGATGTGAAAGAACGTGAACTGAAAGAAAGTGTTTTTTTAAACTTGGGCGAACACGATAAACTTACTACATCCCAGGCAGAATCTACACATGTTGCAGTAGATATTAATTTTAACACCTTTCGACCACCACAAGTACGGAACTGTTTGGTTGTTTATCCCCCAACACCACCAAGCTCAAATCCAGGTTCACCAGAGAACTTAATGCCTCGACCTGGGTTAGTAATGAATCCTCCACCACCATATACAGCTATAGCTGCTGGTCGACGTGCAGCTGCTGCTGATTTACAAAGACGTAGAATACATCATTGTGACCATCCTGGTTGTAACAAAGTTTACACTAAAAGTTCACATCTTAAAGCTCATCAAAGAACACATACAGGTGAAAAACCCTATAAATGTTCATGGGAAGGATGTACATGGCGTTTTGCTAGATCAGATGAACTTACCAGACATTTTCGTAAACATACTGGAGCAAAACCATTTAAATGTCAGCACTGTGAACGAGCTTTTAGTAGATCTGATCACTTAGCATTGCATATGAAAAGGCACACTCAGTAGACTAGAAGAAATTCAAGGAACATGAGATGTATAAATTAATTGCATAATCATGCATCTTACCATAGACCTCTTCCTTGACAAAAGGAAATAAATTGCAGTTGTCGAATTTTTGTAAATATGTAAGATTTATGATGATGTGGTAGTTCAAAATTAACTACAAAAAGGATTATTTATTTTTCTGTTTGTCATTATATGACATGGAGAAATTACTTGCTTTATCAGATTCTTGGATCTGATATAAACTAGATATAAACCTCGTAAAGTTGCCATTCTTTACATAAAGCTTAGATATAATTAAGATTTGAAATTCTCCTGGTATATGCCGTGATGTTCCGTATAGGTATTTATAAATTACATACATGAAGCATTCAAACTAACCTTGGGTATCCAAAATCCTTTTCAATGAGTTTTAAGGACAAGCCAGACCCAAATACCTTTCGATGACTCAGCCATATACTAGCTGCAAAATCTGAAGCAGTAAAAATAAAACATTGCCTGAACATCGAAAATTAAAGGTCACAACAGGAACAATGGACGACTTTGTCATTCAGTAATAAATCGTTTGTTTGAAAGTTACCTGATGCGATCTTTACTAAGATTATTGGACTTTCCTGTACGTTTGGCCTTCGTGGGAAAAGTGGCTGTCGAATGTGAATCGACCTGTGGTGATCTGATGGTGTTTAGTTTAAATTGGTTGCATGGTTGTTTAGCACGAATAAAATCATTGGCCAAATATTATTAATTTGACGAAGTAAATGTTATAATATTCTAAATATCGTCAGACAACCTGAAACTACTGCCTGAAACAGAACAACTATTCCACAAAACTGTAATACATTATGTATAATGCAGACTAGTATAATTTCTACAGCGTATTAATCGTTAAAGCTAACCCCCCCCCCCAACATACGAGTAAGATGATCAATTCTGGACTTGTTGACAAAATTATTTACAAATGTCAATCAAGTCTGGGTGTTACAGGCAGCAATCAATTTCTACACTTCCGTGTTTCCACTGTTATGGCAATCAAAGATTCAAGGCACAGAAACCAAAATTCAAAATAGCTAATACTTTTTGTGTGGGGGAGAAGGGGGTTGTTCTTGAGTCCCATGTAATTCCAACAGCATATTAAACTGATACATTTATGAATACTGAAGTACGTACAAAATTGGACTATAGCAATGGAGATATATACTGTAATTATTTAAGAAACACTACCATATATACGTACATGTACACATATATATTTATATTTGAAATTTGAAAACTATTTATATTTACAAACGTATGTTAACAACTCACGCCAGGCAAGTGTATACATACAAAGAAAAGATTGTAGGAACGCACACCAGGTGTATTCCAGCCCCATGTTGATTAAAGACTAGTTGGCTTCTAAGCCCTGATAAAAGATAGAATCATTTGTTGATTTTCAAACACAAGAATGAAACTGTTGAACATTAGTGTCAATTGAAAGAAAAATCCAGAAATGCTATAGCTAAATGTAGTTAACCCAGGGTTAAGCCAACCCGCTTTTCAACAACTGGGGCCTCCTGTGACTTGAAATCAGCTTTCTCAAATCTTCGTTTGCGGAATCAAAGTGTGACATATTAAGAAAAGCTAGAAGAAGTATTTAAATTACAGTGACGTTAAGAACTACTTCTCGATTTTGTTCTCATTTCGACACAGCATATATTTTGCTGCAGTTTGTGACATACCACTCAACTTGCCATTCTATCTGTTTCGATGAACGCTATAACGCTCAAATGTAACAAGCTTTGCTCCGCAAGTGCATCAATCGCGACATAGATCCAAAATATATCAAGAGAAATGTATGAGTCTATGAAATTTATGCTGATATTTGTGTATATATGCATTATGAAATACTTCGTCGTAGTTAAATCATGGGAAATTTAAGCGATTTTTAGCGGATTTTCGCTATCGAATTTAAAAGAGTACATCTCATAAAACTGAGACATCTTCAATTCTACTGACGATCCAGAACACTCTCGCGATGACGTTTCATATGCAAGGACAAATGATCAGATCTTGAAAAAGATCGATCACAGTGTGGACATTTAAACGGTTTTGCTCCAGTATGTTTACGAAAATGTCTGGTAAGTTCATCTGATCTAGCAAAACGCCATGTACATCCTTCCCATGAACATTTATAGGGTTTTTCACCTGTATGTGTTCTGCGATGTGCCTTGAGATGTGAACTTTTAGTGTAAACTTTACTGCAACCTGCAAAATCACACTTATGGATTCTTCTTCGTGATTTTTCTCTATAAAGACAATATTCAATACATCAATCAATTTGACCGAAAACGCTTCATGCTCTCTACAATGTGTGTATTGAAGACATACATAGATGAAACAAGTACTCCATGTTGAAAGAATTAAATTAACTCGTCCAAATAAAGGTTGCGCGTTATCAAATGTAATGGTTGACAGAAGAAAAAAATGCACATAATGCTGTACCACAAATTAACGAGAGTTTGCACCATGCACAATGATTCAATTAAGTTAAATATGTGCCAAATTTGCTACTGCAACTAAAACAAACAACTAAAACAAAATTCTTATTCTAGTATTCAATGTTTTTGAATCAGATTATGTGAATATACTTGCTTCATATGTTTAGTAGTAAAAATTTACACATATTGTGTAGAAATGGGGCTTCAACTGTTGCATGGGTTTTACAGGGACAAAACATTTACCCTAATAAGGACATAGCACAACAAAAACCATACATATTCTAAAAGAGTTCATCTTGTTGTAAAGAATGATTACAACCTATGAAGTGGAGAAAGAGTCATACCCAGAAACTGTGAGAGAATGTGGATTTGCCATAACAGTTTCTGGAACATTTTCATTGTCATCTTGACGAGGGAGAACTCTAAAGACAAAGCAATTACTTGAACATAAACATAAACATGAGGAATATTAGAACAGCAGATCAACTTCAACTGAATTTCACACATCAAAAAAGACTTCACAACAAAACTAAGATGCTAACTTTGTTACAGCAACAGACAATGATGATAGACCAGCTAAAGATGATGTTACAGTGTTACGATGATCACTCCAGTCATCACCAGGTTCTGGATCAGAACTAACATTACCAATACTTCTGATGACAGTCATAGAAACAGGACTATCTTGCCCATTAACTGGGTCATGATAACGCTTTTCTGTGTGATCATACTAAGGTTACAAAGAATATGATATTTAAAAACATTCTCAAGTTAAGAAAATAACATTTACCATGTACTGTATTTTCTGATACATAACCCATACACCATCTGTTGATTTTGACAAAAATCTTAACAAGTGCAGGTGATATGATGTGGCAATACAGTTCTCCTTTCACATATGGCAATATAACTTTAAATATTACCATCAAACTGAAAATAATAATTCCTAAATTTTGATTATCTCAATCCATGTTAGCAAACACGGGGAATACCATGGTACAAATTATAAGCTCACTTTCTTTTCCATAATAAACTTTTTTTGTAGTTTAGCTTGCTATGCAATGTGTGATTATCCGTATTTATATACCACAAAATAAGATATATAAATACAGAACACCACAAACTTTGAAAACAAAAAATAAAAAAGAAAAAAATTGGTCCCCTCGATTGAGACAGATAGTTATAATGTTTAAAACACTGTACCTCATCAGAAAAATCTTCGGCTCTTATCAATGGCACACAATTGTCATAAGAATCTTCTTCGTACTGAAATATAAAGAATGACAAATCAGACATCACAAAAAAATCAGTACATGAACTGTCATTGTTTACCTTAATAATTCTTTGTAAACAAGTACGGACAGCATCTGTAGGGCTAAAGATTGTGACAGATTGTAGGTATCATAATTTTATAATATGGCTAAGTTTGCACCACCAACTTTACTATCAATAAGATAACAATTTGGGAACAATTTCTTAGACTACATCATAGATAGGTAATAGGGTAACTACATTCCTGATATTTTAAAGGTAACCTAAGGTACCAAGTAGTTTCTTCACTCAAACATATGCAGAAAATGAAATAAACTGATCATTCTATTTTCCTTGTTTGATAATACACAAGACTGTATCAACAATATATTGAATCAGAACACACAAATTCACAGTGCTTCCATTTATAGTATGACTTGGGGTGCTCTTTGACAAAATAAACGTGGATCGTGATTTAATTGTATGTTTATGATAACAAATCAAAGACACGGTACTAAAGTTTACAAAAACGTTTTTTAAAAAGTTTTACTATGATAGCGTTTCTATATTTGACTGGGTCTGATATGATGAGTGAACAGCCATCGCAATGATATTAACCTTTAGTGCCAGTGATTTAATTGTATGTTTATGATAACAAAAAAAAACATCACGAGAACTTCGTTTGTCTTCGAACACATTTTGGTGATTAACAAAGAAAGCGTAAGAGCACATGAATGAAAACTTACCTAGGAATCGACGTACACGCGTCACACATAACTGGTGCATCTATATTTTATAAAAATAAAGTCAATTATTTCATGAATAAATTTTGTAAATGTAATAAAACAAAAACGCCAAACAGTACCTTCCAGTAGAGAAGAATCAAACTGACACGCTTGGTCTTTCATTTTAACTTTGATAGGTTGAGTCATCGTCTCCTTGTTACTATTTGACGCCATAGTCAATTCTTTTATTAATTTTCATCTAAACAAAGCACTACAGAAACCACGCCCAAACATAACAAATTGACAATATGGGTAGAGAGGGTGGAAAACATCAGAAGTTCTTTGAAAAGGTGTGAAGGAATGAGTATAAGAAATGAACTACATAAAATACAGAAAAAGTATTTTTCTATTATTCACCAAGAAAGAAGCTTCATAAATCAGACGTTCAAACGAAACCATTAGAAAATATAAACACAAGTTTAAACCTAGCCTACCCTAGCAAGTATAAATTGCTGTATGGGCGGGGCTTGAGTAGCGACGCAATGAAAAGTTCATAATTCGCAAGAAAAATAACTTCATTTTGATAAATATTCTTGACACGGCATTTTAAATTTCATTTAATTCTGTATCAATAAATTCTTGGCAATTTAAAAAATTTAATGTTGTATGTTACTGGAAGTTCTTTTCATGGAAAGTTTAACAAACCACAAAAGTTATTGGTAAGAAAGTAAGTTTAACTGGTGAAAAACATCAGAGCGTCCACAAGAAAATATAAATTAGCATTGTACTTAAAATTATATTTTGTATGCAAGTTATGCAAATGATTGGAATGTAGAAAAACAAACAAAAACAAAATTAATAAAAAGTTAGAAAGAATTTCTATCATTCCAAATAGCGCAGTCATCTCGATGGGCAAAACATCTTAATCTTGTTTTGCAAAATTTGGACATTTATATTTCGAGCTTCATATTTCTCACCATCAATCGTAAACCACGATATCTAAAATGAAAAGTTTCTCTTACGTCAGGTGTAAAGCTTGAAAAATTCGCAATTTCGTTTTCACAAAATGCCCTGGCATTTGTAACAACGAGGTACATAAATTCCATTTGATTTGTATCCTTGGTTTGTAAATTCAATGGCAAACTTCAATCTCTAGGAAATACTACTCAATGCAAACAAGTTAAAACAAAATTTGTGCACAAGGCATTGACCAATAACATAAATATTAGTCTTCTCATTTATCACAAGTAATGCTTCTTTTTATATGTAATACATAGTCAATAGGCATTTTCACATCAGGTGTCAAGAAAGCAAAAGACGGAAGAGCTTTCCATCACAGCAGCAGACTATAATTTGTGCAGAAATATAGCAAATGGTAAGCGATGAAAAAATGAGCACAGCAGACAATATTTCAAACATTTATTATGTATACGGAGAAGTGAATGACGGTAGTCTGACGACGATGATGATGTTAACTTCTTCTGTGCTTTGTGGTACATGTTCATCACAAATACACAATAAATATTTAAGTATACTAGGCAATCCTAACTTAAAGGGGTTACACACAAATGAATATAATGACAATATATGAATACAAACAGCAGTTCAAGAGCATTGAGATGATTGTACGGTGTCATTTTTTTCAGGGGACACATATTATGTAGGAAACATTATTTTCTAACTAATACCAGAAATATAATTGAGCAGTGTCAAAGAATTTTTACTAGAGATTCCACAACTTTTAGATGAGTCATATTTGATAGTTTAAGCGCTGGAATTTCGTTTCCTATTGTTGTCAATGCATCTAGTTCTTTTGGTATCTGGGTTCTTATGCTTGACATCAGTCAAGTTCTTTTGGAAGATTAAAGTTCAAAAATCTTTTCAGGCTTTATCTTTAACACACACCTACACTTGTGCAATGCTACGAAACTTATTGCGGCGTCTTAAAACAACCTTTTCCCACCCTACCCTCCCCATGTACTTTTTCAACTCTCAGCATTTATATATATTTAGGCCATTAGAGCAATCAATCAATCTGCAATCTTTTACATATTTCTTCCTCTATAATATGACGTTCAATTTGTAATATTCTTTTTTAATGTAATGCACCTTCTTTAAACCAAATAAAAAGCTAAAATTACCTCTTCATCTTGGGGCTTTACGTGAAATTGTGAACATTTTGCTGTTTTTATTCGTTCTATAAAATACAAATAAAAAGAATTCAGCACTTTAAAAGCACTTAAATAAAAATAAGGATTCAAAAAGAAGAAATTATACGAAAGTAAATTTAAAGTAAACGGTAAAAAACGTAAAGAGAAAGAAAATGTGCTCAGTGATGATTTGTTACGGACTTGTCATACCATAGCACCTGCATCACGAATTGTACAATCATTGAAAATTGTAATTATTTGCATGCATATGATTATTAAAAGGTAAAAAAACATTGATTGCAACATTCAGTTATTGCAAATCGCTAAAATAAAACTATAAAATTTAAATTAAAATATAAATCTATTTCATTAAAGTGCAAACAAGACAAAATTAGCAAGCTTACCATCATGGACAGTAGTTTCACTTTCCTGTCTCCATCTAGGAAAAGACCATTTAAATGACATTTTTAAATATAAATCATTAATTAACACCTCACAACCACACCTTACGCATAAATTCTTATTTGTTACACATGAGTGAAGTTTTACTTGGGAGTGACGTTTAACCGGAAGGACGCTTTAAAACTGACAACTTCTAGTAGGATGGTAGACAAAAAGATAACTAGTTTCACTCACCCTAATTTTATGAAGTCTATTTTCTTCAGATCCGACGACATAACTGATGCTTTCAAAGACGACCTTTTCTAAACGGTTGTGGAAGAACAAAATTGCCTGATTGTCAAACTATTTGTAAACAGAGGTAGCAGTACAAGCGGGTGCTGTAAAAGAAATTCTCAATCCCTGAATATCCCTTTTTCCGATCAAATACCATTTTTTTTCACAGTGTGGACATGCTCCAGTAAATGAGTTATCTTTTGGTTCACACAAAGGGATGGTCAATGTTTTTTTCATGTCATATGACAATAAATTATTGGATTAATCTTAATCGCCACCAGTGTTTCCCGCTATTTTATGTTAATTATAATTTCAATTTTTTTTACTTTGGTTTTGAAAGCAAAAACAGCAATACCCCAAGTAAAATTTACCACCATTAAGTAAAAACAAAATTTTTTTGGCAAATATTTCATTTAATATTTTATGAAGCCAGTATATAGTTTAAAATTGTTTCTCTAAATTTCTTTCAAAAATGAAAAAAAGGAAGAAATATGTAAAAGATTGCATGATATACGAGAAAAACTTTATATAAAAAAAAGCATTTTAACAAAACTCACTGTATCCTGAACTAGTTTCACACAAAGACCAGAAAACGATATATCCCTAAATCTTTCCAGCTTTTTGCCTTTTTCCTCATCTCCTACACTGTTCAGCGTATCGTCTGGTGAATATGAGACTAACGCGGAAACAACTGGAGGCCATTTCTAAAATTCATTGTCACATTCGACGAGAGAAACAGCATCAGCGTTTGTATTAGTAACAGGGTTAAAGTTCTTGTCAGTAACATGGCTACAGTTTGGGTCTGTAACAGTGATAGAGTTTGTGTCTGTAACAGTGACAGAGTTCGTGTCTGTAACAGTGATAGAGTTTGTGTCTGTAACAGTGACAGAGTTCGTGTCTGTAACAGTGATAGAGTTTGGGTCTGTAACAATGATAGAGTTTGTGTCTGTAACAGTGACAGAGTTTGTGTCTGTAACAGTGATAGAGTTTGGGTCTGTAACAATGATAGAGTTTGTGTCTGTAACAGTGACAGAGTTCGTGTCTGTAACAGTGATAGAGTTTGGGTCTGTAACAATGATAGAGTTTGTGTCTGTAACAGTGATAGAGTTTGGGTCTGTAACAGTGACAGAGTTTGGGTATGTAATAATGATAGAGTTTGTGTCTGTAACAGTGATAGAGTTTGTGTCTGTAACAATGTTAGCAATACAGTATAAAAATACCTTCTTTATCAATGCAATTTCCAGAGTTAATTTACATAACACTGTAGCATATAACTGTTATTACCTTATAAACAGTAACGATGTAGGGTAAAATTCTTTTTAATGGACCTGTCCACCAATATCTATAAGAAAACGTATGAACACAATACATACAGCATTATGAAACTGATATTTCCTAGAATTTGAAATATTTGCAACATCATCAAACATAAATGAGAAACACACAACAAAAGATCAGAAGAAACATGATTGAGACAAAAGCAGCACATGTGTGATATAAGTTACAACACACCTTCGATTTTCTTTAGCATCTTGCACAGGTCCCCACTTAATATGTTCAATGGCATATGTTGGCTTGCCTTCATTTGTCTAAAAATCACAAAATAAGTAATAAAAAAAACTATTAAAAAAATGTAGGTACGTATGATTCAGTCATTACTTACAGTTATTTCCATCACACTAACATCCTTTGTGTTGTTGTTCAATATGTTTAACGCAGATTCTGCAATAGTCCTTTGAAACATGCAAAAATACTGTGATTGAAAGTGCAAACTGAGAGTAGAAATTGACGAATGAGCAAAAGGAAATCATTGATAATTATATGCTATTGGAATATTTCTTGCAAGCACTGCAAAATATTGACAGAAATAAAAAATTGGGCAAAAAAAAGTAAAAAACTTAAAGAGAAAAGTTTAACTATATCATATTTTACCTAAAACATGTTTAAAAAAACTGGAACAGTAAAATCTTTTAAAAATTTATTTAAATTTAGCTAAGTATTCACAAAATAAACTATTTCAAAGAACACTAGAACATTTTCTATAGAAGGAATTTGATTGTTAACTTACGTAACATTTTGCTCTATAGAGTTGGCAATAATAGTTTTGTAAGTTTGGTTATTGCGGCCAAGAGGAATCACACCAATGGGTATTTTTGATATTTCATTCTAACAGAAAACCATTAAAAATTTTACTGAAAAAAACTAATCAAAATTTTCATTCTTCTGCTCATGTCACACGTTTCATGATGCAACATGTACAAAACAGTACAAAAAAACAAACTATGCAATATAATTCTTTTGGTATGCACTTGGTGTGAATAACCTGACATTACATCTTATACCTGATCTTTTCTTCTCAGTAGCCCAGTAATAACCTTTAAAAAATAATGCACATCATAAAAATTAACTGATTTGTAATTGTTTTCATTACTACTTTCATGTACTAAAATCTTCTTGAACTTCTAGAGAAGATCAAATGTTTTTATGTATTTAATGTTTTACCTCAAGTAACGTGCCATCGCCACCAGCAACAAGAATACCATCCACTTTTGGATCAATATATTGTGTCAATACCTTGCACTGCCCTTCATAATCTGTCTAAAATATAAAACAACATATATTTTACAGAATCCTTCATAAATTCTCAAAAAAATGAGAAAAAAACATCATTGAAAATGTTCCACATTTATTCAACATTCTAACTTCGTTTAAAACAAGGAAACATGGAGCATACATACTTATTACTGGAAAAACAACAATTTTGCCTCCCTACTCTGGGTTTTATATAGATTTACTCTCATTTAGTGGTTTAAGGTTAATTCAAACAGTCAATCAACACAACATATGCAGTTGAAATTTGTCCTTATAAAGAAAAATAAATATATAGTACCTTCACTGTGGTTATTTCAACTCCTCCAAGATGTAAAATTGGGGCAGCATTTTTTTCGTATGATTTAACAGCCTTTCTGTTCAACAATAACAAAAAAACAAATAACCAGTGAGTGACATTGTTTTACAATTTACACCAAATTTCACAACTAAGAATAATAAAGTATAAAAAAACAAGTACATGAAGTGGTTGATTAAACACCAAAATGAACAATCAATTTCTGATTTTAAAACAATGATATTTACTTAAAATTACAATACTAACCCATCATTAGCTTCAGGATTAAGAAAAAGTATCAACCGTCTTGGTCTAGTGATTGCATTGATTTTCACATCTCCATATTTCTATCAAATAAACAAAACTTCTTATACGTTAATTCAGGTGGCCCACTTATTTAGTCCTACTATACATATTTTTCATTGTTCACAAGATATAAAGCCAGTGCATTATTTATAATACAAATTAAACTATTTAATATTGAATTAATATGGTCACCTTTCCTAAAAAACAAAACTTTCTGCGTCGAAGATAATCTCTAAATCATAATGGATACAAGAAATTTAAAACAAGCAGACAAAATATTTGCGAAACAAATATTGTTTAAACATGAAATATAATAATACACAAAAACTGCATACGTTCGTTTTTATCCAATTAAGTCGAGTTAACTGTTTACAAACAATAAATATGAAATTATTAGTCATCCATACATAAAGAGCACAGAAATAATGCATCACATATTCTGATTTTGACTGGCAATTGCTTCACACAAAACAACATGTGATTGTTTCAGTCCAATGTGTCTGTTGTTGTAGAGTGTCTACTGGACGTATTTGAGTCGACATAAACCTTTATGGTGATAAATGCAGATTTATTGACAGATTACTTACCTGTATTGCTCAACAGAATAATTCAATCCCCATGATCCTAGCACAGCAAAAAAAATAAACTTCTTTTTGTGTTTTTGCGCAGTGAAAAACCAAGGTTTCTTATGTCCATCTTGGATCATTTTTTAAACTGATTTCGTCAATTTTCCATCAGTCAAAGGAAGATTTTGTCAATTTACCAAGCGCAATGCGTATCTGTGAAAGGGATATAGAGCCCAGAAAGAGCATTATTTTAGAATGACTGGTTGCACTTGTCTAAGAAAATCATTAATCGTTAGGATTTAAATCATTAACGTATGAACATTACATAAATGCCATCCCGACTACACAGTCAGTACACAACGCAATAGTAAAAATAAAATTTTTACTAATATTCACCGCACAAAGCTCATGGCGACTGCCTTATCTGCTTAAAGATTAAAGACTTGCAACTCCTTTGTACAACGAAGAAACTAATTGATTTAAATTAATAAACTTGAAAACACTTCTAAATGGTGACAAAAAGGAGTGAGTGTAAACGCTCGATCAAACTAGTTCGTAGCTATGCACTGAAGAACTAAAAGTGACGGTAGATTACAGTTGGTGACAGTAGATTATGGATGCCAATGGATGACGATAGGTTACAGTTGGTGACAGTAGATGACGGTGGATGACGGTAGGTTACAGTTGGTGACAGTAGATTATGGGCGATGACGATAGGTTACAGTTGGTGACAGTAGATTATGGTGGATGACAATGGATGACGGAGGGTTACAGTTGGTGACAGTAGATTATGGTATGACAATGGATGACGATAGGTTACAGTTACAGTTGGATGACAAGATGACGAGGTGGTGATAGATGACAATGGATGACAATAGGTTACAGTTCGTGACAGTAGATGATGGTGGATGACAATGATTTACAGTTGGTGACAGTAGATGATGGTGGATGACAATGGATGACAGAAGGTTACAGTTGGTGACAGTAGATTATGGTGGATGACAATGGATGACGATAGGTTACAGTTGGTGACAGTAGATGATGGTGGATGACAATGGATGACGGAGGTTACAGTTGGTGACAGTAGATGACAATGGATGACAATAGGTTACAGTTCGTGACAGTAGATGATGGTGGATGACAATGGATGACGGAAGGTTACAGTTCGTGACAGTAGATGATAGTGGATGACAATGGATGACGAAAGGTTACAGTTGGTGACAGTAGATGATGGTGGATGACAATGGATGACGGTAGGTTACAGTTGGTAAAAGTGATGACTAGTGACGGTAGGTTACAGTAGGTTACAAAGGGTATCGATGACAGAGTAATTAATACATGTCACTTTCCCCATATTGACGTATGTAAAACGTCGAATTACGTACAACCAGATTGGTTTACTCCAATCTAAGACTAGGACCTGAACGGGTAACGATCAATTCTATTGGCCAAGGACAAAGATTCAAACAATAATTAATAGAGACTTGTAATGAGAAAGATTTCTTGGTTAACATATAAAATTATTTTGACGTGATAAAACAAATCCGACTTAAATTACAAACGAAAAATTACAACACTGTAACACAAAGGAACACAAACGTGAAAATGACTATTTCATGATGAAAATTCGTAAAAGACGTAAACACGATGTGTGCAATAAAAATCATAATCTTTCATACAAAACTTAAATATCAATCTACGGATAAATTGTTTAGCAATCTCTTTATTAGGTGTTCGATAAGTCTGTCAATTATTAATGTAATACATAAATATCGCAACTAAAAACAAAAATATATTGTTTATTTAGATGTAACGTGTCATGATATCTAGTTCAGTGTCATATGCAGTCCGAAGTCCTAAGATATCAATGGGAATACCTTCATATCCAGCAGTATCTTTATGGTCTAAAGAAACGACGATAGAGGAGGAAACGGGTTTTGTTTGCTCACAACCAATTTTTGATGTTGATGTGAAATATATCCTTTGATATAACCCTAAAAAAAACAATAAATTATAAGAATAACAGGGAAAAACAGAAAAATCTAACGAAATTTATAGTTAGCCATAGCCATATTTGCTTTGCTTGTCATCAAACATGGCGCCCTCAGTTCGCAAAATTTAGTTCGAATGCATGACAAAATAGGTCAGTCCGTACTGGACTAGTCTTGAAAATATTAAATTAACACAAAAGAACGAAGTTTATACCTCAAAGATTAAGTTAGCAACTATACATTGAACTTCAATGACATCCATATCATCAATCTACAATGCAAACACCTACAGTAAGCCATCCTGATCGTGTACACATTTATATAACTACTTATTTTATAATTATGGGCCTCGAGTAGAACACACAAAAAAATGTGGCTGTAATGTGATGTAAATATAATAATCTAATTTAATTTTAATTCAAATTTATAAATCTAGATCACTTTTTTATGAATGAAAAGCAACAAATACACAACAACAAAAACTGTTGTCTTTTTTTACTCGCCTTTAAAAAATGTAGGGAGGAAACAAAAGAAGGAAGAGGAATTTGATGTGTCTTTAATAAAATGTACCTGCAATCCAAACATGTGAAAATTTCCTTGTTTGTAAATGAGTGCTTGCTCAACACAAAATGACTACGATACTCACACTTTTTTGAAAAGGTTTCGATAAGTTATCATTTTCAGTTTTTCCAAAATCAAAAATACTCCATAGGTAATAAAAAAAGCCTGAAATTGAGACAATTAAGGTTCCTCACATCATAAGACATCAGCCAGCAATGTCAATACTAACAACAAAATTACTAACCTCGTGTCGCTCTAGAGTATTGTTTAACAACAAAAGATTACCACTCCTAAAAGTACAAACCATTTGATTTTAACAAAATTTGTAACAAACGATGCTTTTATCTTAGATTGAAATTGATTTTAGACAATTAAAACTGAATCAGGAACAACTCAAGACTCATATACGAACATAAAACAATATCATTTGTGAATTGCTTGAATCAAAGCTATATACCTAACAGCTCGTACAATATCGTCATACTGCATCAAATCATATTTTTGTAAGATTTCCCTCGGTGGCATTCGTCCCTGCAACCGAATTCAGATGCATTTTACATCTTTCTACGTGCCTAATTCTTCACTTCATTTAATTTCTGTCCATGTCAGCTCACTTACCGCAAGCATTTTAACAGGTACAAGATAAATTAAAACCAATCTACAAAAAAGAATGGAGTTCATTCAATGAAAATACTCAGTGGTATGAAAAAATTTCTTAAACACACACCGTTTATTTTTTCTGTTATTTTTATGACAGTGTTGAAAAGCAAAATCCAGATATTCCTCCGCTAAATAGAAACTTAAGTCTTCAATAATGTACATTTTACTGTTTACGGATGGAATATTTGAAAATGAAAAATTGCATTACCAAGTTTTAAGTCATTGTCAAACATAGCTTTACGGCCAACGTAATATCTAAAGATTTTAAAAGTACTTGAGAGTTAACTCCACAATACATGCAGATCAGCGATGAAGATTTGTGGATGACTTTTTCATTTCTTCCTATTAATTTTCACCTATAAGTCACTTGATTTGATATTTCAAATTGATCTTTGATTGCCAAACTGTCGATAGCTCTGATTAATGGTTTACAAAGATGAATTCTGTTTGTCTGTAAAAATGAGAAGAATTTCGTCATAGTGTTCTTGACACGAGAGTCAATTGCAAAAACGGTCATTTTACAAGGATTGACAGTGCAGCTATTAACTTAAAACATGCGCACACCAAATTGTTGAAAAAACAATCTTCAAAGCTCAAACCAACATAAACATCTTTTCCTTTTGTACACAATACACAGTACGCACGTACAATTTATGTTAATGCATGTTCCATAAATCCATTCTCTTCTCATTCACTCATACTGCGAATATCAATGAATAAAGCAATATACCTTGAAGTATATTTTAAATAAATGATTGACCAAAGCTAGCATTCCCCATTTCTTCGAAACGTCTTTCGCTGCGCGACTGAAACACAAGGAGAGAACCTAAAGTCTACGTAGAAATAAAAAAGTTGATGACTAAAATTATTATAACCCTAATGCTATAACAATGCTATGACAATGTAAATATTGATGATGACAATCCCCTCATAACCTTCAAATAAGAGTGCCAATGCTAAAAAGCAAATGTTCATGATGTAGATCCTATACCATATCAACTCTTTTTCATAAATTCATTAAACCAGCTCAAATTTCATAGTTTTTTTTTTATCACATAAGATCAAGTAGATCTCCCTTGTGTGTACCTATCAGCAGCACATACTCTAAAACATCCCATGATAACCTCTGCAGCACGCTCAAGTGTCTCGCCACTTTTTCCTTCACCTGACTTTGTCAACTGGTTATCCACCTAAGATAAAATCAACAAAAGAGTCAAAAAAACAAGTTTCAGTTCTTTATCTTTGTGAAGACCATGCGCGACCATAAAAAATGTAAGTTTACTGAATAACTCCTTCACCTCTAGGCCTAACAGTCGAAGATCAGAAACAACACACTTCATGATGGGGAGAGACCTTTAAGAAAGTTGCTCGTTAATTTATCAATTTATCTGTTTTGTTTCTATATCTTTTATGTTATGTTTATTTTGTAATACAAGACAATAAAAAAGTAAAAACAATTAATCTCCAACAGTCAATGCTTAGTTTCTTAGAAGTAGTACAGAGAGTATGTACAGTATTAAGTATGTCATATTTACAATAAATACAAGCATACAAACCAATTCTCATCTTTCTGTGTTTGGAATGCTTTGACAAAAGCCTTAAATGTTAAGGTTAAGAATTAACTTGTCTTCAGCACTGAGACATAAATATCAAAAGGAGTGGACATTTGGAACCATAGCAAAAATTCTAACTATTATCATGGCCAGGCACACATAGAAAAAATACTATAAATTTTACAATGGTCTCAAAGATTGGAGAAAAAACATACATCTGCTTTCACCCCACCCTTTCCCTTTATCCAGACCATACTTTGAAATCACATTTTGAAAATGTGTAAATGTCACTCATTCACAGTCTTAACTCATCCTACTTGATTCAAAATCTTAAACTTTTAAAGGATACCTGTACCACAACATCTTGGCAAGCAAATGCTTTCAAGAAATTCTTCTTTCCCATTGCCCACAATGCTCTGTATGTTCAATAAAAAGCAATTGTGAGAAACGCAAAATTTGTCAATAAAACCAAATAAACACAAAAAAACCTGAGATGTGCTGCAAACATTTCATCATAAGGTGGAACAAGAAACTGCTGACAAGAGTCTTGAGCATTTTCTAACTGTTTTTGAAAAGAATGTATCAGTTGTTAGAAAAACTATAGTACATTTCCACAGTTCAAGCACTACATTAAGTTTAAGTGTTTAGTCAGGTGTTCCAAACAACTGAATATCGTGTGAAATATATGAGTGTCACATGTCCCATGTTCACACATAGTTTTTCATATCTTGAAATACTATAATAACTAACATACCTTAAAAAAAATTGCTTAATTGGTGCAATTGGTGCGTTATTTAGCTTCATTATAATATAAAATAGTGAGTACTGTGTATGGAATTTTTCAATGAATTAGTTTTTTATTCAAAATGCAAGGCAAGGTGTTTTATTGCAACCTCAAACATGGCATGAGTTGAGGTGACTTGATTCACTGATTAGCTGATAATAAATTTATAAGTTTGATATGATATCAGACAACTGACATGAAGTAAATACATTTATGACATACATGCAAATTTGCATTAGTAAAGTGCACGTCTTTAAGACTGAGCAGCATCTACAATGAATTGAAAAAACTTCTGTCAGAACAAATTTAGAAAATACAAATTTTGTAACATTTGACCAAATTGAACACAACTATGATATACGACTATTGGTTACTTATTCATAGAACACAACTGATATAAGACTATAGGTTTCCTATTCATAGAGCACAACTATGATACGTATATGACCACAGGCTTCCTATTCATTAAACAAACTTCAATTTTGAAATGCAATGATGGACAATTTATATTTTCCTTACTGCAACTTCATCTCCATTTCTTGAATCAATTGCACATGAAACCTGGGAGTAAAACAGTTTTTAGTTTATAAAGTGTTGTGTTAATATCTCACTGTCAGGATTTACGTAATTGTGTTTGATTATAAAATTAAATAAGTTGTTTTCATTCTTTCATTTTTTCAGTATGGAAAGTATGTTGTTTTTTTGACAAGATCTCCAGTGTACACAATAAAGTTATTGGTGGTTGGTGTGAAAATAAATTCCCTATTGAACACATATGAGCAGTATTATATGCCTGTATATGTGTGAAATACATGAAAGACGAGTTCGAAGATGAAAACTTTATCCTCTTAAAAGATCTATTTTTTATTTTTTTGGAGTTTAGTGGTCACTCCAATGGACAACGTCATTTACTAGCAAGACTGCAATTAAAATAACTTTTATCAACCAAGTTAGGTTTATCTGTGTGTATTCATACTCAAATCTGTGTTTTGTGCTAAGTTAGATAATACCAAGAAAAAATCTTGAGTGTGATAAAACCATTGTTTCCAGAATGGCATTTATGACTAATCATTTTAATGTTGAAATCATTGTAATTCATAGACATTCGAATTCACAATTGTGGGTGATGTTATGTTAAGTTTAAGTTCTGGGAGCAAATGTAATGAAAGCGTAACAGCATTCAAATCTTATATAATCCTAAACAAAACTTAATTTCTAATTTAACCAAAATTTTAACAAGATTTCACCCAGTTTAGCAAAAGCAAAGTTCCATTTGAGACATGCAATTTGCAAACATTCTGGATTTGTCAGATTTGATTATTTGATATAACCGATTTATTAGCTCATATTGCACGCCATATTGTAGGTCAACGTACCTGGAAGAGATAATCTTTCAACATTAAATCCGCCATGTTAATTGTTGTTTAGCTTTGTCTGGTTCAAATGTTTCAATAGAGTTGGAATCGCTGACATGTGTGCAGTAATGCAGTATGCTTAGAATATCACTGATTCCGTTGACCGTTGACGGCGACCATTGACCGTTTTGACCTTGCCAGTCTGGCAACCACGGTTTCTAATTTGTTTTGTGTTTTTGCACGGTAACAGTTTTTTGATAATTATCAACCGCTGACCATAGCTATGAATTTAAAATGCAAATTGCAACAACAGCAACATCTTTGTTGCGGTTGTTCTCCGATGTGATACATTTGGCCAATCATAACCATATGATCATTACCATTGATCACAACACATCGTGCCGTAAATCATCGAGGAAATATTTGAAAATTGTTGCAATTAAATTATAAATGTGATGGCGCTGCAATTACTAGATGCATTATTGCTCACACATGGACAAAGGAAAATATGGTTACTTTCTTGGCTTTTTATGTACATGATATATTTTGTTATCGACGTTCTTCATTCAGAGCAGACAGTTCATTCAAACGTGTGTTTTGTGAGCAAAAATAGCACATGTCACTGTAATATTAAAAATAATCGTTACGAAGAATTAGTTAAGAATTTGACGACAGAAGAATGTCGCAGTAATTTGTCAAAAAGCTACGAAGTATTTTGTGAAGTAATGTCACAATTTGATTGCAGTCGCCGTTACTCGGTTAAATGGAACTGTTCTGATTGTTTTGTGAGTTAAATTATCGAATTTTAAGAATTTTAAGTACTTCTCTCATCCTTAAATATTCAATCTTTTTTTTCAGTATCAATCAACCTCATCGTTCAGAATGAAACAAACTTTTATTCCAGTATTAGTCAACCTTCAACCCCATAGTTAGGGATAGGTGCTCCTCTCCTTTTTGACAAAAAGCCATTTATATTGAAACACACTATCTCAAGCATCCAAGTCAAAGCGCACTAATGTTAACTAAAGTGTACCCTTATTGAACTTGATTGAGCAAACCTTGCAATTGAATAAGAATTACTTTTTAGAGGAAGAAACTATCTATGTATTCTTTAAATTTTTCATTCCTTTAAAATATAAGAAATTGTAGCCTTTCATTTATTTTAAGCTTAAATGTCACTTACATATCTTACGTAATGTTTTATAGGACTGACATATTCAAACTATATGTATAAAGTCCTTAGTATGAGAAAGTTTGGGATGGCAGTCCATCCCCATTTCCCCATTCCCCTTGCTGGCACCTCAGTATAACATGATATGTCTTATTTTTAATTGTTTGAAAAATTTTTTTGCAGGAAGCATACATTGATTGGTTGGTTGAGGTTTTTACACAAAATGGGACCAATCATTTAAAAACTAAATGTGAAAAAGTTCTAGCAAGGTGTCCATATTTTCTGCCAAAAGATAGTTATGGAGATGCTCCAGCATTTGATTGCCCACAATAAGAAGAAGGTAAAACTATGAAAATCCCATTTAAATCCTTGGTTCAGAAATTATGGTTGCTTAGTCTTATTCTTAAATTTATAGATTACAACTCCTGGTCTTGCCAAGATTATGGATGAAAATTGTAGAATGGATGATTACAATAACATGTTTGCACTGTCTGTATAACAGATTTTTTTAATTTGGTTCTTTTCTTAACAAGGTTCCCGGTGCTTTTGAAGCAATATTAAAG
Source organism: Xenia sp. Carnegie-2017 (assembly GCF_021976095.1). NCBI lineage: Eukaryota > Metazoa > Cnidaria > Anthozoa > Malacalcyonacea > Xeniidae > Xenia > Xenia sp. Carnegie-2017. Next base: position 2,019,652 of record NW_025813485.1, on the reverse strand, counting down.
TATGTTGTATAAACTGTACAACAATGTATCATTTTTTGCAGCAACAATGGTGGTTAACAGAGAGTCCCTCAATGTGGCAATATTAGAAATATATGGCCACATTTCGTGTAAATTGTATTTTATGGTTGTATTACATCTGCCTTATTAAAAAACTCATTTACTAATGTCAATTTTCAATCTCACTAAACTTCACCAAATTGTTCATCCTACCAGAAAAGACTAAAATTCATTGTTTTAATGTAAGAAAAACTATAAAGTACTCACTGACACACTGTCGTCCCACAATTCCACTTCCACCAGCAGCAATCAATGCTTGTTTCAAGCAAAGCAATGATGATATAGAACTTCACAGCTGAATAATGTACAGATTTTAAGGCTTAATACAGCCAGTTTAATGTCATAACGTTTTATAAAAAAGATGTAAGGATGTAGTTCAGTATGTTCCAGCAGCATTAATGAACATGAACAGAGACTTAGGGTTATTTTCAATATTGTAAATAGGTACAGACTAAAACAAAAATTTTGCAAAGTATGAACCTCGTGAGTCATGACGTTTGAAAATGGCTGCTTTGTAGTTAATTGGTCTCTTATCTTTTCAGGAGCAAACTTCACCTATACATACGGGTTATAAATTTTGTAAGAGTAATTCTTACGGTGCAAACAAAATTGCAACAGAAAAAACTAAATTGCAACAGAATCTAAGTATTAATAAATTAATTTGACTCATATTTCGCACATTTATACGAATTTTTCCATTATTGTCATAAAATTGGACGTCGGAGCCGTACTTGGTCGTACTTCTTGACTTCTAGTAGGCAGACCATGCCCCAAGTAGAACATTCAACATTCTCCCAAGTTCTTACGTCACTGAACGTTGCTATTGAAATTCCACGTTGAATGGAAAGAAACATTTTTTTGTTTTATAAGTCGCAAGTGGTCACAAGTTACAGAGAGAGAAGAGGAGCGAGAGACAATGATTACGTTATGACACTAAGCCTGCATAGAAATGATAGAATCGCTCGCAGGAAAACTGTTGAAGTATATATTAATTTTGATTAAATTAATTTCACATGACTAGAATTTAGAAGTGATTTTTTGTTCCATAAGCAATATAATTGCTTTTTAAACTTGCATATCACATTTTTTGTACTGAAAACCAAAAACAATAACATATCCAATAAGTAATATCAACCCGAGACTGTTGCACTCAATTTTTGTAAAATGAGGCAATATTAACAAAATTTGTTGCCTTCGCCCTTCGTTCTTTTTCTCAGAAAAACGCGAGGATAAAAGCACACGACAATCACTGTAGGGACAATCAAAATTCAAAATTGCCTGATCTTACAATTTATCGTAACCAAACAAGGCTACATTGCGTGCAGTGAAAACTTTATCAAGTGCTAAATGTTTTAGGGTATGAATTGATGAAATCATTTCTACTTCTTACTTAATGATTTTAAAGCGTGCGATGCAATTTTCATGATACACTTTTTTGCAATGTACGTCACTACGTCTTTCAAAGCATGGTGCGCGCTTTCTGATAATTGAAGGCGATGGCGAACAATTTTCAGTTTTAACTAAGTAGAAAAATATCCATAATTGTATCTTTGCTGTCCTCTTTGCACATTCTTTGTGTTATTTTAAAATAGCTTAATTCTTACGTAGCTACTTAAAAATTCTTTCTCACATGTTTTGTTATCAACAATAATTTTGTTTGTTATTTCTTCCCTTCTTAAAGTAACAAGTAAGACTTCTATTCGGATGAAGTAAACAGGTTTCATCATCAGATTGAAATGAGCACTTAAATTCATCTTCTGCAATTGTACTTAAAATATGTTTAGTTTTAGGATGACTTATGTCATTATCGTTTACATTGTCAGATCGTGTTTCTTGTCCTTTCTCGAGAAGATTACAGTGGGTTTCATCAGGTCGGTTCATAAAGGCACAACTAAAACAGTCTGACAACTTGCCCGTCGAGTATTTCTCGCCAAGATCGTCATTTGCGAGCTGAAACGCTCTTTTAACTATCTTGTAAAAGCGTTCAGTGTTTACTTTGCTGTAAAAAGTGTAGGCTTTGAAAGTTTCATCATCACATTCTTTTGCTACAAGAACTAAGAATTTAGAATGTCTTTGAAGGCCTTTTGATATATCTCTTACATTTCTCAAAGGAAACGAGAATAAAATATCGTCAGTGACTTCATCGCAAATATCAATTGATATAAAACTGATGCGAACGACAACCTTGCATACCTCGTTGGTTCTATTGCCCTCATGAAAGACGTACGATTTTTGTAAAACTCCTATGATCTCTTTGTCAGAACACGACTTCAAATTGTCTCCCATGTTAAGACAAGACACTCTTAAATTTATTCCCTCGTCAATTTGTTGTCTTGTAATCTGCATTTCGTTTGCTGGATTCAAACGTTTTTGTGCCATCTATCTTAACTAGAGACATCAACTCGACAATCTTAGTTGAAGATGACGGAAAGATACAACCAGGTCGACTTTATCGAAATGTTTTCTTTTTCAAGCTGTCACTGTTCATTGTTAAGCTACTGTTTATCTTATTAGAATATAAATAACAGAGGACTGCCTTTGCATTAACAGTATGTTTAAAACATTATTCAAATTGTACGTTTCATTGAATATGTTAATAACTTTATTCCCCTGCTTTTTCGTAACATACACAAACTTAGGAACGCAAACGGTAGCTTTCAAAACCACAGATATTCCTTAAAACAAATTTATGGTTTTTTCTGAATGTTAATTTTCCAATGAAGATGATGGATAAGACAACTGATACGAAATATGATAAATGCAAATAGTAAGATTTATAATATAACATAATTTTATATTTATTTGCTTATCACTATAAGTGTCAATTTGTTACCACAATAAAGTAAAAATATTATGTTCATTAGATTTAACTACACCAATGAAATTTTTAACATTCACTTGGAACTACACATCATCAAATCACACACCTAATTATAAGAATAAGATACATTTACATATTGCATTAATTTTAATCAATTAAAATTATAGGTAATATTCTCTAAATTCAATATAAACAAATGTCGCTATATCTCGACATATTTCGATATAATCTCAATTTTTATATCAATGCAAAGGTCTAAAAAGTGAGCTAAAACAGCGACAGAACGGAATAGCCAACAATAGAACTGACATTGAAATAGTTTCCGAAACCTAGCTTGTAAAGAAAGAACACTAACTACAGCTTAACAGTTCATTTTAACGACATTTTGAAGAAATACATATTTAAAGGTTATTTGAGGAAGATTTGTGACAGTAAGATTGTTAACTGAAAATAAAAAATTGTCAGCGTTCATTACTTGCTATTGCCATTGTAAAAAGGCGATTATTGAAATCCAGCATGTCGCAATAGCGGCTGTGCATTAGCAGCACCATGAGTCTGTGTTTTAGGATCTGAGACGTGATGCCAGAAGGCAGGGTGGGGTTGTGCACGGTTATTATTTGATGGTGGTCGAACACAAACACGACATCGGCTCACACGAGATCGTAAATCATGTCCCTTATCTTGGGCTAACACTTCCGAAGTCTGTGACTTGAACATATCTTCAGGCTTTACTGTAGCCATCCAGAAACTGTATTTGTTTGCAAAATAGTGACATGTTCCACGTCCGTGGCACTCAATAAATGGATTCGGTCGGAACGTTTCTAAACAGGAGCCTGGCGACGACAGACTTTGACCACTGCCACTGCCTCCAGCACCAGTATGCTGACAAAAATGTAAAGAAAGTTCAAATTTTTCAGAAAATATATTTGCACCAATGTAACAATAATTTATGTTTGTTTTGTCATATTATTATGGTACGACACTAACAAGTGTTTATGACAAGTACGTGCTGATTTGACAATAATAGGAATGATTGTATTGTGTTTTCAAATTATTTCCTCAGCGCAGTAAAAAGCAATTAAAAGCACGAATTGCATAATACACAAAATACTATCATAGACAAAAAAAAACAATCTTACCATAATAAAACTGTAGCCATCCCATAGTCCTTGCCATCCAGTAGGACATGAAGGTAGGCTTTGATCTTGGCTATGAACTGCAATGACAGGTCCGGGTGTTTCACACACAGAGCAACGGCTGATGTGCGGTTCGACAGCGTCGTTATCAACTGGCATCATAGGAATACGGCTAGATGCCGACAACCAATAACTGTAGTCGTTTCTTGAAGCAAGGTTACATCGTTTGTAGATATTACAAAACAAATAAGGCATTGTAGAAAATTGTCGCAGACATGAACCAGACTGACCAAGATCTTGACCGTGAGATTTATCATTACCTATTTATGAAATAAAATTATTATTGACGGTTCAAAGCTTGAAAACATATTTTGTAAATAACAATCTTCCAAAAATACATTAACAGTAGTTTAAGTTTACCTTGTACATACAATAAACTATAACCGTCCCACATCTTTTGATAGCCAATTGGACATGGTGGTGGCGTCTGACTTTGGCTGTGTCGGGTAACGTAAAATCCTGAAGCGCTAGCTGGAGGACCAGGGTCTCCAGGTTCACCTTCAATTCCACGAAATCCTTCTCTTCCCTTCTGTCCTTTTTGTCCTTTTTCGCCATCAGGACCACGTAAACCTTGGGGGCCAGGTGGTCCCTCTTGTCCATCGGCACCTTTTTTTCCTTTTCCACCCCGGTCTCCAGGCAAACCTAAAATGTTAACCATGCCATATTTTAAAAAAATGCTTGAGACAAGTATTTGTCCATAACACAATGTCAAATGGAAACAAACCTTTTTCGCCTGGAAAACCTTCCGTGCCCCTCTCGCCTTTAGCACCTCGTTCACCAATTATCCCCTTTTGCCCTGAAGGCCCAACGATCACAACATTTTCTCCAATTTCTCCAACATCACCACGAACACCTTTAATCCCATCAACACCACCTCTACCTTTAACTCCTTTGGATCCTTTAAAGAGTGCATTCAATGTTGTTAAAGCCATATACAAGCTTAATACTTGTGCACTTTTATTTCGACCAAGACGCCCATTACAGCTCAGATCAAGAAATGAATTTGTATATCAAATAAAAGACAGATGATATTTTGCATGTAGCAGCTCATTTTTGATAGTTTTAAAATACCTTGATTTCCACGATCACCAGAGGTACCCTTCTCTCCAAAGCTTCCACGCAGACCATCTTCGCCATCTTCACCCACTAAGCCATCATCACCTCGTGGGCCAACATCACCAGGTATCCCAGGTAAACCTTTGATGCCTGGTTCTCCCTTTTTGCCAGGAGGCCCTGGATAACCAGGCTCACCTTTTCCGCCAACAAAAATCCCTGGCGGACCAGGCTCACCAGGAGCACCTGCAACAAGCAAACAAACGAAGTTAACACCTATCACCGAGTAAGAAGCACTACGTTGCCAGATGTCTTTGACTAATCATGAAACATTGGTTTATTTTAATGAACAACAACGGTCAATCTTACCTTCAGATCCTAGGTCGCCGGGAATTCCCCTGTCACCAGTATTTCCCTTCTCACCCTGATCCCCAATTTCACCGGGTTCACCAGAAATTCCTGGAACCGTTCCACGCGAGCCAGGCTGTCCTGTCATTCCAATTCTACCTTTTTCACCAGGTGGTCCAACTGGTCCACGTTCACCCACATCTCCAACAGTACCATCTGATCCGGGAGAACCAGTTTCACCATCTGCACCTTGATAACCTTTCTCTCCTAAGAGAAGAAATTCAATAAAGCTATTTCTTGGAAAGGAGACAACAAAGTCTCAATTATTCTCATTAGTAATCAATTACTTAATAAGTACAATTATTTTTATAAATAATCAACAGGTGAAACATATACTCAATGTTTGTAATATAATAGAGATTTTTCATAGAGAGAAACCTATACCTCTATCACCCTTATCTCCTTGTTCGCCAACAATATCTGCTCCCGGTTCACCTTTAATTCCTTTTATACCAGGGAATCCATCGTTTCCCTTTTCTCCCTTAATCCCGTCATTAGACAATCCTGTTGGTCGCGCTTTATCTCCAACCATTCCTTTCTCTCCCTTTCCACCTGAAAAATACGTTATTTAATAAAAAATAAATAAAAAGATAGACGTTCATATCATTTATACAATCCCACGATATTAAAAACTGACTATGCAAACATGAATGATGATAACGAACAGTTCATTAAATATAATTAAAAATACATAGCCCTCAACAGTGTACGTCAAATGTTGATTATGATATAAGTTGATCAAGGCCTATTGTGATCACCTTGAAAACCCTTGTTCCCAGTAGCACCAGTTAGTCCCCTAGATCCTTTGATGCCTTTCTGTCCAGGTTGTCCTTTTTCACCTTGGTCACCTGTTTCACCTCTAAAACCCTCATCGCCAAACATACCAGGAATACCAACACCTCTAATACCACGTTCACCTTTGGGACCTGAGCAAAAAAAACACCTTTAAAATAGTTCATTCTTTCAAACGTGGTGCACATACCTATACAATATACTTTGATACAATAAAATAAAAAGTGAAAACAAAATATGTTTATAAATATACCTGGAGGACCGTCAAGACCCGGAGATCCAATTTCTCCAGTAAGCCCAGGATCACCTTTTTCACCTATACTTCCAGCAATTCCATTTGGGCCAGGCTCACCATCTGGTCCAACCATGCCTTGGTATGATAAAATAATTATCATGCGCGTTCATTATAATAGGTAAAATGATGAGGATGCCAAAAATAATTTTCGTTAATTCAAAATTTTTGAAAATGTATTCATTACTATTTCAATTCAAAAAGCAAAAAAGAAAAACAAATGACAAATACCTTTGACTCCTTTAAAGCCCTCGGGGCCAACAGAACCAGTTGGACCTGGTTCTCCATCATTTCCCGCACCTCCCGGAGCTCCAGTTATACCAAATTCACCAGGAAGACCCTTTGCACCCTTTAAGCCTGGTTCACCTGGTGGGCCAACGGGAGAATCACCAACTTCACCTTTAACTCCTTTCAGTCTGTCTGACACTTAGAATGGACAAATCGAGTGAAGTGAAAAAGAATCAGAAGTTGTGTAATGTCTAAGCACTAATCCATCTACGTACTCAGACAATCAAAGTAAAACATACATGATTGTCCTTTAGGTCCCACAAGTCCTTCATCACCCGTTTCACCTTTCTTTCCTTTTTCACCACGTTCACCTTTAAAAGCATTAAAACCCGGAGATCCAATTTCACCTGGATCACCAGGATCACCTGGTTCTCCAACTGTACCATTTCTACCCGGTTGACCACCAGCACCAGGTGGGCCCCTTGCACCATCTCTGCCTATACAAAAAATACAAGCGTTTAGCAAGCGACCAATCAAAGAAATATAACTTTGTTCTTTCATGGGTATTTGGAAATGTTATATGGACTTGATATGCAACCGAGCGAAATAAATTCCGTTTCTATCCTTGATTAATAATTCAAAATACTGTCTTTCCTCAATAAACTGACTTTTTTAGTATTTAGTGATATAAGCAAAGATCATTGTCGTTCAAATTATTAAATAACCATGACGTAAGTAGGATCATAAAAGCTAAAATACTAAACATCTTTTTCTTACTATGACTGGCAAACCTTTTATAAAAATCTTTCATATAAAATGCCGCAGAGCAATTTTTCACTATCGTAATTTACCTGTGCACAAACTTGCATTCGAAAACATGATTTCGACCAAAGGCAGTAGATCATCGAAAGACTTCGGATTAAAGCGATTTTGCTTATTGGGTGATAACACTGCCATTTGATTTGCATCAATATTTCCAACACCAACGGTTACAATTCTGATTCCTTTTTCCTTTAGAGGTCGTGATGACTCACTTAGAGGAGTGTATTTGCCACTAGTAGTTTGGTTACCATCAGTGAGAACAATGATGAACTGTAAAATACAAACAAAGTAATACACAAACAAAGTTTTCTTCTTGAACCTAAAACTTGAGGATGATATTTCATAAGTCAATGTATAAACAAATCATCCAAAATGACTTTTGTGATCTCAAGCCACACCACAACACAAAATTATTTATGTATACTTACCGATATAACATTTTCTCTCCATCCCTTTTCAACACTAAATATTTCGGTATTTGCCGACTCCAGAGCCTTATCAATGTATGTTTCACCTCCATCATGCTGTGCTCTTCTCACTAACACTTTTAATAGCATAGCATTGTATTCATCGTTTAGATCAAACTGTATCGTGGGTTCATTTGAAAATGTCATGAATGCGACGTGCGTCTTGTCATCGCCAACATCAAAACCATCAATGAATTTTACCACAAAGTTTTGTAGAGTATCAAAATGGTCACGTACACTGCCAGAAGAGTCGACAATAAATGCAATATCTACAACACCACCACAAGCTAAAGAAAAAGAAAATTAAAGTAAACATGTTATCTTTGCCTCGAAAGAAATCAAATTAAGTTAACATTTCACTGTACTGCATTGCTATAAAATTTATAAAATTGAAAAAACTGACCATTTCTTCCGCGAGCTCCACGAGAACCCTTTGGGCCAGGGATTCCAAACGGTCTGTTTCCTGGGTCCCCGACTTCACCCTTTGGTCCCACTGAAATCATATACATTTTATATTACAATAATTAGGGCGCGGAACTTCGACTAAATACCGTTGAATGCGAACAACAAAAAGAGCTTTTTTAATTTTTTTCAAGTTTGCTCAACGTTGCTAATGAAACCATTAAGGTTTAATCAAGTTTGCTCAACGTTGCTAATGAAACCATTAAGGTTTAATCAAGTTTGCTCAACGTTGCTAATGAAACCATTAAGGTTTAATCAAGTTTGCTCAACGTTGCTAATGAAACCATTAAGGTTTAATCAAGTTTGCTTAACGTTGCTAATGAAACCATTAAGGTTTAATCAAGTTTGCTCAACGTTGCTAATGAAACCATTAAGGTTTAATCAAGTTTGCTCAACGTTGCTAATGAAACCATTAAGGTTTAATCAAGTTTGCCCAACGTTGCTAATGAAACCATTAAGGTTTAATCAAGTTTGCTCAACGTTGCTAATGAAACCATTAAGGTTTAATCAAGTTTGCTCGACGTTGCTAATGAAACCATTAAGGTTTAATCAACTATTAATTATTTGTTGTGAAATTGCTTGTACTTAGGTTCTTACAATACTATAAATATTTTTCATCAAAACGTAAATAAGATCAAAAAGGCGTCGCGAAGAGCAGCCTGCTATTATATTTATAACTAGTGGCAAAATTCCTTAGTCTTTAATGCTGAAATGTCATACTGGTAATGTATTTTTATCATGTAACTTACTTTTGCACAAAGTTGCATTAGAAAACATGACTTGAACCAAGGGTTTTAGATCACTAAAAGTTTTTGCGATAAATCGATCACGTGGATCTGGTGATAACACTTCCATTTGCTTTGCATCAACACTTCCAATGCCGACTGTTATAATTGTGATTCCCTTTTCCTTTAGAGGTCTCGCTGCTTCATTTAGAGGATTGTCTTTTACATTAGTTTGGTTAACATCAGAGAGAATAATGATATACTATGAAATACAAATAAAATTGAATTGAAAAAAGAAAGAGGCAAAATATAATAATTAACAAAACTGTCTTAATGATCAAAAACCTTCTATTGTTAAAAAATATTTCATAAAAATGTCTTACTACTCATATTGCAGTTTACCTTTCATCAAAGCAAAGTACCATCTACACATGTTATGATGTGTGAAGAAAAGTAGCATCTTCACATAGTTATGATGGGTGAAGAAAAGTAGCATCTTCACATAGTTATGATGGGTGAAGAAAAGTAGCATCTTCACATAGTTATCATGGGTGAAGAAAAGTAGCATCTTCACATAGTTATGATGGGTGAAGAAAAGTACCATCTTCACATAGTTATGATGGGTGAAGAAAAGTACCATCTTCACATAGTTATGATGGGTGAAGAAAAGTACCATCTACACATAGTTATGATGGGTGAAGAAAAGTAGCATCTTCACATAGTTATCATGGGTGAAGAAAAGTACCATCTTCACATAGTTATGACGGGTGAAGAAAAGTACCATCTTCACATAGTTATCATGGGTGAAGAAAAGTACCATCTTCACATAGTTATGACGGGTGAAGAAAAGTACCATCTTCACATAGTTATCATGGGTGAATAAATTAGTACTAAACGTGGCTTCTACCCAATCGATACATATCATAGGAATCAAACTTTATTCATGTTGGTTTATTAGAAGTTTGACTGCATCGAATTTTCTTGCACAAGTTAAATACAGAGCATAATTTTTTTGAATTCAAACTTGTGATTTGAGGTAAGCTCAACTCACTTTAATAACCTAAAGTTATTTATTGATACTTACGGATCTGACATTTTGTCTCCATCCTTTATTGACATTAAAGACATCAGTGTTTGCTAATTTCAGCGCTTCATTAATGTAAGTTTGACCACCTTCATGCACGGGTCTTTGAACAAAAAGAGTTAAAAATCCAGCATTGTAACTTGTGTTAAGACGGAATTGTAAAAATGCTCTGTTGGAGAAAGTTATATAAGCAACATGAGCTTTGTCCACACCAACATCAAGACCAGCAATAAACTCTACCACAAATTGTTTTAAAGTATTGAAGTTTTCTTCCACACTATCAGAGGAGTCGACGATGAATGCAACATCGACAACACCACTACATGCTGAAATAAATAAGACCAAGCTATAAACAAAAATTTTCTTTACATCGTTAAGCAATTAGGGCAAGTTAACGCTTCACACAGATAACATAAATGACTGTGGTACAAAAATTATGTTTTTCCACACAAACGCCACGGAGAAATGAAATGAGTTAAAAGTTAAACAAACGAAAAATAACTTCAAGCCATGTCGTTCTGCAATCCTGTAAAAAATACTCACAAGTAGGGTCACCATCAGTGAGACCAGGCTCGCCCCTCACACCTTTTTCACCTAAAATTAAAAAGAAATTTAAAGGAGGATAAAGTTATGTAACATGCTTCAGACAATTATTAATTTATCCTCTTGTAAAGAGTATGTGCATAAAATTAGCGAACGAATCAACAAGCTAGATGTTTTACATATGTTGCTTTTCTTTGGGTTGGATGCTTTTGTTTTTAAAATGCGCTAAAAACGGTGAAAAATCGTATTTTGACAAAATACACATGTCAATAAGCCAACACAAGAAATATGAGTAGTGTTAAGTAGGCATACAAATACCAAAATCCTTTAACAAAACAACACACATTCATTATTGAACGATTAATACCTTTGACGGTACATACTATAAAGACATAAATGCCAAGCCACCATTTTGTCTGGAAAGTGGCTTTTGAACATATAATGTGTAACATTTATTGCAAGTTTAAACTTTTGTTACAATATTTGAAATTACGGGAAAATTCTCGGGAAGGAAAGCTTTTGATATGAACAACAACAGCAGAGAACTTGATTTTTTTATCGTAGGAGTGTACACTTTAACATAGAAACAATTCTATATTACCTTGACTACCATTCTTTCCGTCAACACCGACATCTCCTTTTACACCAGATCTATTTATTCCACGTACTCCAGGTTCTCCTTTATCACCAACAGTCCCATTATCGCCTCTTTCGCCAGTCACTAGCATCCCTTTTACTCCTTTCGCTCCTGGTTCACCTGTTTGACCCACCATACCTTTTAAACCTGAATTAACATAAATATGTCTCGCTAGTTTTGATCAGTTCATAGGTTTTCCAATTTTTTGTCAATGGAAGTTTTAAGAAATAATTTTCACCTTTCGCTCCATCTCTTCCCCTATTTCCTTTAACTCCTTTCGGTCCCGTGATTCCCTTCGGCCCTGGTGAGCCTGGAAAAAACACAATGTCCTTACTTTTTTATATGTTTATCGAGAGAAATAGCTCTTACAAAATATTGAGTAAGGCAAAACTGTTTATCTAACCAGAAATCAATCAGATCTAACGGAATCATTACAAAACCTTAAAATCGCTCACCTTTCAACAACACGGCGTTGCCTAATAGTACAAAAGAAAAAAGATTAATAGCGTTTAATATATGACATTCGGTTAGCGCTGTTTTCGTAATAAATAAAAAATGAAAATTTGCATGACATTCTATTTAAAATGAAGATGGGTACATACCGACATCAGCTCCTGGAGGTCCTGGTTGTCCAGGAGCACCTTTTATTCCCTTTGGACCAGGATTACCATTTTCTGATGCAACACCTTTAATACCTTTAGCACCAACGTCCCCGACTTCACCCTTTTCTCCAGGTCTTCCTGGTATACCATTTTCACCCTACCAATGAAACTGAAAAATTCATACAAAGGTTCATAATAAAATATATATTTATTGTGAAGAAAAAACTAACCCGATCTCCAATATCCCCTCGAGTACCCTCGATTCCAGATACCCCTTTTACACCTTCTCGTCCTTTAAGTCCTTTAAAACCTTGCGGTCCTTGAGGTCCATCATCACCATTTATCCCAGTTTCTCCTTTCAAAGCAGATATGTCCGGGTTTCCTGGTTCTCCTTTATCACCTTTTACTCCTGCTACACCAGTATACCCTTCGTAACCCTTGCAAATTACAGATGACACATACATAGTTTTTCTACACTGATTTAATTTTGGCAAATAATTTGATGAGAGAATACTTACCTTCTCGCCAGCTTTTCCTTGAGGTCCAGGCATTCCAGCAAGGCCAACAGCTCCCTTATCCCCTTTGCTTCCGGATCCACCAACTTCTCCACTGTATCCTGTTGGTCCCACAGCTCCATTATCACCCTTAAAACCCTTGAAACCTGGTGGACAGTTTGGGCATATGCCTCCATCAAATCCTTTAGGTCCACGGAAACCTTGCGCTCCCCTTGGACCAGCATCACCCGATATACCTCGAGATCCACTAGGCCCTTCAACTCCTTTAGGACAATCATAATTTGGATCGCTACAGTTAATGTTTTGGGCATTACCAGGAGCACCTTCAAAGATATTGCAAAATTTTAATCAATTGACAATAGAGTGATGGACAAAAATCTGAACGAAATCCTTTTTAAAAAAGACTTCTTGTGTATTCATGTCATGAGTCCGTTTTGGGATGATTCTATATTTATCTTACCTTGTACACCAGCTTCACCAGGATCACCAACGGGTCCCTTGAAGCCCTTAAGCCCACGTTTACCATCCATGCCACTAGGTCCAGGAATACGCTCCCCATTGTCACCCATTTCTCCTTTTTGTCCCGGGAAACCATCACTACCTTTATCACCTTTTGAACCAACCATACCAGGAAGGCCTGTTGGTAAAAAAAATTTTCATATGAGTTGTTTGCGCATTGTTAAAATGTTCAAGGTATTATCAACTTAAAAAGTTACGTAACAGAAGTAAATAAAAAGCTTTGGAAAAGAAATCTTTTTTAAGATCTGTATAAAGTAACGAAGTTTAATCCGTCGAAAATTCCCGTTCAGATATTATCAGGTGAAGCAGAGTTCGTAACTACCACTTCGAAAATTTCAAAATCATGACTGAACCATTACTGATGTGTGCACGCAGCTGAATATTTCAATAACAAACATAAAGAAAAGTACATTCATTCAAAGATTAACAATTAAGTTCGGTGATAATTATTGTCCGATTTGAGGGTTTTTCAAATCCCAATAAGATTAAAACAAAGTAAGAAAGAAAACATGAAAATTTAATGAATACATTTTGAGACTTCACCCACCTGGATCTCCAGTTTTTCCAGTTTCTCCAGGAGGGCCAATATCTCCAGTTGTTCCTTTTAATCCCCTCATTGGTTTTCCAGGTGGCCCAGTTTCTCCTTTTTCTCCATCATCACCCGCATCTCCAGGAAAACCGGGCAATCCTATTTCCCCCTTTTCACCAGTTGTTCCTTTTATGCCAGGAAAATTCTATAAATTATGTGAAAGCACGTTTCATTAAATTGCTTTGTAGTGAAGGATGGACGTCACAGAGCCTACAAAGCATTTGTTTTTATAAATGTCAAGCAGAATAAAGGTCTATTTTTGAAAAAAAAGCATAATTTTTTGCAAATCTTACAATAGAAGATTCTGGTCCCTCATCTCCTCTTTTTCCCTGGGCGCCAATTTGTCCAGGGGGACCCTATAGTTTATTGAAAAAAATTAATACATTACAAGATTTGTGAATGCGCTCATCATCGTAGTTGACTGTTAAACTTAAATGCGTGTCAACGTTACACGCATTTGATAATCAAAAACAATTCAGGAGCTTTATAAAACCGGCTCCAAGAAATTCAACAGGTCATTGTAGAAATATTTACCGGTGGTCCCTGAGGTCCAACAACACCTTTTTCTCCATCATCACCATTTAAGCCCTACAAAGTAAGTCACAATTAATGAAAAACGGGAACTTTACAAATTATAACAAATTTTTAACAAAATAAATGCCTTGTGTGCAAAAATATTTAGCAGATACAGTGTAACTACTGTACGTAAAACAAACCTGATCTCCGCTTTCCCCTCTACTTCCTTTCTTTCCTTCATCTCCCTACAAAAAAAGCATCAATCAAATTGCATCAAAGACATGAACTACAAGAATTTTCAATTACACATAAATGAAGGCATTAGAAGCGTTCGTTTGCAATCCTTCGCCTTCATTCTTGAAAAAAACAGATTTAAAGATTGTGCTTAAGACGAATGTGCTCTACCGGTCAGTTACTAAGTTAAATGTTTGCAAGAATGTTTTGAAATTTGGTTATTTGCTTGATGCAAGTTGATAGAACAATGCTTCACTAAATTTGATTATTTTAAAGGAAGTCTTTATGGGATGCAATTGAGTAATAAAACTATTTTTGAAAACATGAAATGCAAAACTTTTCAACTGTTGTACTAATTTTAAGCTTGCCAGATAAAGTACTGCTAAAAAAATCATTTATTCTAATTTTTCACTGTTTAAAGTTTGATAGTTTACTGTCAGTGATTGTCAGTGGCATGGGCACGTGCAACACGCATGCGTCAATCAGATGAAACAGAGATAAAAAGAAAGCTCAACCAGTAGGTATTATAAACCTTCTATGTAAATGTAAATCCAGTAGGATAGAGTAGGATATTTAAGCTTACAGCATGATAGAGTAGGATATTTAAGCTTAGAGCAGGATAGAGAAGGATATTTAAGCTTAGAGCAGGATAAAGTAGGATATTTAAGCTTACAGCAGGATAGAGTAAAATATTTAAGCTTGCAGCAAGATAAACTAGTATATATTAACTTACAGGTAAACCGGGGGCTCCAGAATCACCAGGTTCTCCTGTGTCTCCTTTAGATCCTTGCTCACCCTATAAAAATCGGAAAGGCAACCTTCAATTTATGAAAAAGTTCAAGTTTAGGAATAATATAAGTTTCGTATCAACAAAAACAATAAATTGGAACAAAATATTTAGGGTGAGAGACAAATTGTGAGGCTTTTTTCAGCATAGTTGAGTACTTTTTAAGAAAAATCCCAAGCCCTTCAATGGAAAAGAGCATTGAAGAATAACATCAACTTGTTTACCTTTTCTCCTTGTTGACTTGGACCTGGTTCACCTTTATCACCTTGATCACCCTAAGTAAATATTGTATACATACATATTATATATAAACACTGTTAAAATTATCGTAAATATGGAAAATCATCAAAGATATTTTATAAAAAAGGCGAGTTTTACCTCTGCGCCGCGAAACACTATGCGCACTCCTGCCTCATCCTGAATCCATAGTAATAAATGGCATTTAGATGGATGTGATCAAGTCAAATGTAAAGAAAACAATAGAAATTATTAATAAAATACCGCGCTAATGGTGATTGGTGTTCCAGGTTGTCCTTTGGCTCCATCATCACCCTACAAAAATAAAATCCTTTATATTATACACAGATATTTTTTAACACTTGTGTGAAAAGTTCGTGCATATTATTTAGCATTGATTTAGAAAATCAATTTATGCCAATTTTGTTAAAATCGCTATGTGTGATTACGTATATATATTGTACTGTTAAGCAAAAAAGTAATCATTGTTGTCAAACCTTTATACCCTTGTCACCGACATTATTTCCATTGTCCTACAATGAAAGTCAAGGAGATTTCATGTAGATTATCATTTTCAATCATTGCATAACAAGACTTTTTTAACAAACCGTCTGTTGATCTCCTCTTTCTCCTTTTTCACCTTGTTCTCCTTCAAAACCCTATCATAAAAATGTCATTTAAAACAATAAAGTATATAGGTTTATACTTGAAATCATTCATTGTGGCAATATACATAATCATTATTTAATTCTAGATGCCATACCTTTTTTTAGCATTACGGCAGGAGAAAAAGTTGGAATATTCATAATTTTGAGAGCCAACAATCATACATGCATGATATGGCAAGATAAAGATTCATTTAAAACCAATTTTTTCTATGGATTATAACCATGGTTATAACATGCATATATGAATACATACAACCTCCCCCCTCCCCCCCTCCAACAATCGATCTTCTGACGTCCATGCATGTGGCAAACAAAGTTAAGTTGAGGATCAGTTTCTTACCGTTTCACCTTTAATGCCTTTGTCTCCCTTTGAGAAACAGAAAATATTATAATGCATAAAATGGAAATTTTGGATGAGAATTGTATTGCCATTTTACCCTATCTCCTTTTGGTCCAGCATTTCCTTCAGCCCCCTATAAGATAAACCAACACCACAAACTCTAAGTACGTGAGTAAAATAAAATCAACATCATAATGTGCAAAAATAAAGAAAATTGAATACGCCATCTTATTACCTCTATTCCTGGTAAACCATCAGAACCTGTTTCACCCTAACAAATTATATGAAAGAAATCATTTAAAAATGCAACTTGATTTTTGACAAGCATTGTAAGGAGCAGCTTTTAAAGAAATGAACCTTAAAACCCTTGAATTCTGGTGGAGTTCCCTCAACTGGTTGGCCCT
Source organism: Xenia sp. Carnegie-2017 (assembly GCF_021976095.1). Classification (NCBI taxonomy): domain Eukaryota; kingdom Metazoa; phylum Cnidaria; class Anthozoa; order Malacalcyonacea; family Xeniidae; genus Xenia; species Xenia sp. Carnegie-2017. The sequence continues at coordinate 2,002,654 of NW_025813485.1, read as the reverse complement.
AAAAATTGACACAACATGAATCCATTTAGCTCATAGCTTTTAATTCAATTTTTGATTTCTTTTACAGACCTTAACACCTTTGACTCCCTTTTCACCAGAAAAACCTTGAGGTCCATTGAAACCAGAATCACCTTTTAATGAGCTTGATTCTCCCTGAATTTTGTAAAATTGAGTTTATAAATCATATCTATACAAAATGTGATTGTGGATAAAGTAAATTTTGCTTACACAACATCAGGAAAACACAACAAGAATATTGATATTGTTCAGACAAATTTAAAATTTTTTGTATTAACGCAGGTCTTGTTACCCTGATTTGAGGTGAGTAATTTAAAAATTGGAAAATTGATGATTACAAGTACATGTTAATGGCAACAATATAAAACAGTTACAAGTACTTACTTCTTCACCTTTACAGCCAGGGATTCCAGGAAAACCTTTTCGACCCTGAATCCCATTAACACCCTACACAAGATAACCACAAGTAAAACCCTTGGAATTATTTGGAAATTTATTGATAATCCTATTCGTTTTCATGATTATATATGAGAAAAAATATTTTATGCAGTTGTAGAACAGCAAAATTGAATAAAAGTGATTGCTATATATAAAAGTTGCTTACTGGTAAACCATCGTATCCATGGAAACCAACCACACCCATCATACCCTGTTCAAATATATTGTATACATGAATTTTCTCAAAGTGGTATGTGGAAAATCTTGATAATATAGATCCTTACCTGGTCACCAGGTGGACCCCTTGGACCAGGATTGCCATCATCACCTTTGATTCCTTTATGTCCTGGTAATCCTTGCTTACCAAGTGGTCCCTTAAATATAAGAACTTCAAATAAGCACAAGCATTTCAAACAAATAAAGCTAGACATTACAAACCTTAGGACCAAGTCGTCCTTGTTCACCAACGGGACCAATATGACCCTACATAGAAAACATCATAATACCTTTAAGGTAAATACAACTAAAATACAGAACAACAAAAGGAAAACCTTACCCTTGACCCTTTTTGACCTTTCAGACAATCACAATCACCTTTGGGCTTACAATTTCCATATTGACATGCTCCTCCCTGGGTAAAAATGATGACAATATAATTTTGAAAAGATTTAATAGGTGATAAAAAAGCCAAGCAATAACAACACCCACATACACTGAAAAAAATAATTAATGAAATATAGATTAAATAAAAAGAGTAGAGGTGCTTTTTCATAAGTTATCAGTTACATGTTTGAAGTCTTAAATGTGGGAAAGATAAGAAATATGTCCATCTCATGATTCTTTGTACTATTGTGATAAATATTACATTCGAAGGCTTGCATCATAAAGGACATCAATTTTATGTAGTATTTTTTAATTTTATAAAGAACCTGTTCTGTTGGTTTCGGACCAATTGGAGGAATTGTTGTAGGAGCTGGTGGTGTAATAGAAATACGTTGACCAGAACCTTCGTCACTGTTATGCTGTAAGTAAATATAAGCAAAGAAATCAACTTTGTTTTGTTTTATGATGATCAGATTATATGGTCTTCGTTGTACTTTTGGAACTTGCTTGACCAGTAACGCCGATGGTTTTCATCCATTTTCTTACGTTAAATATCATAAATTATTTCTCAAAAAATCAATTGTTAACTTTTCTTAGTGAGTGAATGCGCACTACCAGAAAATACCGCGAAAAATCGATAAATGGGGGACGATTAGGACACTCATATGTGCATGTAATCATCACTGGTTATATTATAATCTGTAGTCAATGGATTTCAAAGGAGCTTATGCGGTATATACCCCCCCCAATTATCGATCATCCGTGGTACTCCAGAAATATTAGTACAATCGAAATAAATTAGCATTCGAGACATGCCACTGGTCCTAACTCCTAATTCACTAAATATGATGTGCATTTCAGCGATAAAATTGGAACAAGTTGCATGAGAACATGATTTCAGAACAAAGCAAGTGATTTGGGGACCCTACACTATAGGTTACGTTACACATTGTAACCGAACATCATAGTTTTCCTTACATGACGTCATTTCGCTCTGTTTTCTAATAACCATCCCACATGCGAATGGTTATAACGTTTGCGTTTCATAAGATATCAATATGACATCAAAAAATTCTCTGTTGCAATAACTACATGTATCTTACATGTTAATGGTTTGGGATTGAAAAGGTCTAATACTGTTTTGGTAAATACTTCAATCAAACTTCAAACTGTCGTCAATGTTTTTGTTTATGCATTTTTCCAAGATCCCAGTGTTTGTATCAATGTGTACATTTGTGGATGGTCAGTGTCATAGTCAATAAATCCTTCCTGATGAGTGAATCAAAACAAATTACAAACAGAGGTCTTTCTTTTAGATATCTATTTTTAAAAACACAACTCGATGTGTAAAATATTTCCCCCCGAGAATTCATGACCATGTTTAAGCAGCTATATAATTTATCTAATTTTCACTGCCATTGACCGAAAGCTTGTGAAAAATAAATATATCAATGATAGGATGTCTCTAAACTTTAGCTTCAAACATAATTAACCCTCGTTTCTTATCTATTATATTAGTAAAAGATAAGAATGCTGAGATTCAAGAGATAACTCAGTCAAAAGATAACATCCAATATGGTGACAATTGTTGTGCAAAATAATCACTTTGTATTGAGAACAAATAATAAAAAAGAACTATCTATTATTTATTGTGGGAAAATGTTATAAAGGGTAAAAAGACAATAGAAAAAAATTCCCAAAGTAAGATATCTTGGCCACCAACAAAGGATAAAAAATCTTGGAAAGTAACTTCCAGAAGTCAGTTCGTTTGTTCAATCAAAAGATTTGACAGGTATTTTTTTATTCGTTTTCTTGTGTGATATCGTAATCGGGCTCCACAGACTCTTTATCCAATTACTAACCAGACTATATGCTGATTATATCAGTTAATCAAATTTTTGGAGATGACAGATATGTATTTTTTGTAATTTTGATGAGGAATATTATGACGTCGTGTAAATGTTTTTCATGGTGAAACTACATAACCCATTAGTATAAGTTTATGGTAAGCAAATAGTACGTGTATGAAGTTTGGTGATAAAAAAAGGCTGTATCTTTGCAGAGATAAATTCTTCCTGAACTTTGTTTAAATATTTCACAATGATAAAAACCTAACTCGTGCAGTGATAGTTTGTTTTATTACAGCTATATTTTATTTTATTTTCCATTAAAGCAAAATTATTACTTCTGTAAAATTCAAGAAATATATGCTAGCAAATAATAATTTTTTTAACAGTTTGTTCATATAATACACTGAAGTTAGTTAAATAGTCCGAAGACTCGATTATTGATCGGTTTGTGATAATTAAGAATTATTGGTTGACGTCAATGACGCAAATAGGGGTTTGATAATTCACAATATTATGGGAAAATTGAAATCAATTATCGCATATGTTTTTGTCGGGTTTTTTTTGTGGTGATGTTGAAAAAGAACATGTTCAGGACAATGAAGATGATTTTACACAAGCAAATTTTCTCTCATTGTTTTTTATTTTATATTTGATTTATTTGTACAGAAAGTGGATTATATGTATGACAAACAAGTTGAGTAGCTACTTCAGTAAAAACTATAGCCCCATTTTCTATGAATTAAGAATATGTTTAATATTTATAATAACTGCAATGCTTGCATTGATGTGCAATTTATTATAAAAAATTGAAAAACCAGGAATGTAAAAGAAAGAATTTAAAGATGAAATAAAGATAAGTTGGTCGTGAAAATTTTTAAATATTTGCATGATAATGTGAGAATTTGTTGTAAACTAAGTGCTTTATTGTCAACTGCATTAACTTTTACTGCTTTGCAATTTTCATATCTGTTTTTAACTATTTTTTATTTTTCTTATCACACAAAATGTTTTTTACCGTGAAATATAAAATTTTTATCCTGTACTCAGACAGTACTCTCAATGGTAATTTGGACAGTTGTGTCAATTTCGTTCATTGTATTATTCAACCTTTACCTAAACATTTTCATTTTTTTTTAACAAAACCACCATTCACGTGCATATAAATTATTGTTACAATATTAATTGATTTCTTGATATAGAAATTTGATATGTTCTGCTAGAGGTACAAAATAACTTATCTTGAAGTAATGTGAGAACATAAATGCTTCGAAGGATATCACATGAACTGGGTTGTATTCAATAAATTGGCTTTCATCGTTCGAAAATTTTAATATTACTTCCGTTTATCTGTTGTAAAGATTTGATTTCAACAATAAAATTTTCCACATATTTCTTACGTGCATTATGTTTAAGCTAAAAACAATATAATATAGAATAACGGAAGACTTCTGCGGACCTTTGGCATTCTTGTAACTTCCAAAAAGGATGTAGGTCATAAATAATAGTATGAAACATTGTTAAATTGTCAAGTGTTTCCTTTCAGGTGACAGAAAAAATTTATCTTAAGGTTTTCACAGTAAGAATAGATAATTAAGATTTTTGTCGTTTGAGTTTTTTAACAGAATAAAAGGTTGTTACATATATGGAAACTTTGTATTCAGATTTGCCTACGCCTTATAAAGACAGCTGAAAGTCTCATCAATCGATGCTTTGTGAGACTTGGATATTTACGTGTAAAAAAACGTTTGGCATGTCCTGCTAATATTAAGAAAGCCAAAGTTGTTTTTTTGGAAAACAATTTTGACGTTTATACGAAAAGGAATTTTTGTCCGAAAGCCAGATTTTCTGATCTTAAGGATTACTACATCCTATAAAAGGTCATAGATGAGATATTTACTCATCCAATGAGGTGACAAGGAAACCCAACGCCAAATCTCTTCCCCCCCGGTAAAAAATCGTCTTGTGCTTTAGAAACAAAATAGTCGAAAGATTCAAACCATCAATATTTACATCTCTAAAGAAGTACTTCAAATTATGAAAATAACTGAAAGCATGAAACAAAAGCAAAATATAATTAGAAATTGCTAAATGAAGCAAATATACTAATAAAGGTAATATTGTGTGGACATTGGACAGACAAAGATTATGAAGAGAAGAGACCTTTAGATCATAAGCAATATGCGTGCACAAATATTAACTACACTTTTACATTGTTTATATGTTTCAAATTTGTATGATCACTCAGAGTGATTACACGAAATGCCCTTAAGCATTATCTTAACGCAACCAAAAAACTTAAGTCAAAAATTTTTGTCTCACAGAATAAATGGTTTTATTGTAAGGTTTTTGCAATCCGCGCAATATATGCATAAAAGCAATATGGATACGACAGACCTTTTTCAGGAAATCAAAATTAAACATAGACCATGTTGTGCTCAAGCATCAACTATCAATATCTAAATTATGCTTTCATGCAACTGACATGCAAATAAAAGTAAACGCAACAAGTGTACAACATACCTGAGCTAGCGTAGAGTATATGATAAATGAAAACAGGAATAGTTGAATTCCCGTCATTCTACAAACTATAAAATATATACATAAAACATAATAAATGAAAAGTGCGCGGTAGTTAGAAATAAAATTTACTTTATGATAATTGCGCACTAACCTTAAACCCTTCAGGTCCAATGTATTTGTGAGTAAAGAGTCAGAATACGCGTTTGATTAAGGCAAACAGTTACGAAGAATCTTGGTACGCTCAGTATAACACTATGCTGACGGTGGCAAGCTTGTCTGTCAAGTAACTTAATATTGCATAGACAGCGCACTTCAATGATTGATAACTATTGCGACTTGCTGTAGGGTCAATCTTCACGACATCATTGACACCAACAACATAATTGACGTTCCAGCGATAGGAGTAGATAATTCAATATCCGGAAGTCAGACGGATACCATACATAGATCAGCATCACATCATACGCAGAAATTTCTCAACTTATCAAAATGTTATTATTCCTAATGAAACAGATTATGACAGCGCTATGACACTTTTGGCATTCTAGACAGTTTACGCCTAATTTTGGAATTTACACCACTGTGTATGTAAGTTGATAAAACATAACAATACAACGTCGTGTACATTATTTTTAACTCCTTAATTATATTTCATTATTGCACCAACCACCTTCGTCAATACAGAGTTATCGATCAAAGATTTATTCCCTATAATTATATCATTTAACTACGACTACCTTAAAAATCAAACAAAATTTTTACAATTCTAAAAACCACATTCAGAAACCATGCAAATTATGCACTCATTATTTATAAAATCCAGGTGCATCATCAGTACATTAGACGTTTGGAGCCACCGAGATACGAACTTGAAATGGAGTTTATCAGCATGATTGCTGCTTACGATGTGATAAATCCATCAAGTAACGACCACACCAAAACATTCCATAAAGTCCTGATAAGTATTCTGCCCATTGCCCAACACATTAAAAAATGCAGAAAGAGGTTAACTGCGAAAAAGAAGTTGAAAACAAGAAAAGAGTAAAAGATCAATAAATGTTTAACCGATAGTGTCAACCATTAAAATTTCTAAAAGAGAATATTCTAGCTACTATCTGAAATAATACAATGAAATCTTTAGACTTGTGTATAAAGCAAGATGTGACCGGTGAAAACAGTGCCATGAAAAAAATGGAATGGGATATTGAAATGCCAGGAAACACAATACATAAAAAATATGTTCAGTCTGGTCACTTTAAGTCATATCTCTACGTCTCCATGAATGGTTTGTCAGCATTATGAGCAGCAACATTGCTAAAAGTTTGATAAGCAGCAAGAAATGGATTGCTGTGATATGTTTAAAAAAAAGATTGATTACTTGACTACCTGATACATATAAATAAGGTATGATATAATTTTGCTGGAATGTCTAGTCTAGATTTTCTAAACACTTTTGACGCTCTCAAGTTTCATAATGATTATATGCCAACCAATAAAAACATCGTTCTTTCTATGATTAGGAAATATTTAATATCGGTTTTAGCACGCCATTTCCTTCTTACATTTTGGAAGGTGATTCTGAAGTCTGTCCAAATGATGAGTATTAGTAATCATACTTATACGGCCAACCGCTGAGAGGAATCTGATACGATGTAATAAATTTCTTAGTAATGTGAACAACTCATATTTTGACAGGCTCAATCAACTGTCACTGTTTATCTGAGACGATTAGAAACATCTTTGCTGGTCAACTGGCGAGTGCGCAACTCTTTTGACATACTCGGTCGAGGCTGTGTGAAGATCTCGTCGTTCATAAAAAGCATTTCAAAACAAATTCTTCTTTCACTTGCGCTTTGTCGTTAAGCTATTTCGACTCGTGTTTTCAAACTTGTTAGTTAAACCGATCATCATGCGGTAAGTCTTTTGGTTTTGTCTGCAGAAATCTGTCCATGTTATATCAACATTTAGCATAGTATTCTCATAATAAAATTAACAAATGTATTTTTCTAGGTCGACTGCTTTAGCGTTAGCAGTTGGTCTTATATTTTTACTATCTATCTTAATCGAACAGTCCGCTTCAGAGGAGGTAGGCTAATCGTTTATTTGGTCATTGTCACAAATGTATGAAAAAATGTATGAAAATGTATGAAAAAATGGTTATAGTAAGCAAGAATTTCTTTAGTATCAATTTACTCATCGTGAAAAGTGAATCTTCCAACTCGGGATGTTCCATTATGTTGCGCGCAATATGTATATGAGTTTTTGACCTAAATCATAACGTAAAGGGCAACATTTCATGAGACAACAAGCAGGGGGGTAGGCCAATATTTCAACCATAGGATATCGTTTTGCAACATATACTTCTTTAGTTATGGAGAGTAAATATTCTTCCCATTTAACGAAGAATGAATATCATAGGTATATTTGACATCAATCCATCTTATTTGATACTTTTTAAGAAACAAAAAGATATCATTGACGAAAATGTGATTTAACTGTTGGCAAAAAAGGAATAAAACCCTTCAGGCATGTCTTATCAAAACTGTGTAGGAATTTCAGAAATTTTACTTCATGGTAAAGTGAAGTTACACGCTTTTGTGTTATCAATTCGCATTAATATCGGATTTTTTACGCCTTTCCGCGTTTGCAGTAACGACTCTTTACAAAAAACCCTATTAATGACAATCATCACGATAATTCAAAATTAACGCTGCAAAAATAAGATGATTTAACGTTTCATGAAAGTCTTATCATAAACGATAAGAAATTTATTTTGTACAGTTTTGTTCTTATGGTCGTTGATTAGGTTTTGTTAAAATATGTTAAGCAGTTTTTGAAAGGAGAATGAAACGTATGTTATTCCAATATTTATTTAGGAAACGACATGATAGAATTTGCGCAAAATGAAGCTGCTGATTGGCTTTTTTTTTATTTTCGTATGTTTTTGAAAAGTAGCGTTGTTTTCTAGAATGTTCAATCATTACAACTGAGGCAACAGCGATTTACAACGAATCTGTCAGTTTATACTGTGTCGGCGTCTTGGAGCATTTTTTGTTATTATTGAGGGCCTAAAAACATGTGTAAACTATCTTTGTGAATTTTGAATGATGATGGATTTTGTGCAATTTAGAAAGTACTTTTGTTCTATCAATTGAAACGTTGTCTATTTAACTGAATAATGATGGTAAAATTGCGTGTATTTACTTGAAGACTATGGTAAAATCAGGCAGAGCTTCACCGCTAGAATTTATTCCAGTTAAATTAGCTATAATAATGCTCCAAGTGGGGAACAAAAATTGAACTTTCATACTCATCGACTTTTGAATCATTTTTATGCTGTTAAAAGGTTCAGATATTTTTATAACGCGCATTTTTATAAGTCATAACGCGCACTAGCTAAAATATCCATGAGAACCAGATGATAAACTATAAGATGTTTAATCTGCATCATTTCGACAGCTGATGAAGAAAGAACACATCTCAAAAGAGTTTGTAACGCAGGAATCAAGTGGCTTTTATCTGTTATCATGTTTAATTATTAAATGAGTTGTCTCATTTGGAGCTAAGCTATTCACACACCCAATTATGTATATTTTTATTGAGCTGTGATGATATTTTCTCAACAATGCAAAAATGCAAGCATGCAGGAAGGTGTTTTGAATGACAATAATATTTGAAGCAACATTTGAATTGATATTTGATTTGGTAAAAAGAGTATTGCACAAGTCTTTTTGGATTTCATGGTTCATAGATTACACAAAAGAAGATTCACGCTCAACCAAAACTGTGTAATCAGATACCATTATAATTTATGACGAACAAATTTTATTATTCAAAGGAAATTAGTCGAGATAAAAGAAAGTGCATTGGTCACGAAATGATCTTAGCTTGAAACAACAAACACCATTTCAATATTTTGATTTTCATTTCATGTTTGATGTGGTCGGTATATTGAATATTTGGTATTTGGAATATTGTTTTTCATGTTTTTTCTGCAAATCGGTAAATGCAAAGTGACACGAAATTCACGAATTATCTTAATCGATCAAAATTAACGAGATTTGCCCTGTGATTAGTCTGTTATTGAGCACACATTATCTTTGAACAGTCGGTGTTATAGTCCTGCAAAAACACTTAGTGCAAGAGTTATAAATAAAAAACAGTGATTTGAAGAAAATGAATAAGCGGCAACGATGAACTACGACAATGCAATAAACACGCTTACGCCAAACAATAACACCTTTGCAATGGAGCGGCTACAAACATAACATATGTCAAAACAGACAGACAAGTGGCATGTGTGATAAAATAGCATATATATTATCTAACAAATGACAATATTTGAAGGAACCGCGTTAAAGTTGCTGTCTGGTCATTACTATATTTTGTGTTTTCCCGTAACTGTAATAACACAAATATTATATTCAAACATCTTCTTTATTAACCTCCCTTTTCAACATTGATTAAAGAAAGATTCTGTTTTGAAACTAGCTCATTCAATAAGACAGTTGTAAATGATATTTTTCAAGCAACGCGCACTTTTGGACTGCAGTATCCCAAACAATACGATCATTAGTTACACGATTCACAGGAAGTTTATTTTTTGCGAAATGAACAATGATCCCGCAGATAAATTGTAACTTCATCCACAGTTACTTAAACTTGAACACATATTTCTGCCATTTTTCATGAGTGTAAGGGTATCATATCAACGAAATATTCAGCCTAATACAGTATGCTATACAATTGTTCTGTATGCTATACAATTTGTTTTAGGCTAATTGCAATGGCTGTGCGCCATGCAGACCGACATGTGAAGGAGAAAAAGGTGATAGGGTAAGGTGGACTCAATCATTGATTAAATTGTCTAGCTTAGATTTCTTATTGCTTAAAACATATCAACATATTGCATGAAAATTTCAAAATTGGTCGGCATTTCAAAAATATCCAGCACAGATTCCAGGGGGCTCATTTCACTCAGTTATTAATAAGAAATGATATGGAATCAATTGAAACAGTATCCCAAAATTATCCAAAAATAACACCTAATGGTTTACAGCGGAAAATATTTATCTATGTGCGCCAACAGCTATAAAGACTATGAATACACCACATGCTGATGCAGACAATGTGAATCAGATGTTTATAAGGCACTCTCAGTCCAGATGGAATATATGAATTATTTTGATGCGAATGATTAAATTCATTAGCGTTAATTTATTTAGGGAAATTTAAGCATTTGTTCAAGTTCTGTGTTTTTGTCATCATGAACGTCCCAAATTTTCTGTTAATCTTGCATGATGGCAAACTATCTTTGTTTCTATTTCGTCAATTTTACGTAAATGAACGCTTTTTACAACAATTAGTTTATGTTTCAGAATAAATAAAACATTTCTATGCAGGTCAGCGGACAGGAGCACAAGTACTGTACTTTATTATAATATCTTTGGTGTATTTAGGGTGTGCGAGGTCCAGTTGGCCAACGAGGAGCAGATGGTTTCCCGGTAAAATACAAATGGTTAATTAAGTGTTGTTAGTTTTCAACCAGGATTTTTACTGTGTTTCAATCATTTACAGTAGCTAATCAATTAATTCTTTAAAACTCTCCACTCCAACTGCAACATTTTCTTCAGGGACACCCAGGAATGGAAGGTCCTCAAGGAGAACGAGGGAAAAAGGTAGAAGAAGATGCTGAATATCAAATAATTCAAGCGCTTAGAGTTGACAAAAATGAAATCTTTTACCTATCTAGGGCGAAAAAGGTGAAGCAGGACCACTAGGATCAAAAGGAAATAGGGTAAATATAAAATATTACTTTGATGCAGGAACAATGATCACAGGAAAATTTTTATTGATATTCTGATCATCATACTAGGGAAAAATGGGACCCCCTGGATTCAATGGACGACCTGGCAATCCGGTAAGGAAAATTTGTTGGAATTAAGCGGAGTGTCAACTGCAACATAAAATCAAGCTTTGTTATGTCTTTTATCCAGGGTATTCCTGGAAATGATGGACCACGGGGAGAACCTGGTGATCCTGGATGCAATGGAACAAAGGTATTAATTTGTGGAACAAATCAGTCATTAAAGGAAGTCTGAATGTTGAATTATGAAGGTGACTGGAATAGATAGTTATATTCTTCTGATTATTTGTTTTCACAATTTTAATTAGGGAGAACCTGGTACTCCAGGTCCAATAGGTGACCCAGGAAGAATAGGACCAAAGGTATTTTGTCCGACACACATTAGAAACGCGTTCCACATAACATACGTTATCCATACTACTTGCAACTAAAACATATATTAACTAATTGTAGGGAAACCTTGGTCCTAAAGGAGAACCGGTAGTGATTTTATGAGTTTTTAATAATTTGTCCTACACAGTGGAATATATGTTGACAATGATAATTTTTATAAAAGGGTGATCCAGGAGAAAGTGCAAACACACAGCGAGGAAGTAAGGTATGAAAAACAAAATTTAGACTATCCACCCTTTTAGCGACGACGTTAATATCAGATTGGAATTGAAATTCGACTTTTTACTGGTAAAGGGCGACAAAGGAGAACCAGGCTTCAATGGAATTGAGGTACAAAAAGAAAAATGTAGTAATAAAACAATATATCAAAACATGATGGTGCTCAATGAACAATGCTACGTATTTAGGGTGATGCGGGACCTCAAGGAATGAAGGGAGAGAAAGGAGATCTTGGTATGAAAGGAAATGAGGTAATGTAATGTACTGCATTGAAGCTTAAATTTTACGCATACTTTTCTTTTATGTCGATTTCAATATGCACATAAAATATGATATTTATTTTAACCGTTATCTGACGCCATGATCGATGTTTGTTATAGGGAAATCGAGGCGTAAGAGGTGCAAAGGGAAACAAGGTAATTAAAATATTCAAGCGAAGAGAATCAAATGAAACAATGACTGACGATAACTTTTTTATCGACGTTAGGGTGAAATGGGAATTACACTGACATATCAAGGAGAAAAGGTGAATGATGATATTTAATCAATTCTTTGTTGCAGAAGCATTTAATAAAATGTTCTTAATTAATAAATTTAACATATAACAACTAGGGTGATACAGGTCGACCCGGACAAAAAGGAGAACCGGGCAACGTGAGCATTACAGACCAATTAACCAAAGATAATTCAACTGTAAGTCAAATGTTGCAACTGATAAATTTTTTTACTTTAAATATAAAGCTCAAATTTCACTTTTGCTTTTTCCATACGTATATTTCGACGATACTTACCAGCAGTATTTAATCACTATGCTTGCTTTTGAATGAACTTCTTTGTTAATTTCTTGATTATGCTTTTATTTTATTTTCAGGTCACATTTAAAGGTGCCAAGGTAACAATAAAGTAACATACTTCATTCAGCAAAAATTTTTATGACAACTTAAATTTTCGACAACAATGTCATCCACGTATAATTTATAAAACAGGGAAATAAAGGTGCAACAGGCGTCCCTGGCTCACCTGGCACAACCGGAGATAGAGTGAGTGAAAATATAAAAAGTAAACAGAGAAACTCCTTAATGAAGCGTTCATGTTTTGGACTCAATATTCTTCATCATTTAGGGAGAAAAAGGTGATAGCGGCGATAAAGGAATGAAAGGAGCAAATGGAGCTGATGGTCCACCCGTAAGAATCTGTTTGAATATTTTCTATGAATAGCATCATTATAATTTTTATAAGTTTATGTATGTACCAAAGATAAAAATCAGCAATTACTGTCGTATAGGGTGAACGAGGTGCTATGGGTAAAAAAGGCGACAAAGGAACTAGTGTATGTTCTCATTTTCTTGTTCATATATTTCCTCGATAAATTAGTAAGCTTTTTGAATAATATCGCAGGGAGCGAATGGCAGTAAAGGTAACGATGGAGCGCGAGGAGATAGAGGACCAGTGGTATGTAAAAGATCATTGATTTGTCAGACCTAAACGTGAAAAAAGTATGTGGATGTAAACATATTGTTTAGGGTGATGCTGGAGATACTGGACCTCAAGGAGAAAAAGGTGAAAGAGGGCCGGAGGTAAAGGACAATCATGAATATCTCTTTAAAAATTAAAATATAAAGGCGATAAGAATCTTATGCAACTTTCGATTAATTGTAAAAAGTAAAGTTGCGTAGTCATTCATAGAACGTTCAAACGATATTTACATTGAAATTAATTCAGAAAGCTGATGTATTCGTAGATGGAACATCAATGAAATCGCTTACGTACATCACATTTATCAACTTCTAGGGACCATCAGGAACAGGGCCTCCTGGACCATCCGGTGAAAAAGGTGAAATAGGTCAACGAGGAATGCCAGGAGTCAAAGGTGATAGGGGCCGTCAAGGATCTCCAGGTAACCCTGGCTCTCCAGCAACTGGTCTACCGGGTGAACCAGGTGCCCGCGGACCACAGGGAGAGAAAGGAGAAGATGGACAGCCAGGTAAATACATGAATTGAAAGAATTCAAAAGATGACTGTAAAAATGCATAAACGGTTATTCATTATATTTTCTATTATCTTTAGGTGTTGCTGGTATGAAAGGACCACCAGGACAAGCAGGAGACATTGGAACCTCAGGGCCAAAAGGGAGAAAGGGAGATAGTGGTCTAGCTATTGAAGGACCTCCAGGAATGGATGGTAAAGAAGGACCTCGTGGACTGACTGGAGACAAAGGAGATCAAGGAGAACCAGGACCACAAGGTACGGTCAAAACTGGTTTTGCTGTGTTGATCAACACATTTGTGATGTAAATTGACTAACATCAAAAAATAACCTTTCACCAGGACCTCCAGGACCAACTGATACAGAAGTAGGTCCTCCAGGTAATCCTGGACCACAAGGAGAGAAGGGTGCACGCGGTCCACCAGGACAAGACGGTCGACCCGGTAATCGTGGTCAAAAAGGTAAAAAATATCTTACGATTAAAACATGAATAAAATGTAAATCATGATAACAATGGATAAATTAGACAATTAAGACAATACAGGAATTACTGGAAAAGACTATTCATCAAGCTGAATGACTAAAGTTTGTCATAATTTTGCTTGAATTTTTTTCTTGTATATATATTTTTGCTACATTTTACCTTCTAAAAGCTGCGTTTAAAAACACGTTATGTGATAAATGACGCAAAATATTTACGAACTTACCTTTTAAGTGACATAATTATAGTCGGGCATCTATCTTACTGATGTTTTTGTCACTCTTGTTGTTCAACTAAACAGGTGATGAATGTGGTTCGTGCCCGTTGCCCAATCCAGGACCGAAAGGTGACAAAGGCGAACCTGGAGAAAGGGGAGAGATCGGCAGCCCAGGTGAATTCGGGCTAAAAGGAGAAGTGGGGGGAATGGGTGAAGAAGGCAGGCCTGGTCCCCCAGGTGCCATGGGTATTCAGGTACACTGTAAAAACACAATTGTTTACTTAATTTGTGTGATTTGCTTAAACAAGCAATAAGTTTACTTGTATACAACCACTGCAATATTGAATAAATTATGTTAGGGTCCAACAGGTGACATTGGTAGCCCGGGAGATAAAGGTAGCAAAGGTGAAAAAGGAGACGAACGAACTATTCGAGGAGAAAAGGGTGAAAAAGGTAGTACTGGTTCATCTGGACAGCGAGGTGAAAGTGGAGATCCTGGAAGACCCGGCAGTCAAGGTTTACGTGGCACTGAAGGAGAAAAAGGAATTAAAGGAAACAAGGTGGGTCAAAGTGTAGAAAATACCATTGCTGAAAGGAATGAAAGAAAATCAAATTATGAAGCCACGTTCAACAAGAGCTAATATTTTATAAAGGGTAATCAAGGACAAAATGGAGCATCGGGAATAAAAGGAGAGCAAGGTGAACCAGGATTACCTGGACCAAAAGGGGATGCTGCTGCAAAAGGTGAACGTGGTCCTGAAGGTCCTCCGGGTGATAAAGGCGTTCCAGGGCGACCAGGACAAGCAAGTACGTAAATCCTTATTTTTAAATATAAAATAGTCAGTAGAATGAATATCATATTTTTGTGTAAACCGCCAAAGACCGTTTTCTGTGGTCTCAATGAGAACTGATAAAGCTATTGAATTCTCTAGTGTTTTATTTTCATTATTTACCGTGAAAGTTCATTTTACAAGCAATCAAAGTTTAATAACAGATGTTATCAAGCATTTAAAATATCTAAGTTAGAATAACACATGCATTTCTCTCAAGATAGTCAATTATTTGTTTTACAGAAAACTGTTCTGCTGAAATCAAAGAGGAATTAATAGGAAATCCTGGTCCTGAAGGTAAAATCTAATCGTACGAGTTTTACAGAGCAAACATTTTTCATAAGAATGTTAAAACATATAATATGACCCCACAATGTACGATCAGAGAAGAAAAGATTACATAAGAAAGACGATGTAAAACTATAACCTACGAAAGCTCAAATGCTTAAGTACTTATAGCTAAAAACAAGCATGATGGTTTTAGTCTACACAGCAAATAAACACAATCAACGTTTGATCTACTTCTGTACTTAATAAACAAACACTGTCAAACTGCTTAGTCTACTTCATTATTTATTACACAAACTACACAACACATATCACGTATTGCAAGATGAAAAAGCAAAGTTACAGGTTTCAAAAAAGAAAAAGGCAACAAAAGAAAGCGACATAAAATCCAAAGATCCTAAACACAACTACGAACAAATTCATAAAGTTCAATTGGAGCAAATTCAAGACATAAAGTTGAATTGGTGCAAATTCTACAAAATGATCATGTGACCTTGCTCGAATCGTTTAGGTGACGCTGGTGCTAGGGGAGATAATGGTGAAAATGGAAATGATGGCTTACAAGGAGATAAAGGCGAAAAAGGAAATCCTGGAGAAGTTGGTCCAAAAGGTGAAAACGGACAAAGTGAGTGAACAAGAAGTTTTTTCTGAACCTTCCATTTTGTCAACCTAAGCAACAGCTTGAATTTCGAGAAAAATTGACGAAATTGTAAAACCACATGTTTACACAAATTTGCCGAAAGAAATTTTATACCTATATCTAAGCAACCAAAAAATAAGCCAATAAGCTTTCTCAATTGAAAATTGCAGGTATTAAGGGTGATGAAGGTATAAAAGGGGAAAAAGGAATGAAGGGAGATGTTGGGGAAGATGGTGTTGGTCTCCAAGGAAACAAAGGAGAACCTGGACGAGATGGTAGTACACATTAAATATTAATGTCAGGTGTCGTCTTTAAAAATATTTATAAAAACATGCATCTATCTTTTCATAGGTCAGCCCGGTATAAGAGGTGAAAAAGGTGAAATGGGTATCCCAGGAAGATCGCGTGAGAAAGGCGAGAAAGGAGAACCAGGAGAACCAGGAAAGCTTGGACCTCAGGGAGTACCAGGTGGCATCGGCGAGCCTGGTCTTCCTGGTGCTTTGGGAGCTAAAGGTGATAAAGGTGGTGAAGGTCCGTGGTATTGATGGCAATGATGGTATTCCTGGTGCTAAAGGGGAAAAGGGAGATAAAGGAAGCACAGGTTGATATTCGCAAAAAATTTATACGATTAAATTAATGATACGTTAACAAAATACAGAGATTTGATTTAGGTGCCACTGGTAACGATGGTCTTTCTGGCGAGAAAGGCGAACCAGGTCAGGATGGTGAAAAAGGTGATAGAGGACGAACTGGTCCTGTTGGGCCTCCAGGTTCCAGAGGTCCAGAAGGAGATAAGGGTGAACCTGGTGATCCTGGAAGCAAGGGAAATAAAGGTATTATTAAGAAATCAGTGCGTTTGCAATAAATCGCTCTAAAAGAAATCACGTAAAAAACAGACATGTAAACGAGTTCAAAGATGATAATGGTCTTTTTGGTTGTATGAATGAAATTTACATTAACAGGTAATGACGGTGATCAGGGTATAACAGGTGACGCCGGACTACCTGGACCTACTGGGCTACCTGGACCAAAGGGTGTGGCTGGAGCGCCTGGTGAAGACGGACCTCGAGGGCCTCAAGGTCCAAATGGGGATAAAGGACGAATGGGAGGGGAAGGAAGACCTGGACAACCTGGACCACCAGGCCCAAAAGGAGAGTCTGGACCACCTGGACAAAGTGGTAATGACGGACCACCGGGAGAAAGAGGTACTTATTTAGTATTTTCTATAAAAGAGTTTTGTACATCTTTAATAATATTGCATACACTATATACATCACAAAATCTTTAATTGTGAAAAAGAAGAGTGCTCAATACAAAAGTAGAGCAAAAACATAAATATTATTGCTGATCAACAATATCTCGAATTCTGTAGGACCTCAAGGTGATCGTGGTGATCAGGGTCCTCCGGGAAATGGACAAAAAGGTAATCGTGGACCTCAAGGAGAAAAAGGAGGCATTGGCTTTCCTGGGACGAAAGGAGATACTGGAAATCGGGGTGATGATGGCGACATAGGGTTAACAGGACCGCCGGGTATCCCAGGTAGGATGGGAACATGAAATGATAACAAAAAATCCAATGAATGTGCATGAAAAAAGAATACTAAAAACCTGCGAATACTTTATTCACAGCTGTCTTTACACGAAAGAATAAGCATTTTTCAATATGAACATAACAGCCCAACATAAGACTTTTAAAAAAGCCATCACAATAATGAAACGTTATTAGTAAATCTTTCTCTATTTTATTATTGTGATGGCTTTTTTAAAAGTCTTATGTTGGGCTGTTATGTTCATATTGAAAATTCGCTTTCCGCCTGGCAAATCTCTGGCCACGATTTTAGAATAAGCATTGTTGAACACCATTGACTTAAAATGGCTATTTTACTAGAGTATATCATCAAAACGATCGTAAATGTGGCTAATTAAGATCGTTAATCCTTAAGTATACATCAATAAATCCTGCGCGTACATTTTAGGTGGTGTAGGAGAAAAAGGATCTAAAGGAGAGCGTGGAGAAAATCTTGTAACAGTTGGTGAGAAGGGTGATAAAGGGAACATAGGCCGAAAGGGTGAACAAGGACCTATTGGTGAGAAAGGTGTTTCTGGGAGAGGATCTGATGGCGTTAAAGGACAAAAAGGTTAAAAAAAGTAGTTGAGTTCATTTGTTACACGTGAACGCTAATTAAGTGAAAATATTAGGTGAAAGGGGTGAACAAGGTACACCAGGTCTAAAAGGTGATCAAGGTATACAAGGTAATCCTGGCCCAAAGGGAGAAAGTGGACCACGAGGACCTCAAGGAGACACAGGATTCCCCGGTGAAAAAGGTTCCAAAGGGGTAGAAGGTCCTGCCGGAGAGAAAGGAAATCCAGGAACGAAAGGAAATAATGGAGTCAAAGGTGACACAGGCAATCAAGGTCAGAAAGGTGCAGAAGGACCTCAAGGTATGGAACTTTTAACTCTTACACCAGCTAAAAAAGGACGTATCAAATCATGTTTTCATAAATGTCTGCGGAAAATGCTAAATGTGTGCTAGCAATTTTGGAGTCTCTTGATATTCAATTATGTGGATTTTTCGTAAACAATTAAAAAAATTAAAAATTATAAAATCTAAAAACAGGTCCGACTGGTCCTCGCGGTGTACCAGGAAATCCCGGACCTAAAGGTGAGATAGGAAATGTGGGTGTACCTGGTATTGATGGTTTTGTCGGAGAGCCAGGACCTGATGGCGAGCGTGGTTTCACTGGTGGTAAAGGCGAACCAGGAGTTCCAGGACCCAAAGGCAATCAGTACGATAAACAAGATATTTTTAATGGAATATTTTTAAATACGAGCAGTGGATGATTTTTATGAATGTTGAATGAGGCTGTTGTGACCTTTATGTTCAATATCTGAAAATGGGACGTTACACACGTTACACAATCTTTACACACACGTTACACAATCTTTACACACACGTTACACAATCTTTACACACGTTACACAATCTTTACACACACGTTACACAATCTTTACACACGCGTTACACAATCTTTACACGTTACACAATCTTTACACACGCGTTACACAATCTTTACACACGCGTTACACAATCTTTACACACGTTACACAATCTTTACACACGTTACACAATCTTTACACACGCGTTACACAGCCTCTGCCCATTACCAAGTATTTGCATATTGAAAACTATAGAATTTCTTAACAGAGGCGCACCAGGATTCCCAGGACCAATGGGAGAAAAAGGAGATTCCGGCTTCCTGGCCTTCAAGGTCCCCCTGGTGATGTTGGTGACCAGGGTATTCAAGGTGCAAAGGGCGACAAGGGAAACAGAGGACCAAAAGGAACTGGAAGAGGTAAGGACAGGAATTATTTTAAACTTTGCAGGTATTTTGAATATTTAAATGATTTAAAGTTAATAAGTAAGAGATTTCACCGAGCATTTATCATATCGAACGATTTAAATTTGGAATTCGACTTAACAGAAATTCCCGGATCGGATGGAGCAAAAGGAGATAAAGGTAATCGAGGAATCAAAGGTGAGCCAGGAGCACCAGGCTCACCTGGTCCAAATGGTGAGGCAGGTCAACCAGGAGAAGCAGGCAATAAGGGAAGTAACGGACCTCAAGGAAGACCAGGTAAAGTAAGATGGCTTACAAGAAAAATGTAATGAACGTATTCTGATATAATATTGTTTTTGATGACAACAACGAAGATGATGAAGACAACAACATAAAAAATTACTGCAACGACTACGTGCTTTTACTACTACATTTCCAACAACTGAAATTTGCTTAGCCAAAAAAATGCTTTCATTTCAGGTTCAGGAGGATCAAGCGGAGATAAAGGTTCATCTGGAAGTCCAGGAGAGATGGGTGCTACTGGTCCAATGGGCGATAAAGGACGGCGAGGCTTACCTGGTTCAGGTGACTTCGGTTTCATGTTAACAGTTCACAGTCAAAGCACCGATATTCCTGAATGTCCACTTGGTTCGAATAAAATGTGGGATGGCTACAGTTTACTTTACGTTCAAGGCAACGAACGAGCCCACGGTCAAGATCTCGGTGAAGCTGGTTCATGTATCAGACGTTTTAGTACAATGCCATTTTTATTCTGCAATATCAACAATGTTTGCAACATTGCATCACGAAATGATTACAGTTACTGGTTATCTACAACTGAACCAATCCCAATGATGCCAGTAAGCGAACAAGCAGTTGAAAAATACATCGGTCGTTGCTCTGTTTGTGAAGCCCCATCTCACGTGATTGCAGTACATAGCCAATCAACGTTAGATCCAGATTGTCCTCAGGGATGGGACGCTATGTATAGTGGATACAGCTTCCTCATGGTAAGATAAGAATATAGTTCAAGTTGTCCAACCGTCAAAACAAATCTTAATTGTTTGAAAAGATTAACAATTTTCTATGCTAAAAATAACTTATACCTGAATTTCAGCATATAAGTTCTGGTTCAGAAGGTGCTGGGCAATTGCTATCGTCTCCGGGTTCGTGTCTAAAAGATTTTCGCGCCAATCCCTTCATTGAATGTCATGGCCGAGGCACGTGTCAGTTTTATGCAAACACCTACTCTTACTGGATGACAACAATCGAAGGTCAAAATCAATTCAAGACACAAGAACCGGAAACATTAAAAGCAAACAATCTACGAAACCGTATTAGTAAATGTACAGTGTGTATGAAATCAACTACAACAACGAGTATCGGTGGTCTCTGAGGGATTATCGGTGGTCTCTGAGGACAACGTTTGATAAACTCAGCCAAAAATCGTTTTCAAAAATTAAGATTCTGTTATTATTTCCATCAAATGAATTATCTTTCTCTACTGATATTTGAAGTTTTTATTAAAGAGTATACATTTCCGAAACTAGAGAATGGCTCTTTGCTATTTCCCATCACGAAAGATTTTATATACACATAATAAATATAGATTTGCTAAAAATATCAAAGATTACAACCCAAGTAAAACATGTTCAAAAGTAATGTGACTTTTGATTTTTTTTTCGTGCTATTTTGAAGTTTTGGATAAAAATACAATTGTAGAGTTCTTACAATTATATATATAAATAAGATTTTAGAAGTTAGTTAATATTAGTTTATAATCCAATGTATTGTCAGTGGTAAACATATTTTTTAATGATCTATTAATAATTCTATGGCATTTGATCTCATTATTATATAATACGTCCAATTGAATATTGTCAAAATGGAAAACTTTGTGTATGTTTAGAATAAAATATAAATGTAATTAAAGCAATGATTTTCATTAAATAAGTTAATAAACCTTTTCTTTTCGAATCTTCATGGTATATTAACATGTACAAATGACGTAGATCAATATATGAAATTAGGTATTACGTCAATAAAGTATAGCCCAACTTATTTAAGTCCTTAGTTGTGCACAATTATACCCTCATTGTGAAAAGCTTACGTCGTGATTTAAGTGATAAAATATCAATGCGTAAAACTCATTTATTTATATCAAAATACAAATGAAAACATTTCAGAAATGACAACATGAGAAAAATGACAACAAGGCGTCTTTTAGGTAAACGACTCTGGTTTAGAGTTGGCCTACCCGCTTTTAATTAGAATCAACTTTCTGCTTTCCTGGTGAGAAGCCTTTCCTCCTTGTGTATTTAACTGACAACGTACTACGCAGACGAGGTTCTTTCTTCTTGTAATGCTCATTAAAATCCAAACGGAAACTGAGAAATCGTAAATTCACGTCCGAATGACTTGTCAACTTCAAAAGAAATTGTTCCACCAAGTTCTAAAAAAAAATTGCTTTCAGCTAGGAACATACAAAACGAAGTAAATATTTAATGACATTAGTTTAAAAGCTAACCTCATAAGATTGAGAAACAATCTGAAGTTGAGCCTTTTGAACTGGTAAAAACTCTGTCCTGAAATCTTCTTGCCTCCATTCTTCTTGTTCTTCTTCGGTCACTGTGAACCCCCAACATCCCTACATTGTACATAGAGTTCACATTAATCAACAGTGTTATATAATGTAAAACAATGAATTTAGAAATCAGATGACAATTATCCTGGTGAACTCTTTAAAAGTAAACTGACATCATCTGTATTTTTCTGAATATCGTCCGTTCTTTTTTTCCTCGATTTTAACTCAAAAAGAGCTCGAGAGAATAAAGCGTCTTGTGTTTGCTGAAACTTTATAATTTGATCAAATATTGCACGTAGTTGATCCAACATGTCCTGAAATACAAGAAAATAAACATTTACTGCGATGAACCAAAATAATAAGCCAAATAATAAACGAACCTTGGAGTTGTTATCAATGAGACAGCTTGATAATATGTAATTAAGAAAATTCTCATGTGCTGTGATTATATCATCAAGGTTTGTAGACTCATGAACTTTCTTTAAAAGCTCAGCCCAACAGCATTCTAAAATCTAAATAATTACGCAATCTCTTGTTTATCTACATATACAACTAATTATTCATTTCATATAACCAGTTTAAAATCATCATTGTTATTTATATAAAGGCCCGTTTACACGATCCGTTTTGTCGGATCCAATTTTTCGGTTCCGATTTTTGGTTGCTTGTTCAGACGGTTCGATAATTTTATTGTTATACAAATTCATTTAGATGTTTATAGTCTTGTGAAGAGCCATTTGTGTTATCCAGTATATTTATCGACATATTTTTCGTATTTTTGTTCTTGTTTCCAAGTGTTTTTCAATTTAATTTGGTCTAATTTGAGTTCTACACAGCCATATTCAATTTACAATTTTTCTGGCAATGCTGCTCGTCGTTCAGAGATTTTTTATGGTAAGACATTTTTTAAGGTGAAAGAAAAAACTAAATTAAGGAAAACATTATGTGCATATTTTTCATGTGTGCAGAAGCTTTCGTGCATTAACACGATTTTTACCAATGTGCATGTTTTATATGTGTGAACTAGCGTTTGGTGTAGAAACAGGTTTTTCGTGTATGCACAAGTTTTCACAATAATGCACGCATACGGCCATGAAAAATTCTTAAACTACTAAAAAGAACAATCAACTTGGCACATTTACAAAAGTGGAAGTATTTTAATCACGAAAGTCACCCTATATTTTCTTAACTTGTACACGTGAAAATAATAAGTTTGAGTGTGTCATGTGTGAGCACAAATCATACATAAATAGTTGTTTTTCACTAACAAACATGTTAAAATAACATGTGTGTGACAGTGTGAGTCATGTGCGAGCTTAAAAAATCTACGTACATAGTTGTAGACAATAAAGAAGAACAAGACAGAAATTATTACGAACACAAAAGGAACCTTCCTTCTTATTATACGTAGGAAAGTTGCTAATTGAAGATTTGATACTCGTTTTCAGATTTTTCATAGGCACGAAAAAAGAAACGTGTTGACAACATCAACTTACCTCAAACGTTATGTAGTATTGCATTTGATTAATAAAATGAATCATTTCTGAATTCAAAGCATAACATGTATGTAGAACACCCGTCAGTTCTATTGGGAACAAGTAATAATTTACTAAAGAAGTACGAGACATCTAGATAATGAAATTTCTCTAGTAATTTACATAGGAAAAATGATAAAACCTGGCAATGATCGAAACAATCTCGAATACGATATTTGTGCTTTCCATGTAGCAGTCAAGATGTATTCCATTCTCTTCGCTCGCCATAAGAAGTTAAATATCCTTAGGTACATTAGAGTACATTCAGGAGTAAACACCTACACAACGCAATACATGATGATTCAAATTAAAAGCACACACAATAAAGTTTGTTTTTCACCACTTTACATTACCGTTCCAATTGGTCCGTCAACTTTGTAGCACAGACTGAAAACATCCCATCCAGAATCACCAGCAGAAACCTGTTGAGAGAATTTTTTTACTTTTCATGAATGACAGTGGCTAACATATAGAACGATATAATCTCTATTTAGGCTCAATTCTACAGCATTCGTTATTGGTTTCGTTTCTACTGTGCTGTCATATCACATTCAAAATATTTGTATAATTATTTTGTTTCAACACTTGCCAGAAAACATTTTAATAAATTAAAATGATGCTTTGTTTATTCGAAAATGTTTTCATACAGTTTCTATACAGTTACCTCAATTAAATGAATAAAAATAAACATGCAACTAACACAGCTTTCTAAACAGAACAAGTTCAAAACTAAATTGTAAGGTCTATACATAATATTACCTCTAATAGTCTGCAATCGAGTCTCTTGATGATATCAGGATCTTCAAATTGAGCATTAGTAGCTCTAATTGCAGCTTCGAGAACACCAGACAGATTATGAGTGTATAATGTACTAGCTGGTTTTGCCAGATCTGGCCTAAAATGGTACGAAACGATTCGATTAAAGTTGACCACGCCATGAATATGAAGGAATTTCAGCAATTTATGACAAAGGATATATGTGACATTAGTCACGACAAACATTGTTCTGTAGTACATCAGTTAACTGTTTGGTAGTAATTATATCCCCACAACGTCAAACATCCACAGGTTTTTTGGGAGATATGGATATGTGATGCATGATTAATGATTGAAATTTTCGCCACTCATCACAAACAGATAAATTATATTTCATATTTAACAAAAGTTGATATGCATACCTATATTGTTGGCATGAGTTTATGCAGTTTCATATAAATTTTCTAACAAACATATTATTATATACTACAAAACTTACTCAAGTAAATCCATTAGATGTCGTATGAAGTCGCCTTGGCCAAGAAGAAGATACCGTCTCATTCCCTAATGATATAAATATTAAAAATTACTAATATGTTGAAAATCTTTTTATTAACTGATAAAAATTCCCCCCAGTATTTAAAGAAATGATCAACATTTCAGCAACCTACCTTCCCTCACTCAATAGCCGGCAAAAAGTCTGCGAAATAAAGGCAGAAACTCATCGAAAGGAATAATAAAAATTCTCGTAATCTTCCTTCCTTCCGGGCTACGAATCCGACGTTTGACTTATTATCATGATTCATCAAAAGAATAAAATGTATTATTACACAGACTGTGGCATATTTATTCCCAACCAACCTTAAGATGTTCCACAAATTTGTACTTGTTAATGAGAATCTCAAGAAGATATTTGCTTGTTTCTTTATATGCTTTATCAATAGCTTCCTGAAGCGCAGTTCCACCAAAGTCTGCTTGATCTGTTAAATTAGATGAGCCTAAGATATTTAAACAAGATAAAATATAAGTAAATTTTAATAAACAGGAATTTAACAATAATCGTGTGCAATATTTTAAACAAAGATCATCAAGCAGAAATAAAACGCATTCGTTCTTTTGTGATCGCCATGTTCAATGCATGTTAAATACAACATAATAACCTTTACCTTGACCAGTTTCACTCAACAATTTGCGTTCCTTCAGGATGAAACGATCATAACAAATATGACGAATAAAGTTGATTGACTTTCCAATGTTCAATATCTACAAAAACAGATATAATAACGACGTTTGACTATACTAGCGAGCAACACATCAAGCAAGGTAGAACTGCAATGCAAGTTCCCCGAAAACAATCATTATCCTGGAGGAAACAGCAGTTAAAAATAATCTGTACAAAAATTGTTTGTAACTAAAGATATGCAACACCAACCTTTGTGCCCAACTCAAAAGACACGAAAGACGGCAACATAGCTTTCCTAATACTGTACTTTTCAAACCATAAGCGTTCATCAGGAACGCTGTAGTCAGCAGCCACAAAGAACTAAAAAGATTTTATAATGAAATTATGAACAAGCGTCAATTTTTGTAAATTACGTGTTCTGACTTTATACATTCTTTTCATAATCATGTAACGTTTGTATAATGGTCGTTATTCTTGGTGTCAGAGATTAGGTATACAAAATGCCCAACAACATGGTTTGGGTGAAAAGAAAAGAAATTATGTCCTTCAATTTCATCGATTTTGCTACGTAGCTGTTTAGTGACGAATATTTCTTTTCAGTAAACGAAATGCTCAAATTAAAAATTGTATCTTCATACTTCGTTGTAAGTATCCTCAATTCACCCTCGTAAATCCATCGCGATAAAATGATCTTTACAGGTTGTGCCACTTGATTAAGTATGTGCTTTACGAGGGATTTAACGTATGGATCACCATGTTGCATGTACGAATGAATTGCTGATAAAAGAGAGCCTCCTTTTTTACCTAAATACAACATAGCTACTTATTTAGATTCATCGACCAATAACAAAAAATGTCGATCATATGAGCTGCATTTATAGCAGAAAAAAACAGATTTCATTCGATAACAGGTTTCCAAGGTTTAGAAAAGTAATTGAAGATTAATAAAATCTTTGAACTTGATAAACAGTGATAGGAGCAACCTAATTATTAATACCTTTGCAAATTTCTACGAGTGCAGCCAATGTCTTGAGTCTTAAAAGAGGAGTATATGTCCATACAAGCAGTCTTCTTAATGTTAATGTATTAGTGCCTGTTTCTTCACCAAGACCTTCGTCAAAAAATTGTTTTTGCTGACTTTCAAATACAGCAATCAAACGGTAATATTCCGTTAGTTCTAGTTGCAAAGCAGCACAAAAACTCTGTCCAACAAGTCCTAGTGCTTTATTACCAGAACGGGCATCAAGAAAACGTCTTATTTTCAGATACAACCAACCTAATTCACAAAGTTTGTTAACAAGAGCTCGAGTAGCCGACGATACTCCGATGTCACGATCAATTCTGTAAGCATCCTCAATTTGATCAAATTTTATAAACTTGCCGTCAATGCCTTGAAAGATGTATATCAAGTCTCGTATAAGAACAGCATCTGCAGCTTCAAACGATGCTGATAAAACGAAATATTAAAATAAAATTCAAATATCAATTGCGGAAACGTTATTTCTACATGGATGCAGTTTTAACAAGTCAAATCATATGGGCAAAAAATCTTTTCTTTCAAACCAATGCATTTTTCATCAGTACACATCACTACATAAAAGTATACACCGGTAACTCAAGTATACTCAAGCAGGGGGGAACGATGCTCACTTGACAGGAGGTGTGCAGATTTTTCAAGGGGGGGTGCATTGCTATCCTAGCTAAAGTTGCAAAGGCCTCGGACTATGGTAGATTTTTAGGATTACAGATGAGTGAATTTACGTAAATTTAAATGAAATAGTTATTACTTTTTAAAAATATTTTTGTATCTTTTTCGTTAATGAATGTGCATTTTATTGTTTCTATGAAAATGCGCTTGGTAATAGCTCAATTGGAAGTGGTGGTAGTGTAAAATATGTAATTGCCTTTGAAACGAGAAGTTCTAATTTTATGTACTTTGTCTGATTGTACAATTTCATAGCCTCTAATAATGTTATATTAATCTTCTACAGTACGTAATACCATTTTAGAATTTTTGTTGGGGATGCTAAACAATTTTGGTGGGTGTGCACAGTGCACCCCCGACACCCTCAAAAATCCACCACTGTACACCAGTCTACACCATTACACATGAGATAAATAATCCTTACTTACTGTTTCCACTTTCATCTCTCAACTTCTTCCTGTATTCTTGCAATAGTTTTATGCCAGGTGTTTGAAATCTGCTGTTTTCTTTTACTGACACTGCAGATGATGAAGCTGTGGGTAAAGTCAAAGAATTCTTATCACTTGTCAAGGAATGGACACCAGTTGAAAGAGCAGTAGCCGAAGAGGTGTTTCTTGCAGAATGGGAAATGCTGCTAATACCACTACTGCTTCCAGACGAAGGACCAGTAGGAGCAAGGGTGGATTTTAAAGGGTATTGAGGAGTTGAGGTGGACAAGACAGGCAACCCACGACCAAAGAATGATGGCATTCCTTTAGACTTGATTATTTGAAAAGACAAGACATTTTAGTTATATTAATTTTATGCACAGAAAACTGCAATTCACAATATAAGATTCTTAAATATTTAGATTTAATCTCTCCCATATTTCACTGTCCTCTATTATAACTTGATGTTGTAGGATTAAACAGCAAATTATGTACCTTAGAATCAGTTTTATCTTCATTTCGAAGAATTGATAGCAAATACAGAACAGACCAACGATTTTTTAAAGTACTCTAAATCAAATATATATACATATTATAGAAATTCTGTAAATGTTGGAGAAGAAAAGAAGTTATAAGGTCATACCCTTGATAAAATTTTATTGTATAAGTCATTAAGGAGTGCGGCATTTTTCTCTTGGTTGTCATTCACAACTGTTGAAATTTAAAAGGAAAAAAATTTTAATAATAGACGATTGTTATGTAGATATACATGTTCCTTTAATAGTTTGAACTTTTCATCAATTTACATAACAAGATGTTAAATCACAAGTTACCAGGCACACATAAATATATAAGTTTCAAATAATTTCCATACTAAGATAAATTCTCCGTGGCAAAGAGAATAACAAGATAATATAACTACATACACTGCCTCTTTAGACGCTCAACAATCTGAAATTCATCCTTTGAAACCAATGGAGCAAAGTGGCTGAGGGAAAAACATTAAAATAATTCATCAGTTATTGTATTATTGAATATGATATTTAGAAAGTACTAGGAGTTCAAATTTACAATGAAATTGCTAATCTCATTGCATATGATACAAAAGAGCATTAAAACAGAACAATATTTATGTCATCATTCTCATGAAAGTACCACAATAAAAATATTCTTCCTCAAAATGCCCAAGAAATCAAACCCACAAATTCGTAAGTAATCCTAGTGTTCTGATAAGTCTTTACTTTATAAACTCAATATTTGCCAAAATTTACCTTCCAAGAACACGAAGTGCGTAAGGAAAAAATTCTGCCACTTCTAAAATAAGGGGACAAAACAGTTTTTTGAGTCAAACATTTTAATTTACTAACCAAACACTTTTAACTAAATAAAAATTTGTTTTTCGCTTTTAAAGCACTAGAAGTAGTAATTAACATCATTCGAGTCCATTGACAGAAAACAGAAAAATTTATTTCCAGTTTTACTTAATTTTTAAAAGTAAAAGGGACAGTGATGGAAGTTGGTGAGATGAAGAGGAAATCCATGCGTCTTGGTAAAAACATTGACTAAATAAGATTCTTTGATCTGCATTGGCAAATCAGGTTACAAATTGTTCTATACATATTACATATTGTTAAATTTGGTGTTTACAAATGTGGAAAATGCACAATACTAACCATAATACAAAACTGACCATTTGACAGTAAATCGACAAAATGTCACAGTAAACTCTTACAATTTTTATACCTGGAGAACCTTTGTCTTTTTGCAAAAATTTGGAAGTCAAAATTAAGACTAAATGCGATATCACTTCTTCTTGATAGTTTGACATTCTTATTTCGAACAAAATGGAAGACTCAAATTACATTTTCATCTTATGTATTAACAATTTACATCACGTTTTACACTCATTTTGCAGATAATGACACAATCCCATCTTGTACATTAATAATACATTGGCACTCCGTTCTCCACTGTTGTATCCCATTATACTCTCGTCACCAGGCTTGTCGTTGTGTTCCGCGGAATTTTTCATTTCAACAGGAGGTCAAAAAGAGGGCTAGATTGGAACGCTTTTTTCTTTTCCAAAAGAGGAAAGACATCAATGATTTGTATAAATAGCAAGGTCGCAATGACAGATGACAAGTTATTACAGACGACAAACTATGACCTTGAACTTTCTCAAGCATTTAGAATAAAAATCTATTCAACACACTTTCAACTATATGAATGTTGAACAAAAGAGCACGGAGTCATGAAAGGCCAACAAAAAATAACAAAAACATTTGATGTTCTATGTCTCAAAGAATTTCTAACGCACTTATGATAATGACCTTACTAAACGTATTCAAAGTTTTTTTCGTCATGCATGCTGTGCGATCAAATTAACCCCCCAAAAAACTTCCGAAATATTTCATATATGTCAACGTATGGTTATTTTATTGATATCCATGCTTTGTTTTCAATTAAAGATAAGAAAACACTTGGGAAAATAACAGTTTTACGTTGATTTCCTTTCCGGTAAAAAGATGCAGCTGAGCTCATACAAATCACAATGATAAAGACACAATTGTAAAATTATGCAGGTTTTTCCGTAATATAATTACCACATACAAACTATCAGGAAAATTTTGATAGATAAGAAGAAAAGTTTCCTGTCCAGCCAAAGCATCAATCATGAAAATCAACATCTCATTTTAGGTATCAATGGTTCTGACAAAAAGGCAAAAAATGTTGTTTTGAGTCCTTATAGATTTATTGTTCCATGTAGAAGGAAACGCACATACAAATTTTAATCAAGGCAATATAATCACATGTCAAAAAGTTTGGTTGTCTCGTTTTAACAAAACAGCGTTTGAAGAAAACTCAAAATGTGTTTTTTTATGGTGCCTTGCAACTTCCAAAAGCACATTTCCTGTTTGTGTGATTAAAAGAAACATTATTCTACTCCCATTTTCCCTGTATTGTTCAAATGAAGTCATAAAGACAGGAAAAGAATAATTTGGAAATAATTTGGAATATCGTGTTGAAAGAAACACAGTTTGATCATACATACAACCTTTTCTCTACCTTTATGTCAGCCAATTATGAACCAATATGTGACGACTAAGTTCATCTTAGTTAAAACTGAAGAATGAGAATAAAATTTTTTGAATCACACTGCATCTCATTGGATATTTCAAGTTGATATCAAGTTTATCTAAGAAGTAGGAATTTCAAGAACTGCGATTATCATTCACTTAAAACACAATATGTGAAATATCAAATCATCAAGACATAATGTCTAAGCCATACCTGTCTTCGTGACAACCATAATTGTACATTCCTGATGTCTTGATCTCTTCTACCGCCAAACCGGAAGTAGGCTAAGCAATACAATAAAGCGTGTTAATGCTTTTTACTAACTATTTATAGACTTCGCGTTAAAAACAAGCTCCTGTATACGGCAACTGTCAAAGTACAGCGAGGGCACCTACTGGTATTTTTACGAAACTGTTATACGCGTTTTATCGATAATATTATGGTTAAGATTACTCGATGTTCGAAGTTTCATGTTTTGGTATCTACAATATGTATTTGGTGGGCTCTTCTTGAAAGATATGGGTCCGTATACGGAAGGCTTTGTTCAGGTGTAAATTGAAGAAACGTATGAATTCTTCGACTATTTTGATACTTCATTTATTCCAGTGAAGTATCAACTTGAAGTCAAAAGAAGGCATAACTTTTTCATGTTTAAGACATTCAAAACCAAATATGCACTTATTTGTGTTTTTGCGCTATTAGGATCTTTCAAAAAGGACCGCTGTTGTACGATAATACTGTCATTTAGTGTTTTAGTCAAGTGAGCTTCTATGTTCGGCATTGGCATTCAATTTCATTTTATGTAGCAAAAAATCACTATCACTTTGTAACTGTTATGGAATTACTTATTTCCTTGTTTATAAATTTTCTTCACTTGTATTTCAGAAGCCAATGTCATTGACGGTGATATATTGTTAGATAAAGCGCCGGCTCGAACACGTAGAGCAGCGACAGCAGAGAAGGTGAAATTATGGCCTGGGGGAATTATTCCATACGTTATTGCTGATCATTTTTCAAGTATGATAATATAGTACTCATTATAGTGCATAACTGAACATGATCCCTTGGAGTTTATCTTATGTTAGAGCAACTAAATATTTTCCAACCTTTAACCTTACTCTCAGAACTTTACGTCAATATGCATAACATTGAATGACTTTATATAAAACTATTGTCATTTGCGCGTTTTATGCAAATTTGTCGTCAATACGCAAATTTATTTTACCGAGATAAGCAAAAGTCAGTATTTAACAAAGCTGGTAGTTACGCCATAAAAACTATTGCGTGTATCACGGATATTAAAAAGAAATTGTAGGCATCCCATTGTTTTTATTGATAAAAGTATTACGACTATAGAACAATTTAGTAGATACTGGGAGACTCGTGTCACAACAATCCTAAACTTTAACTCAGCGCTATAATAAATGATTGTTGATTTTCAAGACGCTTTTGTGACTTATCATCGTCATATCATACAAAGAAATATTTTTTGTCAATCATCACCTTTGTTATCTCAATAGATTAAACCGTGATAGTGGAAAACCCTGTTTGTACTTTTAATAATACGAAGGTCGTCTTCTGTAATCTTTCAAGGTTATGATAACGAAATTTGCTCTCAAACAATAACAGTTCGTCGCATACTTTGTAATGAGCTCGTAAACAAACAACGAAAACCTGTCAGTTTTGAGTACATTGGACGGTGTTTTAAGTGCCCACTTTTGTGTACTTTTCAAACCGATTGTTGTATTTGTCAAGTTAAGAAAACTCAATTCCCGTTGTTTTGACAAAATTATACATTTCTAAATCTCCACAGTTGTTACAAATATAAAGATTCCTTATTTATTTGACTATTTTCAGATCTCACTCTACCATAAAAAACAAGTTTCAAAAAAAATTAGAAATACTGTGGTTTATTTGATGACATTTTTGAGGAAATTTCATTCAAAGTTTTAACAGCTGAAATGTCATGGCAACTTATTGTCTTCTGCACACAATCATCACCACAGTCTCATAGTTCATTAATCTTTGTACACAGTAATTAGATACAGGATAAACTAGACCTTCACAGTTTCACATAGAATATAACTTTACTCGAGAGTTAGTAATAGATGTGTTTCAGATAGGACTATATGGTTCATAAAACTCTGAATGAACAGCTTATATACTAGTCTATTATATCAATGTATAGGCATGGTGAACAACATGTACTTAATGATATCCACAAAAACGAATAATTTTCCCGCAGCTAAAGTATTTCGACATATATTAATTTTACGTTTTTAAACAGTACAGGCTAGAGCACATTTTTGCTTGCATATGTTGCTTGTCAAACTATGTATATGACTACCTATCCCTAATATTTTAGCTAATTTGTTATTGGGTATCCTTCCGTCATGAGAACCAACTATTTCATCTAGATAGAACTAAAGAAAAGATTCGAGAAGCAATGAATCATTGGCAAAGCTATACTTGCTTGGATTTTGTCCAAAAACTGACGAAAAAGACTATGTATACATATACAGTGGAAAAGGGTGAGAAAATTGTACTTAACATCTTAGTAAAACAATTTTGGTACAACTTCACCGGTAGCTAAAACCCAAAGTTTTAATTAAATGCTCGTCAAGCTTTAATCGTGGACATCGCTTTTCAGGTCTATCTCTTAATAAAAGCACATACTTCTATTAAAATTGTAACACTAAAAGCACATTCTTCTTAGTTCTATGTTATAACACACAAACTTCGCCTTTACATTCTCCATGGACCATGAATTCTGTTTTAAGCGTGTGTTTGAAGTAGGAAAACATTTTAGAGGAAACTCGGCATGTTTCGAAGATATGTGCTTTTAGTAAAGGAAAGACTTTACATTAGCAGGATCAGTGGACAAAATCCTGCCTCTGGCGTGAGAGGGCAAAGCTTTGTGATCAGTGAATTCCGACAAAATTCATATTTCCCTTAAGATTACTTTAATAACGTACATGATAGGTATATGAATTATAAAACATCCAAAAATACACTTTACAAAACGTTATTCTACAAGAATATCAACGTTTGCATATCGCTATTTCACAACAAAGCGCATTTTGTACTTTTGCCGGAAACTTTAGGGGGAAAGGTGTTTCAGTCAATCTTTCAGACCACTAACGTACGCAGTTAATGTCACGAAACTAAAGTCAATGATTCCAAAATACTATCGAATGACTAACATTTTAAAACATTAGTACTGCTCTCGTTGAAACTTCAATAACCTTTTGTCGGAATTTTCAATTGAGGTGATTCAGAATTCCCGACAAAGCTAAAAATTTCCGGCAAATTGGCAATCCGACCAGAGGCAGGGAGAGCAACCCCACCTAAAGTTTCTCAACTTAGTAGGATCGTGAATTAGCGACACAAGCATTGCCAAAATAAACATAATCATATCATAATTTGATAATCTTTCCGTTAATGATTCTTTCATCGCAAATCTTTTTTTTGAATAAAACATTTTGAGAAGTTTTCGGCACAATCAGCATTTAGTTGTTTTATGAACTAAAAATTCTCGTGCAAATGAAATAATTTGATAAGCTGTTTGAACAAGTTTACCACCGAAAATGGATTGTACAAGAATGATTTTCCAAGATTTTGTCGTTTAGTTGTTGTTCGCATGTTGGACGTTATGGAGGAAGACAGCGTTTGTCTTTGGGTATTCGTTGTGATACTTTCGGCATTATTGTTCATGAACTTGGTCATGTTGTTGGGTTCTGGCACGAACAGAGTCGACCTGACCGAGATACCTACATTCAAATTCTTTACGACAACATTAGTAAAAACAAAAAGTTTAATTTTAAGAAATTGCAGAAGGAAGATGTTGATTCACGTGACCAGGTACTTTTATGACCAACACAGAGATTTGTAAGAAAGCTAAATTTTTGTTTTTAATGTCTATCGAAATAATTTTAAAATGTACTGTAAAAATATGAATTTTTGCACGAAAATTCAAACGTGCCTTTAATTTTCCAACTTATTGCTAAGTAATAGTTTCTTTTCCCATCCTGATTCAAGCATTGCCCAGTCTTAAATGAAGCCTAGAAATTCACTTGCTCGTAGTCGTTAGTAATATGTAATGTTTTGACATCAACGTTCTTTCACTATTCTAGCGTTATGACTTTCATAGTATCATGCATTACGGCTCAAATTTCTTTGGCAAAAAAACTGGCGTTGATACAATTCTTCCCAAATTTGACGAAATAAAAAAAGAAGAATTAGGAAAACAGTACTTTTCAACATACAATTTTGCTCTTAGTAAACAAGATGTGATTCAGACGAATCTCATGTATCAATGTAATATATTCAACGGTATGTTTCTTTTTCATAAAAAAATCACTCAATTTGTTATTTTCTTCATTTTTAATTCAACAAAATTTTGGAAATGGAACAATTTTGTTTTGTATATTTTAGAACACGGAGGCACCATTTTTGCAAAATCAGGAAGCTTTCATTCGCCAAATTATCCATTTCCGTATACAGTGTCACGTGATCGTATTTGGATTATCACAATTCGTCACTCTAATAAAACTTCACTTACCTTGATCTTTGACGATTTCTCAGTCGGAAGCAGTGATGGTTCGGGCACATGTAAGAATGATTATTTGGACATTAGGAATGGCAAAGGATTTTTATCGCAATATCTTATTCAACTATGCGGTAATAAGAAACCTGATCCAATCACTGTGTTGGGAGAAAGCATCTATATCCGACTGCATTCACAGCTTGTGACGCGCAACAACTATAACATTAAGAAAGGATTTGCAGTTCGATTTAAAACGGATGGTATGTGAACGTGTAACACCTTTTTCTGTGTGCAGTGTTTCGAAACATTTTACACAGATAGATAAAAAAGTATTACATTGCAAAGAAACTGTAATTATTTCATGATGTTCTTGAAGAAGCATAAGTCAAAATAGGGAAAAATTCCTGAGTGATCAAGTCCCAAATGAATATCTTCTTTCCAACCTTCATGTGAATTGCCATGATGTTTTATAGAATGTAGCCGAAAAATGATAAACATGAAGGATTCCTTTAGCACTCCACGCTTCCCACAGCGTTATAGTCCCAACATGGACTGCATTTGGCAGATTCGCGTTCCCAATGGTTATAAAATCAAGATAACATTCAATGAATTCCATCTAAAAGGTGTCGACAACAAGATAGGTTGCTTAGATTATGTTGACCTGCGAGATGGTGAACATCCATTTTCCACATTTTATGGTCGTTTCTGTGGTAATAACAATCCTGGCATAATCATGTCTACTTCTTCGAAATTTCGAATAATTTTCCATTCGTCATCACCTCATAATGAAACAACTGCAGTTGGATTCAGTGCAAGTTATGAAAGCATCGGTAAAAATTGAATTATTCAACGATTGCCTTAATAATTTAATTAATAGTTTGGTAAAGTTGAAGTTTGATTATTGTTGTAGATATCGATGAATGTGAAGAGAAAGTATCAGAATGCGAACAAGCATGCGTAAATAAACCAGGTAGTTATGTTTGTGGATGTCGTTCTGGATTCTCATTTGTCCGTGGTTTACATGGAACATGCGTAGGTAAGATGGTTTTAACACACATCTCGAAAATACATAAAAAACGCATACTACAATTCTTGCAGTAATTAGGATTTTAAAAATGAGCACTGGTGATAGA
The DNA here is from genome assembly GCF_021976095.1 of Xenia sp. Carnegie-2017. Taxonomy (NCBI): domain Eukaryota; kingdom Metazoa; phylum Cnidaria; class Anthozoa; order Malacalcyonacea; family Xeniidae; genus Xenia; species Xenia sp. Carnegie-2017. The sequence goes on along the minus strand of NW_025813485.1, from coordinate 1,966,018 downwards.
CCGAGTGCTCCAACGTGCATATCTTGTCTGCCTGAAATATTTTTCTGGACTTTAACCTCCATCGAGAGCTGGAGCCTGGATAAGGTTGAATTATAAAAGAACCAAAATTCATATTACAGGAAGTTTTTTTCATTGTTCTTGTCTGTAATATTTTGAAGTGTTTGTAGAGTTTTTTGGTGGAAATGCATTGAAATCTTACGCCACGACAATATCTCTTTCAGATAAAAACGAGTGCGAAGAAAACAACGGTGGATGCTCTCATGGTTGTGAAAACACGATTGGTGGTTTTCAATGTACATGTCCCAGAGGTCACTACCTTGTTTCTCACGACAAGATTTGTACAGGTAACATTTTTAAAGCTAACATTTATTTTAAGGACTTGAAATTCACAATTGTATTATTCGTTTGTATTGTTGTCTTTAGACATTGATGAATGTGCACTTAATCCTTGTTCGCATTATTGTGAAAACTTCATTGGTGGATTTAATTGTTCGTGTCGTCATGGATACAAACTGAATGACGACAAAAGAACATGTGATGGTACAAGAATGACAAAATGCAGTTATTTGACGACTATGATGTTCATTTCTCACATCCTTATATTTTAGATATCAACGAATGTTTGAGCTTTCCATGTCCTTTCAAGTGTCTCAACAAAGACGGAAGTTTCAAATGTGTATGTCAACCTGGAAGAATATTTCATGGAAAGACAAATAGTTGTCAAGGTATGAAAATCAACATTTTTCAACAAAACGCAGGAACAACAATGAGGTTGAAAAAACACGATTGCATCGTATTCGTGAATTGAATCAGGACTAAAATTTAAAATTCTCTTTGCGTTGTAGTGTTGTCATCATGTAATGTAACTTACAGTAAACCAAGTGGAGAGATAACTTCACCGATTTTATCTAAACCCTTACCACACAATATTGACTGCATATGGAAAATACAAGTTCCCCAAGTGACACACGTCAGCATCAAAATAGACGTCCCTTGGCGACGCGCTCAAAATTGCTTCAACTACATATTGTTGCAATACAACTCTGATGAAAGCTTGAAATCGAAAAAAATTTGTGGAAAAGAAGATTTCAGAGAGAAAATCGAGCTAAAGTCTAATGACATATGGATCATATATCATGTTCAGGTATGTAAGTGTATTCATGCTGGGGCCGGTCGCACGAAGTCTGAATAGCGGCATCCATTGCATGGTAAAATTTTCAAACTTCTAAAAAAGATGTTTGCATTTTCCTTGCGACAGATTTTGTAATCTTAGAAGTAATATTTTCTTTCAGTGATTGCTCAGTTCAATTCGTATATTTTTCCCCTTTAAGAGATTTTTGTTATCTATTGGATAGCGCCATTCGGCTTTTGCGCAACCAGCCCCAGATTGCCTAAAGACGGTACTCGTCAGTGCATTGTATCTGTTCAATTAACTACGGTACTCGTAAATGAATCTTACCAGTTAAACTACTACGGTACTCGTTAGTGATTCTTACCAGTTAAACTACTACGGTACTCGTTAGTGATTCTTACCAGTTCAACTACTACGGTACTCGTTAGTGATTCTTACCAGTTCAACTACTACGGTACTCGTTAGTGATTCTTACCAGTTCAACTACTACGGTACTCGTTAGTGATTCTTACCAGTTAAACTACTACGGTACTCATTAGTGATTCTTACCAGTTAAACTACTACGGTACTCATTAGTGATTCTTACCAGTTCAACTACTACGGTACTCATTAGTGATTCTTACCAGTTCAACTACTACGGTACTCGTCAGCTTTAGCCACTAATATACAATCATTGCTTAACATTTTAGACGTCGCAAAAAACTAAAACTATGATATCATATACCAGCAGTAAGAAAAACGTTCAATGTAAAAAGATTTTAACGCAAAGCAAAGGAACAATAAAATCACAACATTTTCCTCAAAAATATCCGGCCAACACTCGCTGTGAATGGAGAATAAGAAACACTGGGAAACATCAACTTTATCTAAAATTTGACTTTTTTGAACTGGAAAGGGAAAACTCCTGCAAATATGATTACTTAGAGATCAAGTTAAGAACACTTAATCGAAGGCATCAAAGAATTCTGGGCAGATATTGCGAAAGCATAGAACGCAAGTTCAAGATATCGCCTGGGAGGGAACTAATTCTCATCTTTAATTCAGATTCGACTATTCAAAGGCGAGGATTTCATGCTTACTTTTGCAGTAATGCAAAGTTAGATTGTTAGACGACTATATAATTTATCGACACTGTTCGAAAAGCACTTGCAGGTTGCTTAACTTATTAGGTGCAAGCTCTATCCATAAATGATAACATAGCCATCAAATACAAAATATGAAATAGGCATGTATAGTTTATTACTTGTATAAAAACATAGCAGTTACGGTGTATATAATGATATCAATAAATGTGTTTTTGAGTTTTTGTTCTAATTTCCTATTTGCCTTGTAATAACTCTAAAGGAAGACGGAAACATACTAAAAAATGCAAGGGGCAAGGACTCAATTTTTGGCTACACTAAAAGACGATGAACCGATAACCAAGGGAAGGTATCATTAAGCGGTTGGGTAACTGCACAAAAATACATTGAGAAATACTTTATTTATTTTTTTTTTTTTGATTACATTGATCGGATGTCCAGGGTTTTTCCCAATATTAAAATATTCTTTGACAGTTGTGAAAATAAACTTCACTCTTGTGATTTGCTTGTGATGGGGATAGGTACATCTTGCTTACTACTAGATGGTAGATCACGCAATTCTGCTGGTGGGTCAGCATCCTTTGTTTTCTTTCTGGTACTTGATCGTGTAGACATTCTCTGCACTGGCGGAGTGTCCTCAGAAGCTCGAACTGGACTGCAAGTGGTTTTCTTTTTTTCATGAGAAGACTCGTCTTCATGTGAGTTAGATTGAGTCGAGGTTGTACTAGGATCTACTTCTGAAATGGACACGGTACTCGTTTTGTTATTTCGAAACCACGGATCATTTCGTATACCTTCAATATCAATTCGCTCACTGACATCACTTGTTAGCATTCGTCCAATCAAATTTTTCACCTCAGTTGTCAACAATGCACCACGCTTACGAGGGAACTGTACTCTTTTAGATACTTGCTCCAAGAGAATCTTTAAATTGCTATCATCAAAAGGCAAACTGGCACACACCATAGTAAATAATACAACTCCGAGGCTCCAAATATCTGCCATAGTACCATCATAAGCGATACCTCGAAGGATTTCAGGTGGAGCATAAGCATACGAGCCACAAAATGTCCGACTCAATTTTCGTTTTTGCGAATCTGGAATTTTTGCTTGAACTCTTGAGAAGCCAAAATCTGATATCATGATTGCGTTAAGCTGGGTTAGGAGAAGATTTTCACATTTTAAATCGCGATGAACAATATCCCTGTCGTGCATGTAAGCTGTGGCATCAATTAACTGTCTAAAATAACCTCTGGCTTTTTCTTCTGAGAGTGCACCTTTTGATCTGATATGTTCCAATAGATCGCCATTATCAGCCATATCCATGACAAGGTATATACGAGAACTCGTTTCAATCGCCTCGTAAAGGCACACGCAATTTGGATGACGAAGTCGTTTCATTACTTGAATTTCACGAGGGAGAAATTTTGTTAAATAGTCATCTGGTGCTCGTCTTTTTGATACTATTTTAATTGCAACCCGTTTTTTGTGTTTTTGCGAGTATGCTGCTTTAACAACGGCATAGGAACCTTTACCGAGTGATTCTCCTAAAGTATAACCATATGATTGTAAAACAGCAACGGCAGAGTCTGGTGGTGGGCTACTGTCACGTTTACTTGTACTTGTTACACTTGATGTCGGTGGAGCGACGGAACTTGGTCGTGTCTCCTTTGTCGCCTCAGGCGATGCTGACATCGACGTGATGCAGCAGAAAATTGCACGCAGCTGGTTCACTTTGTAATCCAGAGAAACAACTTCAACAAAATACTACTCATCAGTGCGCATAAGATGCAATATCACACTGACAACAACCGTTTCGTACTTTCAACTTCTCATGCGCAATTACTCACTGTGACGTAACTAGATAAATTCATTCTTTACTGCGTGCGCATGCTCCACTACTTTTTGCTTTTAGTATAAAAACCGGCATGATAAAGCAAATTTTATTATCTTCGAGCAATACGATTTTGAAGACATTCGTATATTGGCTGGCTGATACTAGCGAAACAAAATAATATTGGAAGCTAAAATAATTTTTTCAAATGGTATGTTGTATTGTTTTCGTAAAATGCGTGGGTATATATAATTTACATGTATATATTTCTTGAACACAAAATAAAACAAAAATTGTATCATACTAAAATTTCTGGCACGGTTTACCACGATTGAAGTTTTTCGACATAAAAAGATATTAAATCCTACCATACTTTATGGCAAAATACTGGTTTGTCGACTAAACAATCGTGTTCGACTGGAATTCTGAGTAGCACTACACATTACCTCCATCCATCTAAATTCAAAACAAAACTTTCGGATTAAACTGAGTAAATTAGCTATTGTACAAAAAAATGCAACGAAATCTTTACTTACCTAAAATATGAAAACTCGCTGTCTGCCCGAAAAAAGTAAACATGGGTTTTATATTGAAGTTTAATGACGAGTTCTTTCATTATTTTGTCATTCTAAAATGATGAGTTTAATTTTCAGTACATTACTATAAACAGCTAAACAAAATGAAAGAGCGTAAGTTTAGTACCTAGAAGATGTATTCGTATAATTTCTGGTCAAGATAATAATATTGCATATCAGCAGTACGGATTTTACTGTTTTGAATACAGCGTACGTAAAAAGTTTTACAACATTTCTTATTTTAAAGAATAGTTGTTGAGAAATAAAACGTCGATGTTTTAATATATGTCCTTCGTGTCTTAGCAAAATAGCTCGTATTTTTTGTTACGAAAGACATATCACATGCAAACTCGCTTCCTATTTCCCAGTAACGAGACGAAAACATTCAGAAATTTGCTGGTGATATATCTAACTTTCCGAAGGCAATTACATACAACAATATGTAACTTGGTCCATTTTCGACGTTCAAATTATACAAGCAATGAAACTTACTTCGTCTGGTTTAGTGACGGCATAACCAATCAAAGGAAGACTTGCTAATGGCTGCTCGTCCTGTATTGGAATTCATGAAATCATTGTCAGTCATTGCCTTATACATAAAATGGACACAAACATGAAAAAACCTCGTGAGTTTTGTAAAAGAACAAACAGAAATTTGTTAAAACAACAAACAGTTTCTGCCATTTATCGCCACTTTTATATTTTCTTTGTAATTGACCAGACAACTGATTCTAAAGACAAAGATATTTCGTATATAATTATGACTAGAAAAAACAATAACGCATTTAGACTGGAGAGCTCCCATTAGCGCAGCATGAAGATTTTTTGTTCATGATCAATTGGTTATTCAAGGAGACATCGTTACAAAAGTAAAATTTAAAACACAACAATACAACAACAGTAGGATTTCACAGAGATGAGAGAGATTTAAAAAACTTGATAAAGAATTGTGTTCAACTATTCAATTTTACGATTAAACATTTATGAAATTAAATTTTTTGTTGTATAAACATGCTCATAAGTAGCTCATTGCAGTAGCGTTGAAATTTAAACCCTTACATGAAATTTCATGAAAAATAATGGCTCATTACTAAAAACATAATTTCATCGACTTTGTTTCAGTGAATGAATACAAAAACATTAACAGTAAGTAGTAAAACATTGGATTGATGTGTAAAAACATACCCTGACAGCAATACTGTACTCTACAGTACTGACACTAGTGTTTCTATGCCAACACACTCTCCTGGTAGACATAGTTCTAGAACATGCATGTCTTTTATCAAGAGAAGTTGTTTTATTTTTCTTTTCTTCATTATCGCCATCCTCAGGGTCTGTTATGCTGACAACAACTATTGCAAATAAGGAAATTGTCATATGTAAATAAGAAGACAAAACTCTAAATCTGATTTAATCGACATAAATATTATTCTGCAGGCACTACAAACGTTTGTCATACGTGTTTTCATCATAAGTACTGATATCATACCTTCATCAATGATTGGTAAAGACTAAAAAATAAGTCAATTATTCAGATAAAAATTCAACTGAATTTACACATTCATTCATAATGAGAAATTTGAATAAATTTACTCACATTATTTTTGGCTTTCATAATTGTCACATTCAAGTCCTGTGTAAATAAATACTTGGTGGAAGTTATCGTAAAGACAAGAAAAGAGCTTTAAATTCTTTACCTCCATCCATTTTGCTCTTTCATTTAATGTCGTGGCCGCTACTATGTATGTTTTATCTTCTGTGATTAAATTGAAGCAAAACAAACCATGCATATCGTCACCTTTTTCAATCTATACGTACACAAGATGAACAATTAAGTTAAAGTTAAGCATTCCAGTCATCATAAAACAATAATACCTTTACGGATTGAAGTTGGAATTTTCCGTGGACTTTAAACTGATTAGTGGCATTTCCACCTCTACTTGTAAAAATCAAAACATCTGAAAACTTGAAAAGTTTGAACAACAACAATTAGTCGTTTTCATTTATAAAATAAAACACAATGAAACGCGTGCGCTGATTGGTCTAGAGCTGTGTTTGCATTAGCCTGTGCACAACACATCTGAGCTCAACCTATCAAATCAATCAAAACAATCAATCTGTCAAAGAGAATTTGCAAATCGATCATGAATACATTTCAGAGAAAAAATTAAAATGTTTGTCTTTTTCGCATTATTTTACAAAAGAAATAAACGATGTTTTTCGTGTTTGCACTAGCTTATGCAAACCTCGGAGACGTTTGTGAGAACTCTCGCACATGTACAACCCTCGACCTTTCGGTCTCGGGCTTGCACTGATCTGTAACAACTGTAATGAAAACGAGAGATTCAAGGATAGTGATAATAAAAAAACAGTGCTATATGACTTGTAATTTAAATCAACCATAAAATGTTTTTAGAATTCTTTCATTTCATTAATTCCAATTTTGAATAATGAAGGCGAACATTCATTGACTTCAAAGCAAACATATCCTCTGAGCATCCGCATTCATGGCAAAGTTCAACTGGATCAACTAGCATAAATTTCAGTGCTCTCACAATCAAATTTCTTAGTTCCTTAGAAAATGTTTCCTTAGAAAATTCCTCAAATTTCCTACAAGGCATAATCACATGGGCTCAAAAAGTGATTTTTCATGGTTTTTCCTCCTTTTTTGCTGTTTTCAAGTTTGTCAACGTTGTACTTGTAAAGAAAAATTAAATATTATTAAGTGTAGGTGAATTTAAAATATAAAAACATTTTTAAAAATATCCTTAAAACTTTTAGAAAATCCTATTTTTAAGGATAATTCCTTAAAAGGGAGAGCACTGATCAATTTTGAAGTAAATAGCTCGCTCATACATAATTAGCTGCACATGCGCAGTTTTCTCGATCACGCGCAGTCGACTAGATCTATTGTTCAAGTTCACAGACATGGCAACAGCAAACTGAATTTACTTGCACAACGTCTGGAGCATATAGCTCGCATATTTATCAACTATAAAAGAAATAAAATGAACACACGCAGTTCACTCAAGCATGTATAAACCTGCACGGCTTTCCACGTAACTGTCATACTTGATCACATAGATATTACTAGAGAAATCGTGTGAGCTAGCGTTGTCCAGTCAAGCAATTCTCGATGGCAAGCAACCAACTGGATGTTTATGCACTACAGTTAGAGTAAATAGCTCGCTTAGTTGCAAAACAATGTAGAATTTCCTAGATTTCGTTAAAACGGAATATATTCTAACATACAACGAACTTCATGGATACTAATGTCCGCAATTTGCATGTTGTTAATGATTTAATATTTAGAGTTTTTCAAGAATATTTACGATTAAACGGGGGAAATAAAATTCATATCACACTTGTCCTAAAATAATACACTCATTTCAGACTACTTCTTCCTACAATATATTTTCAATATACGTACGTACCAGAAAAAACATTCGTGGTTGGGAGCCGCTTCGTGAAATTTTTTGCAAGCAACCTTCACGTACAAATTTCTAATTAGGAAATAAAAATACCAATGATAAAAATGAAGTATAATGAACAGTTGATTAAAGAACAATGATGGATAAAGTAGGACGATGAGTACGATATGATGATGTTGAGTATTGAGTAAAAATCATAAATAGGACATCAGTACACATGGTGATGTCTCATCTAAGAAAAAATGGTGGGATGCACAACTTCACTAATATGTACAGTAGAGATGGTCAGTAAAGGAGAAAGCAGTCATATACTATTGATCGATTTGCCAGTAAGTTATCAATAATTTAATCGACAAATTTAATCGACAATCATACCCTTTCTCCTTGAACAAGATTGTCCAAACCAATAAGATCTCTTTCCAGCTCAATCAATCTTTGATAGTTTTCCTACAATGATCAATTTTAAATGACATTAGGTACCCATGTGTTATAAACATTATAAAAAGTGCAAAGAACTTACTAAGACTTTTGTGGATTGTTCTAATTCTTCCAGGATTTCAATAATTGTTTCAAGTGACACTAAAAGGCAAAAAATAATGCTCATTATTAAATGAATTTATCATACGCAAATGAAAAACATGTGGTTTAGACGTTATTTTGACGTGATCCTAGTACGGCAAGTCACAATCAAATTTCGTATGATGTAAATTCAAAACATAGTGCCATTAAACAACTAGTGTCGTGTAAGAAATATTTTGCCCACTTGCAGTTTATAAGAATTTTCCCTTATCTCCAATGGTAATCGGATAGAGCAGTGGACTAGTATCATTGTACGAGAAGAAATCTCGTCCAAGCCACTAGCTCTTCATGCGCGTACAGCGGTGAATTTTTGATAATCAATACATAAACCAGCAGTTTCCAACTTAGGATCAAGATGCATGAGTACATTTACAAAAAATATACGAAAAAGTAACATAAATAAACCTTTTGAGTCTTGGTAGTCGGCATGACCTGTGGTGTAAAACTGAACTAACTCTAAAATAAAGAACAATAATACAAGTATAAGTCATACGTAAATAATTAATAAAAGAAAAATCATATATAATAATACATTATGCAGTGAGAAGACATGTCATAGGTCACTTACTTTCCATTATAAATTTATAATATATCAATCTTTGAGAAGGCTTCAAAATAAATGCATTAAGGCTAAGGTAGCATACAGGTTGAAGCTAAAATAAGAAACAATCGTAGAGTTATGTGAAAGGTAACAAAAAACAAGTTGTCGATAAATCTAACACAAAAATAAGTGTACGGGAGCTATCATTTCTGGGGGAGGGCAGTAAATACTTTCACCCTTGACAATTTTTAAACTTTCTTGGAGGGCTGCTCCCTGAGATCAACCAAACGATAATTACAAATAACAAAAGCAGTAACTACTATATAATACAGATTCACAGCGCTTCTTGCCATCATGTTATTTTAGTATGCTTACCTCGAATTCTTTGTATAATTTCTTAAATTCAGGTGAACTTTTTGTTGTCTTATACAGAGCGAGAAGAACCTTCTCATGATTTCTCACAATACCAATAAAGTTCTAAGCAAAGGATAAAAATATAGCTTGTAAACTAGATGGGGAAAAGCTTTATATATATTTAAATCAAATCATAGTTAGAAATTACTAATACATAGAAACGGTGGAGAGTATCAGTTGGGACATTAGTTCTTTTTTCTGCACTAGTCGTTGATGTTAATATTTTATTGATAAATTCATTAAATAAACAAATAATATAAAAAACATTACAAGTGAGAGTTTTCAAAAATTTCTGCATTCATGACAACATTGATATACATAAATTTTCTCAAGAATAAACGCTGATAAACATAAATATAGAGAAAGATTAACATTGAAAATCCTTCTACAATTATTTACCTTCATTTGCGATATACAACTCAACATTATATCGCCAATTTTATGACAATCATTGCTCTCGTCAATTTCCCTAGAAAATATGTCAAAGACAGAAAAATAATAATCAGTCATAGTATATGAGATTGTTCTATGGTTGTATTGTTTCGTACCATTGTGTAAGTTTTTGCTGCAATTGCCCAAGGAATAGACAGTGATAGTCGTACAATGGATCAAAGTTACTGAACAATAGTTCCTTTACATCATCTGGAAAGGCTTCCTTCTCAAACACTGCATTGCGAAATGCCTAAAAAATGACACATCGAAAAATGCATTGCCGATGGTATTCATCATTTTTTAAATAAAGGGAGGGTTGCGAAAAGAAGATGAAAAAAAAGACGAAAAGAAGATTTTTCTCTTTTACTTAAAACAATTAAAACAACTAAGCACTAACGCATTTTAACTATAACGATAAAACTAGTTGTGTGTATATAAACATCATTAATACTGTCTACAATTAATACACTTACGATTGTTATGACCTCCAGATCTTTAACGTAACTACATCAAGATAGGTAACAAAGGCAGGCATTATAATACAATGATGTCATGGTCATGAAAACAGATGCGTATTTCTGGTTGTTACAATACTCACGTTCGTTCTGTTTGCAGGATTTCTCTCGCAACGTGGTACGCAGTACCTATAGGTATCTTCACACACAGAAAAATAAATTAAAACCACTGAGTTTCGAAGGAGGTAAATATTATCACTTTCACTAATCATTTTCACCCCTACTGACAATATAATGGACACACACCTTTGTATCTAAGGAGTCCGCACTTCTATATGTACTCAGAGGAGAGGAAAGAGAAGATATTGATGAACCTTCACTAAACAAATCTTGACTTAATTCATCATTTTCTGAATCGGACGCCACAGTTGATGTTAACGTTGTAACATCTAAAAGAAATCCAAATATAAATAATTCTCACAAACTAAATACTAATAAATGTTCATATGTGCTTCTACGTACAACTGAGATAAAAACTTCTACAATAATCGAGGTAGGATTTCAAATCCATTTAAAACACTTTTTCCAGGAATGGATTTACTGAGGGGGAAGAGTTAGGGGAGGAAAAGCAGTGGATATGCACCCATCTTAGCCTTGGCTAGAGTGAGTGCAGGAGGGGAGTCAATTTCACAATAAAATTTCAAGAAATAAAGCTGAACAGAAAATCATGAACAGAAAAAGTAACAGAACGTACAAAGATGTTTTATACAATGAGATCAACAAAATATCTGCAAAAATCTAATAGAAACTAGAGCACAACTTCCTAATAAATCCACCAGAATCTATTCCTGCTTCTTGTTTTAAAATGGAGACAAGCTTTTTTTTATACTAATTAGCAATGGATCAAGACACAGTACAATAATTTAAAACGAAACTTTTTCGAGACAAACGGGGATTAGTAGTGATTATCGACCTTCGTTATATTAGATCATACTTAGTTCATTGACGGATGCTTCATGCTCTCCGTTCAGCAGAGATTTTGATTCCCCAGAAGCAATTTCATGCTCGCCATTGACGGTGGCACAATGTGCATTTTCGCTTCCAGCTTGCAGAAAGCTACAGAAAAAAGATAAGATATAGTCATACAACAAGGTAGGATATAGTCATACAACAAGGTAAGATATAGTCATACAACAAGGTAAGATATAGTCATACAACAGGATAAGATATAGTCATACAACAAGGTAAGATATAGTCATACAACAGGATAAGATATAGTCATACAACAAGGTAAGATATACTCATACAACAAGGTAAGATATAGTCATACAACAAGGTAAGATATAGTCATACAACAAGATAAGATATAGTCATACAACAAGGTAAGATATAGTCATATAACAAGATAAGATATAGTCATACAACAAGATAAGATATAGTCATACAACAAGGTAAGATATAGTCATACAACAAGATAAGATATAGTCATACAACAAGGTAAGATATAGTCATACAACAAGATAAGATATAGTCATACAACAAGGTAAGATATAGTCATACAACAAGATAAGATATAGTCATACAAAAAGGTAAGATATACTCATACAACAAGGTAAGATATACTCATACAACAAGGTAAGATATAGTCATACAACAAGATAAGATATAGTCATACAACAAGGTAAGATATAGTCATACAACAAGATAAGATATAGTCATACAACAAGGTAAGATATAGTCATACAACAAGGTAAGATATAGTCATACAACAAGGTAAGATATAGTCATACAACAAGATAAGATATAGTCATACAACAAGGTAAGATATAGTCATACAACAAGATAAGATATAGTCATACAACAAGGTAAGATATAGTCATACAACAAGATAAGATATAGTCATACAACAAAGTAAGATATATCCGTGCGCACTGTACATTCCATGTTGCTTCAAATGAAAAACCTAATGTTTGAACATACGTTTCGTTAGGTGACATTCTATTATGGAGATGATCAATATTTAGTTCTTCTTGAGATTGTTCCGTTGAAATATGACGTTCGGGTAAATAAAGATGTCCACTTTCATCATTTGACCCCATTGATGCCAAACTGCTTTCAATAGGATAATCAGCTTCAATTATTCTTGTTTCAACATTGCCATAACCAATCAAAGGACGTGGAGATGATCTTAAGCTACTTAGCGAGTTATCGTTAGAGGATGGTAGTCGCAGACTCTGAGACCTACGTATGGATAAACAATCTCAATTAATTAAAAATTGTTACACCATTAAAAAGAAATAAATTGTTTCGGGGTTGCCACATTTTTCGAGTGCCCTAGTTATTAGTTAACGACGTATAGAGTTTTCATCTTACAAGGTTACTGTATCCAACAGTAACTCTCTTTACATAAAAATAATGGAATTTATCCAGCTTTCTTGCAATAAAAATAATCATTACCTATTGAAGGTAGAATCATTTCTGAAATTTTTATCATGTGAATTTTCCATAACTTCTCTCTGAGTTCGACCGCTAAAACAAAACATCGTCGGAAATTCATTAATAAATAAAACACAAGTATTCCCCGCCCTACCCCCCTCCCCTATAATAAAGAAAACAGTATTTTTTATACAACTAATACACCAGATGATCTACCTGTGACGATATTTAGAGCCACGACCAAAAATTTTCGATTTCGGTTTATTGACAGATTTTTGCTGATATTGTCTGAAAAACAAGTAATTTTGAGAAACATTGCATTATAGATCTGTTCATCTTCAAACACGATTTAAAAATGAAAACATGAATATAAAAGTATCACTAGAACATTTATAGAAAAATTACCTAAAAAATGTGTGAGTGGCAGCCGTCAGTTTCCAGAAAGATTTTGCTTTATCGCGACTTTCCATCATAAACTCCAAAGTGTCTTGCTCATTCAACTGATAATGTTGAGAATATAGTGAAATGATATCTGTATTATCGTTTTTGCAGCACAAAAAGTCAATATATGTTAATATAGGATTCAATTTATACAACTTTAAATATATGGACCTCTGGATGGAGCTTTATGAGAAATTTCCGTCGGTGAAAACTCAGTTTTCTTATATTAGCCCTAACATAAAACATAACAAAATTAAATATAGAAATATTTGTTCTAAAATACCTGAAAAGTGCAGAAAGAATTAAGACCATGTTACAATAGCTGAAATAAAGATATCTCACCATGAAAATGTATTGACACGATCCTTATCTTGAAAGACAACGACACCCATGTGAGCCACAGAAATATTCAATGGTGCACTGTCTTCAGCCTTTTAAATAAAGCCAAATTAATGACCATTTGCATAAGTTTGTTTAAAATAAGCTAGTGAACAAGGACAACCACCTACCTTGCATGGATATAGTGTAATGCCATAGGTATCAAGTCTTCGTGCAACATCCAGTATATTGCGGTCAACATCAGCAGGACTTTCTCCTCTAATGAATTGTCAGTTAAGTTTGTTAGCTTTAACTCATACATGAAATGATGTCTTATGATGTCATGCATATTTTCGCTCGACAGGAAATGACGTCTTATATTTTTAGTTCAATTTTTTTCTTCAGAACATTACATTCATTGCAAAACAAAAATGATTTGAAAGAATATTAATAACATAATTCAAAATTTTCCAACCATCCATAACAAGTAAAGATGAAAAGTTTAGAATAAAAATGATAATCCCTAAGTTTTAAATTGTTTTGTTTGTACCGTGAAAGGTGTCATTGCTGTAGTTTACTAAATAACTCTCACTTGTGTTGCTTATGGAAGTCCATTATAAGAGCTTCATCTTCATCTGTCTAATAAAGTAACATTAAAGTGACTTAAGATTTGGATAAATAATTACGATAATAAGTATCATAAATGAATTACCTTATAAGAAATTTAAAGTGCAATAAATTTTGCATTTGTTGAAGTGTTCTCATATACACAATGAATATATGTGAGAACAGATTCAAATTTACCTGTTCTGGGAAAAACTGACTTTCTCTGAGATAACCTGGAGGGTGTGAGACTGGATCCCAGTTTCCAAGTTCACCTATAAATAAAACATTGACCTGGATAAAAACATGATTTATGACATCAATTGATTAATTCTCTGACAACACAAATATCAATACCAGTATTCAAATACTTATCAATGTCATCACACTTTTAAATTCATGATGAATATATTTCATCATGGTGTAGTTTCTTGAAAAAATGAAAATAATAACTTCCCAAAGTAAAACTCATTCAAACCTTGAACATAATATGACGCCAGCAAACATGCTGTTTTTTTGTTACAAACCAATCTAAAGAAATAATGCAGCAAATAAATAAACTTACAAGGTTATAAAGTCATGAATACACACAAATCTAACTGAAAATTCAAAAAGAAAAATGATTTATTGGTATAGAAATGAAGAAGTATAAATTATTCAAAACTTAAACAGCAAAAACATACCTTTCGTTGAGCAAGTCTTTACGAACTTGTAATGCAAATAAATACCTAAAGAGCATATAATTTAATCAATACATACCTAAAATTTTTGTGTGGGTTGAACTTCAGTTACTATTCAACAGAACTATTTTAATTTAAAATTGTCATTGCTTGTCATTGTGTTTTCACATTCCATCCCTCAAATTTCGCCTGGGCACTAAGCGAAAGCCAAAGAAAATATCAAGACCATTAAACTATGCCCATTTAGTTTATCAACTTAAAACTAAGTCAAATGTTTTATTGTATTATTATTGCAGTATTACTCAAGTGAAGAAACAGCTTTATATTGGGTGTTGTTTAAACATGAAAAATCGCATTGGAGTCATTCGGAGCTAAATACATTTGCGTAAAAAACGTTTTCCCAGCTGACCCAATATTCCAAAAGGAAACGCTAAACATATGGTCAAAATGTATCCTGGCACAAGCAAGACTCTGCATTTTTATATAAAATATTCCCATTTATTTTCAAGAAGTGCTGAGGTGAATTGCAAAATTTTTACTACCTTGTTAGTTCCTCCTGCAGCTGAACAGGATCAGCAGCATAAAATTTTACACCAAATCGAAACAGTGTCTTTGCAGGATCTATTGAGAAGAGGAAATTCTATAGTATTGTGTTATTGAAATGTTTTCTAAGCAAAACTACATTAAGGGGCTGATCACATGAGCCCAGTAACCAGGATTCAGCAAGGCATGAAATGATTTTGAGTCATTGAAAGAGTAAAAACTTTACGAGCAAAACTTGCAACCTTTTCTTTGAAGTGTCATAAGTCATTTTTGCCATAATTTTCAATCCAGGCAAAATTATTTGCTGTCATTGTAAAAGTTTTGTGAATTTGTAAAATCAAAGCATAGAGAAATTGCTCAAATAAGTTTTTTGTTGTGAAGTATTTAATCTTTTCCATTTGCCAATAAATAATTTTCTTTCCTATACCTGATAACTTAAGGGGAATTCCCCAGTTTTTCTAAGTTCACTCAAGCTGTTGATTGTATAATGCCATAATATTTTAGAAATTATGATAATTAAATTAATGCAATATAATTACAATGATTTCATATAAATACATACAGGTACAATTAAATACATACAGGTACAATTAAATACATCATGCACATTCAAAAACACTAGAAAGTCAATATATGACATCACTTTATATATTGATTGTTGGAATAAATAATTCTGAAGAAAAGAACATCTAAATATACAATAAGGCAATACATGTTGAATTTTGAACCCATACCTTTTACTTGCTTGTTTAATGACCTTAGTGGATCTAACCAACACTAAACAAAACAACTTTTCAAAATTAACCATAAACAACTCAACTATAATGTCAACTCATTTATATTCAATTTAAATATAACAAGTTTGCTATACAACTGACTATTTTTCAAAATGAACTTGTATATGACTGACTGCTTTGACAGATATCAATTCAATGAGAAATTTGTTAATAAAATTATCCAAAAACATGATTTTCAACTTTCATCGTCAGCTCATTTATATTTTAACTTAATCAATTTCAAATACAAATTTATTTCTTCCATATGAATGACAATATGCAGCCAAGATTTTGTCAATCTTATTTTGAATTATGATTCTGTACATCTATTGATATATTATCTATGTAGCAAACATGAAAATGTTAGACATTAAATAAAAACTTTGATTTATGATATCTTTACATTAACCACATATTTAAGTTAATTCTTATTCAAACTTTCATCAGTAACAAAAACAAGGGACAGTAAGCCATAAATAAACCATGTTATTTCAGATGTTACAAAATAACATAATTAAGCAACTCAAAGGTTGGTTATTTCATAAGGGAATGATCTATTTCAATCTAACTAGCTGGAGCAGTTCTGAGTATGTTGTAATTGTCTTAATTAAATGTTAAAAAATCTGGATACAAAAATCACAATTGCCAGAAATCGCATATTTCTCAAATGAACACAATATTTTTTAGTTACTGCAATACATTAACAAAAAATTAAATTCAATAGAATATCCTGCAAAAATATTTCCTCATGCTCATACAACACTGTATGTACCTACCAGTTGATCGTGCTTGTCATAAAACTGAATCCCAAAATATTCTCGTTCAGAAAGATTTAGATGTTTATACACAAGATCATGAAGCTCTTGACCTTTCCATTTGCCCTTGAAGAAATATACCATCATAATCTGAATGAAGTATAAAATTTCAAGACTGCTAAAAAATAGTTCAGCCATTTTATAGTTGTTCCAGTATAGTATGTTGAAATAACTTTAGCTATACGGCTAAAGCAACAGCATTAAAACAAGGAAACTTGTCTATGGTTTCTATATTAGTAGTTTACAGAACATTGAAACATGTCATGCAATATTAAAAAATATCATATAGCATGAGTAAACTAAATGAATGAAGAATTTTATTTCAACATGCTAACCATTATCAACAAGTGAGTTGTTTTCCACATGGGAAATTCGCAAATTTAACAGAAATGAATTTAACAAGAATTAAAAAAGTACAGTTCCTAAAACATTAAATTACATTCATTAGACTACAAAGTTAAGTAAGTATTTACATTTAAATATCACGAAATTATTTGGGAAAGTGAGTAGTGACTCTGTTTTGAAAAGACTTTAGAGAGCATGACTCTCTGAGATCAAATCTACTTTAATTGCAAGCATTGTTTTAAAAGAAGAAATTTTTACCACAATGAAATCTAATTCAGTATACAGTTGTAAGAACCTATTTATTCATTGATAAATTTTCATACTTAAGCTACTCCACAATAGTCAAAGTTTGATTTTAAAACACAACATTGCAAAGTATTGCCTGACATCCCTTGTGGATGTCTCATAATAATAGTTATTAATTTACAAGGTGTCCTAAAATCATGATAGGTTAGTTGCATCCTGTATTTTCACTATTAGGGGCAGTTTACATGAACGTAAGGTAAACCTAGCAGAAGGGCTATCCTAGCAAGCAAGTGACCCTATATCACAATGTTTTATAGGTAGCGTTAACATGTATGCTAGGGTAACCCTAGGTGTAGAGTTTCCCTGTCAAATTAACCCTTCTGTTAGGGTTACCCCACTTCCATGTAAACAGGCCCTTGGTTGTATTTGTAATCAACTGGCAAAGCCTTGAATTTGAATATGTACATTTAAATAAAGAGTAATTTTATGATGACATCCTGAAAACAATGATTGCAATAAGTCATCAAATGAGGTAGGTAATGTAACTTTTACAATTGTCATTTTAATCTTAAAAATAGTTTCGATAGTTTTAATGAGTAATTTTGTAGTTAAAATATACCTACGATAACGTCAAAAATCGTTTAAAGTGGTTATATCACGAATTTTAGCCCCCCTTTTTTATTAGCTAAATCTAAAGACCTTGTTTCAGTGATTTTAAATCTGCAATTATAATTGAAATTGGATTGGTGAAAGTGATTTTACGGACGTTCAAAGTCACTAATGACTTGTGACGTAGAAAGTTGAACACATATATCAACATGGCGTATTCTACTAATAATCTTAATAAGAAACACGGAGGAAAACGCTGTGTTGCTGGCGGACCTAATCAAATTAGTTGCGCCAATGATTCAAAAACCGAAGGAATGTCGATGCATCTGTTTCCTAAAAAAGAAACAGAGTCGCAAAGACATAGAAAATGGGTAAATTTTGTGCGTAAACATAGACCGGGTTTTGAGGCTTCCTCTACCTCGTGTTTGTGTTCTGCGCATTTTGAAGATTTTTGTTTTGACCTTAATTTGAGCGTGCAAGTCAAGCTCAAAAGAAGGTTGAAGAAAGATGCTTTCCCAACCATTGACGTGGCTGGGATTCCTGAACCATTACAGGACGAAATAACCGATCGAAAGCGAAGACAAGTAAGTTTACGCTTGTTTATGTTAATTTTTCTTTTGTCATATGTAAATTCGATATAAGTTTTGTAGATTATTCGACATACTCTCCATAAGCCATCGCTGAAGGAAACATGTTCTCTCAATGAGGAAGTACCAACTACTAGTGATGAAGCTGAGCATGTTTAAGTATGCACTGGGGAAGCAAACGATTCGCCATTTGAACGGCTTGCTATTTTCCATTTTTACATTTATGCTATGATTTAATTCCATGTATTTTTTCTTTTGTCTTTTTTCCCAGACTGACATTGAAGAAAAGATATTCTTTCATTTAATTCTTTCAGCTTAACCTCTCAGTAGTTGCACCAATTTGTTTTTATTGTTTACTCTTGTTTCAAACCATTAAACTGCATGTCAACTTATATAGTGCATCCATGTATCTCCTATTTGGTTTTCATCTAGGCATATTTCCTGACCATTCCAAACTCAGCAAAGAAGGTCAGCAGTCTCTACAGTGCACAAGTTAAAGACTATTCCATCATCGCCCTCTGATGGTATGTAACCTGTTGTGTTACCACTTGGATATGCTTTCAGAATAAAGTGGTAAACACAAGCAGGTAAAGGCAGTATTCTCCCATCCCATAGACCCACAAAACCATCGCATCAACCATCTGTATGCCACAGCTCTCAAGTACCTGAAGTAAATAAAAGGTTGGACTAATTATTGTTGATGAAACAATGTTGATTATAACATTGTTTTCATACAATTTACAATCTTACATATTTAATGATTGTGATGCTTGGTGGCGATAAGCACGTCCATTCCTATCTCTCAATAGTGGCCCGACGTTTTCAAGGACAGCCTCATGAACTAAAGGCCCAAATTTGGCATGCTGTGTTATGCATGATATTTTCTCAATGCTGCCATCGAATGTCATTTTCTGCAAAGCTGGTCCAATTTCCTTACAGCATCTGTACTCTAATGCCTTCTAACAAATCGGTATGACAGCATTGACAATTACACCTGAAACGTGGGAGCATTCTGGTTTATAAAGTAACTTTATGTATATTACAAACAGGAGAAAACAACAACTTACCATTCACCAAGTGGAATTATGCCATCACTTCGTTGTTCTAATGTTGCAGGGAGAATTCCATCGGGATCATCTGGAGTATGCACTTCATCACCATCTGCTAGCATTTCATCGTCATATGCGAAGTCGTTTAAATGCTCGACATAACCCACGGATTTCGAGCTCGAATCAGATACGCATTCAGACATCGAATTCGAATTATCTGAGCACTGATTTGAGGCCATACTTTCCGGACAACTTGTTTTTTAATATTTTATTGAAAATACTGTCATTATTTGTTTTTAAGACAAGAAAAACGACAGCAAAATCACCTTCTATAATATAATATTATATTGACGGAAACAGACGTGTTCAACTATCTACGTCACAAGTATCAATATGGCATCGTAAAAAATTCGCAAATAGTACCCGACTTTGGAGGCAAAAATAAGCAACTTATATTTATCTGTTTAAGTCCAGCGACATGTCATAGTTCTTCAAATAATCCAAATTTTCAATTAAGCTCATAAAAGAGGGGGGCTAAAATTCGTGATATAACCACTTTAAACACAAGTTCGTTAAAAAGCGGATATAGGGCTTGACGATAGTAAATTATTCAATGTATACTTTTTTCTCATCAGCATTATGCTTTTATTATTGGAGAATGCGTATATTAAAATAATTATTTCTATATTAGTAATATTACATGAATAGCCAATAATAACAATGTCTTTTCAAGCCAACATTTATATTATATTAGTTCACAAACTCAATTTAATGAGTAGAATAGATACATTATAACAATAATAATTGCAGCTTTCATAGATGATAAAATAAATAAAACCCTGC